>NC_043004.1:15864659-15929659 GCF_006345805.1 Octopus sinensis
GAGTAAATCCCAATGGAATTTGAACTCAGAACATCAAGACAGACAATACGCCCCTAAGCATTTTATCCGGCATGCTAACGATTCTGCCAGCTCGTCGACTTAAAATATAACATAAATATTGGTTTCAAATTTCGGCACAATGCCACTAATATCCAGGAAGGTGCTAAGTCGATTAAGTCTACGTCAGTGTTTAGGGGGTTCTTATTTTATTGACCTCAAAAGGATAAAATGGCAATGCTGACTTTTGGGAATTTTAAATAAAATGACAGACAGAATACCGCTAAACATTATGCCCAGCGAGGTAAAGATACTTTTAGCTCGTCGCCTTAAACAAAACCTAAAAATTAGAAAGTGTCAGTCGAGCAATGAAGAAAAATACGAACAGAATATGAACTTAGTCAAACTAATTCACAAAACCAACCTCTTTTAATTTTGCTCAGATTACTTTCAGTTTTGGTGTATTAATGCAATAGTTTAAAAATGAAGGACATTAAATAATGTTGTTTTACATCTTCAATAAAAATACAGAATAGCTCATTCTGGCCTCAACTGGGTTTAAACTGAAAGGCATTTGTTGCAACGAATGTAAACACAGAAAATCTTCAAAAGCAATTGTCTTCTACTATAGCCTCGAGCCGACCAAAGCCTTGTCAGTGGATTTGATAGACGGAAACTGAAAGAAGCCCATCGCATATATGTAAATATATATGTATGTGTGTGTATATGTTTGTTATTTCTTTATTGCCCACAAGGGGCTAAATATAGAGGGAACAAACAAGGACAGACAAAGGAATTAAGTCGACTAAAATGACCCCAGTGCTTAACTGGTACTTAATTTATACGACCCGGAAAGGATGAAAGGCAAAGTCGACCTCGGCGGAATTTGAACTCAGAACGTAACGGCAGACGAAATACCGCTAAGCATTTTGCCCGGCGTGCTACAGTTTCTGCCTGTTTGCCGCAGTGTGTGTGTATGTTTGTGTGTCTGTGTTTATCCCCCCAACATCGCTTGACAACCGATGCTGGTGTGTTTACGTCCCCGTAACTTTGCGGTTCAGCAAAAGTGACCGATGGAATAAGTACTAGACTTACAAAGAATAAGTCCTGGGGTCAATTTAATCGACTAAAGGCGATGCTGCAGCATGGCCGCAGTCAAATTACTGAAACAAGTAAAGCGAGGGTAAGAAAAATATGTAAAACACTAAGACAGTTGACGAAAAATATCTACAATAAAATTCTAATTGTTAGATATAAATTTTTGCTAAAGCAAAGCAGGCGGCTGAATTAAATCTCGCGCTGTGAAGAATCAACGCAACACAACGTGCAAGTGAAGTGAAACACAAAACAACGTGCGGTTGTGATGGTAACAAGACGTTAATGCCTCGCTGTCTGTGGATTGGCTTAAATTACACAAGAATTCCCAACATCAGATTCTTTAATTTACGAGATAAAATAACTGGTTGATCATAATCAAAATTCAGAGTTGCATCGATACACCGAAATTGAAAGCAATCTGAGCAAAATTAAAGGGGACTGCTTTTGTAGATCAATTTAACTACATGTCATAATATAATTCTTATAGTGTTTATGTGTGTGTGTGTGTGTGTGTGTGTGTGTGTGTGTGTGTGTGTGCGTGCGTCCGTGCGAGTGCGCGAATGTGTGCATTCGTATGCATGTATACATATATACATATATAAAACATGTTCGATGAATTTTGTTCACTAAAACAATCAGTAGGCATTGCACGTTTACTAATTCGGAACAACAGTAGACATCAGTACTGTCTATAAGAAAGTTATTGAAATAACTTATTAGCCTAAAATATATATGATAACGTGTTGTGAACCCGAAATAATAGGCCCACTTATGATTTATTTTTAACATTTTAATATTTTTATTGCTTATGACTCATGTTCGGTGTGCATTTCTATCAGAGACCGAAATTTTATATAATATATACATATACATGCATACATACATACATGCATGTATATATATATACATGTATACATATATACATATATATATGTGTGTGTGTGTATACACATATAAAAACATATAAGTGTGTGTTTGTGTCTGTGTGCATATATATGTGTGTATATATGTATATATATATACATATATATATATACACACATATATATATGTACACACACACATATATATGTACACACACTACACACACACGCACACACGTACACATACACACACGCACACACACACACACACACTCAGCTGCTATATATATAGGCAATTGTCAATTGAGAGGCAATATATATGCATGTACACAAATATTTATTCATATATGCGCATCTCTCTATCCGATACATTACAGAGTTTAGCTCGAGAAATGAATAACGATAAATGTATAATTCCCAAATTATGTATCGTATAACAACGCGTATATAGTCTAAATACAAAATCATACGGATGGCATAAACATACGTGTAAACACACAGGCATAAATGCACACAAACACACACAAATATTATACACACACACACACACATGTATATATATGTATATATACATACACACAAACACACACGTATATATATATACATATACATACACAAATGTATGTGTGTGTTTACATTCATATTTATACATACGCGACTATACAATTATGTGGGTTTGAATAAAGATAAAATAATTGAAAAACAATATTACATAAAGGAGAAAAAATGTAGTTCCCTGTATGGTAATATCTGATGGCTAATTCAGATTGCATTCAGTGTATATAATCTGCTTGGTAGTAAATTAATAGCAGTCAAACAGAAAGGTTATGTTAAGGTTGGTTGTAAAATAAGCATGAATTATTGCTCTGAATATATAATATCAAGTTTATAGTGTTATGCCAATAAAATTAGTAAGAGATAGATAGCTATGCGATGCTAGAATTTAGAGTTCGTAGGTTTGGTTGTTTTATTAGGGACATTTTGTAGGTTGCTCCTGAGTCGGGGTTTCAAATCTATGTCACATATTTACAACTGTAGTCAAAGCGTTGCGTACGTGTGCGCGAGTGTATTTGTGGGGGGGTGCATGTGTGCACGCGCGCGATATAAAGGGAAATAACCAGAGAGCGAAAAAACACAGGACTAGAGATCGACAGAACCAGTTAACTAGTATTTCATTTATCGACACCAGAAAGCAAATTTATAGTCAGTAAGCTTTGATCTCAAGGTAAACACAGCCGGTACTCTATCAAATAATCCTATTCACAGTAGACAAATTAATAATAGATAAATAGAACGCATAAAATACTACTCATTTCAAAATAATAACCATGTTGGGTGTTAATAGGTTATAAAGCTCTATAATAATGGGTTAGAAAGGTCTATAATAATGGCGTTAACTTTTGGCGCAAGGCTAGTAATTTTGTGGGACGGCTAAATTTGACGATTTTTATGTCTACTTTTATTATTTTTCAAGAACTGTATCATGTATTTGTGAACATTCAATGGCATTGGAAACGTAAAGATTAAATTTGTATCTGAGAAAAAACGGGTAGATATGAGATACATATACGCGTAACATATGTATTCATGTATGACACACACGTCGTTATATGTGTACTTGTTATATGCTCTAAACATGTGTATTTGAAGAGTCGTACACGTAGTCATAGTGTCAGCTAATGAATTGAAACCATAGGGCATAAAACAATGGAACATGTATGGATGATGAATACGAAAATAAGTGATTAAGAATTATACGCAATATAACCATTCACGCACTCAGACACCTGCACGCAAACTTACATAAACTCACGTATAATACCTATCTTTCTATACACACTCTTCAACATACACACACGTATTACACAAAAGACCACCACCCCTGTTACCATGCTGCTGAATTCTTCCTACAACACAAATTTCACTCACACGTACACATATAAACAGCCAACACCACGCACAAACACCACACACATACACACATACACGCATGCTATTATACACACACAAACACACATACAGGTGCGCACGCACATACCCACACATACACATAGATTCCTCCTCATCTTACACTCTCCTGTCTTAGAAAGAACTTTTTGTTCACCCATTCCCTTCCGGGAATGTTGATCGTTGGCGATCCCCCCCCCTACCGTCTTGTTTACTCCGTCTCTTGTTTCTGAAGAGGAGCATTGCTTGAAACGTAAAACCACATTTTTTCCCTGCCCAGAGCGTCTGCTAATACTTTGCATGTACCACGTCCTCGCGTTGTTGATTTTCTTCCTTTTTCTTTCATTAATTATATAGATAGATAGATAGATTGATAGATGCGTACACATACACTCGCATGTACATACACATACACACATACACACACGCACATATATATATATATATATATATATATATATATATATATATATATATATATATATATATATATATATATATATATACATATATATATATATACATATATATATATATATTTAATGTAGGATAAAATTGTTTCGAAAAAAATTTTATCAATGGCCAGCATATTAAAAAATACCTTTAAAGGTTAAAATTATAAACAACTTATAAATAAGGGCAAACGAAAAAATTTCTAATGCCAAATATGCCGAAAAATTGGACATATTGTCCATTACCATATAATTTGTCACAATATGCACGCTACTCGAAAAAAGGCCGACAGAAATCTCTAAAAAATTCCATTATTACCATATCGGACCGATTTCAGGGTTAGTTCGTAAGAACCCTCCCTTCGTCAGTGATAAATGTGGCAAAAGAAATAAATGAGATACTTACTCATACCCATGGAAGAAGCAAAACACTAAGTCATGAGCACAACTAAGTACCCCAAGTACATCCAAAATAGAAATACTCCAGCCCATTCAAGACACGTGCGATTTGAACTGAGGCCCTCGCAGAATGAGAGTGTCCGGAAGTGAACACTTAAATTTATATTTAATGTAGGATAAAATTTTTTCGAAAAGATGTTTATCAATGGCCAGCATATTACAAAATACCTTTAAAGGTTAAAATTATAAACAACTTATAAATAAGGGCAAACGAAAAAATTTCTAATGACAAATATGGCATTAGAAATTTTTTCGTTTACTCTTATTTATAAGTTGTATATATATATACTTACATGCATACATACATATATGTAAACCAACAATTATATACAAACACTTGTTTGATTTTTTTTTGCTGTCGTTAACCTGTCATCTTTCTGCTTACCTCATGATATCAGTCAAAAACAACTGTTCATTAAATGTTCGTTATTATGTATGTTGAGTTCCAGTACACTATCATCTCTGTAGATTTAATGTATTAGATTCTTTGCTATCGCTGTAGAAACGTATGTAAATATTCACCGTTCCTATCTCAACCTCTTTCACATGTAGATCTTAACTTATATACACATTTACAATTTCACAAATTATAGTCCAAAACCTCTTAGCGCTTGATTGATTGTTTTTTTATATTCTAGTTGTAATCATTTGTTGCATAATATTTAGTAATAGTTTTGTTACACGAGGCTTACATTATAAATTGTGTACCTGTGAATCCTTTTTTTGGAGGGGGTAAAGCAAGAGCAATACTTTGTTTCATGTTATTTTACGTGTCCATTCAGTCACAGGACATTACATAATCTTGTTATTAGAATGGGAATATCTATCACATTGAATAATTCTACAGGCAGTTTATCTGTTCCAGGTGTCTCTGCATTTCTCATTGGACTAATTATCGTTTCTATTTCTTTTAAGATTTTGCTTCCATTCTCAACTTCCATATGGGACTAAAACTTCATGTTCTTATCTCTGCACATATATTTCATGTATTCAACCTATTTATTCACCATTTGCAGTATCTTTCATTTTTGTCCTTAAGTTTACGACTTTGTGTCTTCATGCATTCGTGATGTATAATTAAATTCAGCTTATCATACATTTCTTAGAATTCATGTTGTTTACTAACTATTTCTACTACTTGTTGTTAACCATTCGGATCAAACTGTTGGTTTGATTTCTATGTTCAGAGCAATTCTCTTTATTTTAGTTTTATATCTCTTTTGTTATTTATACACGAATTTCTTCCATTTTAATAGAATATCATCAGGCATCCATTTTCTTCCTGTCCTTTTCACTTTCAGGCAGATTGCTTTTGTTGTGTTTGCATGCAAGTTTCATGTTCAATCCATTTTTCCTCTATTTACCTTTTACATAACGTTCTTTTATTTATCTGTTTTTGCAAACATTCTTCCTTGTTTTGAATTTCGTCATTATATTTCTATTTATATTCTGTCTGATTTAGCAATTTCAACTATTCTCGTCTTCTAAACATTTTCATTTACTGAAGTTTGGTTTGTAATTTAATTACTACCAGATAACAGTCTCAATAAATAACTGCTACAAGGTATGTTGTTTTGCAAGTTTCAAGCACTTTCTAAATTGTTAGTTTATATAGCCATTTAATATCTTTTTTTGTGTCACCAACACTCTTCAATATTTATATCATTCTTGGTCGTTGTTTGACTGTTAAAGTATTGCTTTCAACAAATACATCTGTCGGTCTACTATTTCGTTTCTTTCACCAAATCCATAACAACATGTTGTCCACTTAGTTTACTTTAGTGTCATCTGCGTTAAAATTTATCTTTATAATTATAGTATATTTAGCCTTGAAGTATGGTCTGTTTCGAAATTGTTGGCAGAATTATTCTATATATTTTTAATTGTGTCTTGTCGCGTAGGTAATACATGTACGATGCTGATATTTAAAGATTTTACTCATTGTTACCTTTAACGCTCAATTCCAAATTATCCAATTAGTGGTTTTCTTCCAAGATTGTTCATTATTGTTTCCACTCATTTTCTGTGCTATTTCCACTACAATTCATCGTTGTGTGATTTATTCTTTCAATTCTATTATCAAGACTTCATCCACTTTCAGCTATTTCCATAGTATCAAGATTCATTAATTTCCGTTTCTGCACAACATTTTCAAATCTTCTAGGTTAATAGAATGTTTACGTTTCGCAAATATTTAGAAGTAAAAGTTTGTTCTCAGTTTTCAGAGAAGCATTTCCATTGAGTTTGACGTTATAATAACAACGAGATGTCTTACTCGCTAAGAAAATATTCGCTTCTCTTTGCTCACTCTCAGTGCTATTTCTTTCGTCTTTGGATGTTAATCATGGTTTAATTAAAAATATATGAGAGGTATCTTCCATGAAGTTGATTATCGTTACTTTGCCACTTGGAGTGCGTTAGATGTCTCACTCATCTTGCTGTGAAACCCTTATTGTCTTATGAATTGGTTCATCACTCTGTTATGATTTGGTTCATCACTCTGTTATGATTTAGTTCATCACTCTGTTATGATTTTATTTTACGTGCACTTCAGGGGTGAGATCCCCCTTATACACTAACCTTTCCGAGACAACTTATAAACTCTACATGTGGCTATAGATATGAAATCTTGATTTTTTGAGAGGTACGTTACAGTCATGGAATCTTGAGAACTTAGTTCTGAAATCCACTGTTATATTAGTATTTTCACTAAGACGTGAAAAATTATAGTTTTACATTAATATCAGAGTATGAAAAACTACACCAAATAATGCAATGTATGTACATAATACAGCTGGATATATAACGGTTTCTGAGGAGTATTAATATTTTTCGATTTTACGATTTCACAATCAAATTCATTCTAGAGCAAAATAAGGACACCGACAGAGTAAAAATAGCGAGAAAAATACCAATACCAAAAAGAATCAAAAGAAGGCAAAAGAACATTAACAACACCAGCCACGATATGATGTGATGACAACAAAGGGAATTTCAGAAAAGATAATTAACAAGGTATTCTCTCGCCGAGACTGAGAGTAGCGTGGCTAAAGAACTATAAGAACCTTCAATACATGGGCTACCTGTAGAGGTATTGCTTCCCTTACGCAATAACTGACAGAAAATCTTTTAAGCGATTATAACCTCATAATATGTAGTGCAGCTCATCTATACAGATACACAGGCATCAATTATTACACAGATTCAACCACACTGATATGAATCTATGTGCATGTGCAGCACACCTACATGTGATTATATAAATATAAATAAATATATGTGTATGTGCAGGTATTTACACACATCCATTAAATGTCTTTTGTAGACATGTGAGGATTTTAAAGATAAAAGCACTTAAACAGTGCATCAATGCAGGGACACATCGGTGCATTTGTGTATGTGTCTGTTCAAACATGTGTTCATGGCGTGCAAGTTTGTGTATTTGTGTGTATGTAACTGAATCATGCTGAAAGGGGAAATAATTCTCTCGTACACACTTCATGATTATTATCTTTCTTTCTTGATATTTCGATATATTGTTGTAAGTAAAGAATATTCAGTTCAATGAAGGTAAAGGAGATTGGTTAATACAAATCCTAATCAGCAACATTGTCAAACTGGTGACATGCAATTTTCATTCCTTTCAAAATATGTATGTATATATATATATATTATATATATATATATATATATATATATATATCAATATATATATACATACATATATATATATATATATATATATATGAATACACATACATATGTATACATGTATATTATAGTAAGATGTAATGAATATTCATTCCAACTCCTTTTACGCTATAGATGTCATCTTTAAAATATAGAAGTATACGCACGTACTCACATACAAACACAAACACACACACACACACACACACACATATATATACATACATACATATATATATATAATATATATATATATGAAAATTCGAATTCATTTCGTTTCATTGAAATGATGTTATTCAGTCTATTCATTCTTAAACATAAGTTGTTAAGCAGAGCTAAATGTCGTAAATATGAATCAAAGTATTGTGTTAAGAGCTTTCTGTGCATGCAGAAGCACACAATTCACACACTACTTAATTGCCGTTAACATCTCAGTAACCTAACACTTACCATCTTAAGATTCATAGAAAGTTAAGTTGTACGTAATGGCGTGCAGATTGGTGCAAATATTTCATACTTTTATATAAGAGCGACTGAAAATTTCAAGCTGCAGTGAATACGGAATTAGAGCAACAGAGCAGATTATTTGACAAGAGATGGCGTATTTTAAAATTTATTGTTTTAAACCTCATCTATTTTTCTATATAACAGAAATATGCAAATTCTTATTGTGTGGTATACCTGAGGCAGTAAATCAATACATTTCAATGAAATCATTGAATTTTATTCTTATTTTATTATATTTATGTGAAGTAAAATGAAATTTTACTTTTGTGTGTTTCTTAAGCGTTATACTAACATATGAAATGACCTCATCTAAAATTGCTGATTATAACTGGAGTGAGTTTTATAATTCAAAGCTATTCGTTTTTACTGCATTAATCTGACAGGAATATATCATGTAACCGATGGGGTATTTTATTCAGGTAACCGATAAAAGGTAATAATTCAGTTATGACAAAATGTATTTTAAAGATACTGTGAAGGAAATCTGAGATATAAGAATCAAAATTTATCATATTTCGAAGAATGTATATAATATTAATTATCATAGTATTCCGAAAAATATGCATACTCAGCATAACATACATTTTAAATTCATTACCCATCAATATAGAAATCCAATAACTTCAGTAATCGCTCAAAACATTGGTTACCATGGAAACAAATTTTCTTCATTGCTGCATTCAAATGTAATAAACTGCATTCGAATTATTGAAGTTTTCAATAATTGTCATTGTAGATATGCAAACTGGCATTTTCGTAGGATGGTATTTTATTTCCATGGAAATATCAGAATGTGATTATACAATTCTCTTTCATATAGTGTAACCAGAACAAGTCAACATTTATCAAAGATATCCAATTCTAAAGAAAGCAAGTTAGCGAAGTCAAAGGAAACGAATCGCAGTATCCGTCAACAAATGTTGTTTGCAGAAGCTCGAAAACAGTATTTCAATCATACTCGCATATGCACACGAATGCCAAAATATAAATGTGTGTTCGTATCTGGGTCTGTATTTGGTTTTGGTAATAACCGGCAAAATTTAGAGTGGCTGAAGGGCCAAGACTTTCTTAAATTGGTCCGTCTCTAATTGATTTCAAATAAAAGGGGTATAAATTTATATACCGGTGATAATGTTATTGATGTAGATTGCTCTGGAATAAAGTATGACAGACTGACAATCACTTGTGGATAATGCATATTTTTTCAATTGGTTTGCCAATGAAAACCTGTCAATAAATATATTTAAAATATCAATATATGACTCAAAATTAAGGCAACCAAACTTTCCGGTTTTAACTATCAATAGATGTGATAAGATATGAAAATTATACATCATTATACAAGCTGAATTATATCTTCTTTTGGTTCGGACTAAATAAATTCAGATTTATAATTTAAATAATGGCGATAGACCGAAATCCAATCATAATCTTCCACAAAAGAGGCGAATGTAATACAGTTATAGACAAAATGAAAAAAAGAAATTTGACATCGAATGGACTGTAAACCGCCAAATTGACCGACTTTGAGTGTATTTGATTCTATCGAGGGTAGATTCATAAATCAACATCAAAATCGACAGTCAGGTATGGTTTGGGCGGCTGTGAGAACTACTGGAAATCTCTCCTCGTTTTTGTGCTCCCGGATGTTAAAATTAACACCCTGCCATACTTTAGCGATATTCTGAAAGCGGTACTAGTTCCATGGGCGAATGAGCAATTTTAAGGTGCAATTTGGAACCTCCAACAGAACACAGCACGATCTTACAGCTCTAAATGGACACAACACTGGATTCAGAAAAAAACAGTCCGTCGTTCCGTTCATAGGCAAAGATGTATGGCTCTCAGGAAACCTCGAACTCACTGGATTTTTCTGTTTGATCCATTTTGGAGAGGACATTCTCGAGCAATCATTAAGATTCGCTCTGCGCTGTAAACGCGAAATTGCGCCAAGACCTTTACCATTGCATTGCAACGGTCGGACCTCGAGCTATAACAAAACTGAAAAAAATGTGTGGCCTTAATTTCTGGACGCTATAATATATATATATATATATATATATTATATATATATATATGCATGCATGCATGTATGTATGTATGTATGTATGTATGTATGTATGTATGTATGTATATATGTGTGTGAGTGCGTGTATATGTGTGTGAGTATATGTGTGTGGGTATGTATGTGTGTCGTCCTCAAAATTATTCGTACCCTTATTAATTTGTGTAATATTTTATTTTTGTGTTGAATTGAATGCATTTTGTCATGTTTGTTTATGAGTTATATTTGCCCAACAAATGAAATAATAACAATTCACAATTCAATAAATTCTTCATTTCTGGAGTATTTTATTCATGGATTTTCTAGAAATGTCATGTTCAAAATTATTCTTAACTTACGTATACTGAGTCCAACATCTTTCTTTAATAGTCAATAGCATAAAATTCCTTTTATGACTACTTCCAGACGATTCTTGTACATGTCCACAAACATCTTACATGTCTCCTGTAGTATGTTGGCCTACTCTTCCTCGGCAGAAGCCTCCAGCAGAATCAGTTTTGGTCGGTTTCCTAGCCAACACTCTGGTCTTCAAGCCTCGCCACAATTTATCAATCGGATTCAGGCCAGGACTCTGACTTGGCCATTCTCAATGTTGACATCATAGTCCTCGAATCATTTGGTATGTTCGGATCATTGTCCTGCTGGTACTTACATTTGTGGCCGACTCAGAGTTTCTCAACGTATTCCCTCATGTTTTCCTCAACGATCCTGATATAATCCACCTTTCTCTTGATTCCTTGGACCTTGACAAAGTTCCCTGTGACACTGGAAGAAAATCATGCCCATACTATTATGTTTCCAACAGGTTTGACGGTGAGCACAGTGTTCTTTGCCTTGTAGATTTCTCCTTTCTTCCTCCAGACGTATTCAGCAGCCATATGGCCAAATAACTCCAACTTTGGTTTATCAGACGACAGGATAGTTGACCAAAAGCTTGGATCTTGCCTCAAATGACCTATAGCAAAGGCCAGGCGAGCCTCCAGATGTTTCTTCCCGAGCAGCAGCGTCTTGCGAGGCATACAACCATGGAGATCTCATCCGTGCAAGAATCGCTCAATGGTAAAACGTGACACCTTCATCTCTACCTAGTCAAGCGTTTCAATTAGAGACTTGGTTGTGATCTGGGGGTTGTTGCTGACCTCTCGGCAGATTTTCCTGACAAGATTGGGAGACACCTTAATCTTGCTGCCATGCACACTTTGGTTTTTAACAGTTTTGAAACTCTTATATTTTATCATTATGATCGGGGCGGTTGCCACAGGGATATCATACTGCTTTGAAACTGCTTTCTAACCCTTTCCCACACTGCGGGAACACACAAGTCGTTGGTGTAGGTCATCACTGAGCTCTTTCTTTTGGGCCATGATGATCAGAAAGTGAGAATAAAGAGAACACTTTTCCTCTAATTATACTTTATTTATATTCTATTTATACTCTTCTGGAAATAATTATAGGACAAATATTAGCATATTCACAGGAAGTGAAAACAAGGGTATGAATAATTCTGAACATGTGCAAAAAAAATCTTTAGACCATATCTATTATTATGCAAATGAACTTTAGCAAACTCATGTGGATTTGTACATAGTAACAAGTAGACAGGAGATACACAGGAAGTACCGACATAATAGCTGTTACAAATGAAAAATCTAAAAAAAGAATATTAGTTTCCGTGGGGTATGAACAATTTTGAGGACGGCTGTATATAAATATATTTATGTATGTATGGGGGGTGTTTGTGTACGTTCGTGCGTGCATATGTTTGTGCGTACGTATGTGTGTACGTGTGTTAAATACTCTTATGACATTGGTCATGTTTCTTATCTGCCTTCTTTTCCTGTCTTATGTATTATCCTTTTTCTTTACTTCTCATCCTTCCGTACTTCAATTTTTCATTTGTTCTGCTCTCCGTTTTCGTAAATATCTCCATTTTCTCTTTTTGCCAATATTAAGCTCTGTTTCCGTTTTTGTCAGATATATGACTAACCGCCGCATGATTAAAAACAGTTGTTTTTCATGCCATTGAAGTGTTAAATTAATAATTTGCTCTTGATACTGTGATATCGATGTGTAGATATTTTTACAATTTCATGGTTATCAATTTAAACATTCTACGCAAACTTAGACGCTGTTAGTATTACATAACATAAGGTATCCTGGATCTTCATTATGAAACTCAACTCAGCAAATTAATGCTGATTCCCAGTCAGGCAAACTGGATTTCGTTTTCTGTATGTTACAACGTTTCACATCCCGAGGCCTTCTATTTCGTCTTTTCTTCCTTTTCTTTCATCTTTCTTTCGTTTCCTGTCTTTTCCTTTCTTATTTTCCTGCCTTCTTGTTTTTTCTATTTCGTTCCCTTTTCTCTCGTATCCGCTTTGAATTTTTTCACTTCTCTTTCCATGTCTTCTATATAATTTTTTGTCTTTCCATTCCCGTTCCGTTCTTGAGTTTCTTCTTCAGTTTCTGCCAAGAACTGGAATAATGCCCGAATGATCAATAATAATATTTTCTTTACTTTCAAGTCTTAATTTCACACATTCAGTTTCGTTCTCTGTGCATAAGATATACATACCAACACGCAGAAGCATATATATATATATATATATATATATATATATATACACACGTGTGTATGTACATGTGTGTATAAAATGACAACAGTTTTGCTTAACACTTTATGAAGACAAAACGTCGTAAAGCATAAACCATTGGAAAGAGTAATAGTCAGTGTATGTGTGACAGAGAGAGAGAGAGAGAGAGGGTTTAAAAAACCAGTTGGGAAAGCTTTATTCTGCCTGAGTTTCGAGGTCAGGAATGTAAGGTGTGTATCTGCAAATTGTGCCCATTCCGCGTCGGGAGGCGGGCATAATGGGGATAATTGTACTTGTGCTTTTGTATGAAGAGGTCTCCAAATGTGGATATGCAGTGGCTTAAGTTAGAGATGCATTGATATGGTCATTGGTGTATATCCTCAGTATCACAATGTTAAAAAATATGCATGTAACTTGCGAACCTGTACCTGCCATAGAAGTGAATATATGCTGGTGAAGAATGAAGGTGGGGTGATGAAATGATGGAACCTCTATGACAGCCCTCCGTTTACTTCCGTAAGAAAAACTTAAAGGAAGATGCACAAATGAGAAAAAACCCAAAGGTTGTGTTAAGAGCATTCACGAAAGTTGAATATTGCAAAATACTGGTAAAAATGTTTGAGGTGTAAGATGGAGTGGCCAAATGACGGTAATTTTCAGAGGGTGTGATCATTCCGATGCTAATGTTAAGACAATGGAGGAGATATAGGTGAGTTGAACAGGTTGACTGCTTGAGTTCATACGAATGACATAAAAAGGAAATTTAGAGAGAGGTGGTATAAAAGTTTATGGTGAAGTAGATGGAAACGTTTCACAAGAAAAAAAGTTTTAGAGTGAAGCAGATAGGTGTGTTAATGATAGCACCTGTGTGTGCAGGTGTGCATGTGTGCTTGCGTGAGTGTGTGAAAGTGCATCCACGATCGGATTATGCATACATACATAATATATACGTGCGTCTGTGTATATATATATATATATATATATATATATATATATAGAGAGAGAGAGAGAGAGAGATGCATATGTATATATGATATATATATATATATATATATATATATATATATATATATAAGTGAATAGAATAATTCTATACACAAAGAGGAGACCTTTGAAAGGATAACTTACGTGCTAAAAAGGCCAGTTAAAACCTATATAACGAAAAAATAAGAATTCGTGAAACCCGCTGATTATAAAACTAACAAAAAATGAAGTAGTTTGATCGCTAATGAATGAATAATTATGTAGTTGCAAATACGTACCGAAAACACTTCATCTTTATCCGAGCGTAAATATGTAGTCCAGCAGTAAATAAGTAAATTTAAAGCATTTTCTTCGGCGTGCCTCATGAATTCTATATTTTTTTCCGTGGTTTAGATTTTAACTGGCCTTTTTAGCATGTAAGGAATCCTGTCAATGGTCTCCTTGTGTTAAAAGAAGTATTCTAGACACTTTTATATTTTTTAAAATATGTTACGTATTATGACTTTTACTTATGCATGCTAACCACTGGTCATAAATTATTTTAAGTTATTACCGTTATATATATATACATATATATATATATATATACATAAGGGTAATAACTCTATAGAAAACATTTTTTTTTTCTTCCATGCATCAATATTTCGTAAGACTATACTGGAGATGAACACCACGGAGGTCGACCTTGCCTTTCATCCTTTCAGGGTCGATAAATTAAGTATCATTTGCATACTTAGGTTGAGCTGATCGACTGTCCCTCTCCCGCAAAATGTCGATCCTTGTACCTAGAGCATAATTAAATATATATATATACACACACACACACACACACACATATATATATATACATACACACACACACATTATACATTCATATATATATATATATATATATATATATATATGATCATGTTTAACCATTAATCTTTGCATACTTATTTTTCTCCATTTTTTCCCAGCCCTTTCTGTTAAAGAGCATAGGCTCGAAACGTCTTTTTACATTCTTCCTGAACTTCAAACAACTAATACATCTGTTGTCCCCATACTTATCTTCGTATTTTGTCTTCTGTAAATGTTAACTATATAGTTTTTAGTATTCTATATGCATATATATATATATAATATATATATATATATATATATATATATGTCTCTGTGTGTTTATGTATGTATATATCTTCAATATCTTGGTAACGGCTCAAGAGCCATGGAGAGGACAATGCTTGGAATCTCGTTGAGAGAGCACATCAGTAGCGAGGTCATCAGAGAGAAGTCCGGCATGAGGGGTGTCATCGTAGAATATCCACGTATCAAGTTTAAATGGGCTGGACACATCGCCCGGCTCACCGATAATCGTTGGACCCGCGCAGCCGTCAAGTGGTACCCGCGCGAGCGGAAACGACCACCCGAAAGGCCTCAACGATGGTAGAGATACGACTTTAGGAGGGCCTGGTCGGTCAAGATAGTTAGATAGATATGTGCGTGAAGAGATGTATGCATGAGAGTGCTTGCAGTGTGACAGCGTGTATGTTCTTATGTGTGGATGGATATGCGTATAGGTATGAGTATTCATGTTTGAGTACATTTTGTGTCACTTTGTATATAAACATTGGCGGAATGCTATCACCTTGAAATTCGTTTGAGTTTTTGAGATTAACTTTGATTAAATTTCATTAACATTTTAGGGCTTATAAATAACATCCATTATTGTTTGTTTTATTTTGAATCATTTACTTTTGGGCTGTTAGAATAAATGTTTATGAACATTTCATACTTTCTCTGTTAGCACTTTATCGACTCACTATCATATATAAAATAGATGGATTTTTATGTGACCTAGAGGCTCATCTTATTAATTCAGAAATGCAGTCTAGGGATTAGCTTTCTCCCATCTGAAGATCATTGTATTCCTGTGCGATTATATAAAAAATATAATAAAAGTTCCATTTGTCGCTCTACCGCTCCATTCCTCCGATGGATCAACTTGTATCTCTTCCATTGATCTCCTGACATAGCTTCTAAATCCCTGTCAAATTGTGAACGCATGTTTTCTTTTTTTTTTTGTATATGGAAAGGACACAATATAATAGATAATGGTTCGTTATTCATCATCTAAAGCAGATTGAGTATAATTATTTTTATGAGACACGGAGAAGAGATTAATAAAAACTAAAGGGATCACTATAGAAACATATTCACGCGCTTCATACATCTACAACCGTTTTTCAATTTATCAGGACAGCCTGAACATTTAGTAATAAATATGAATTATACCTACCTTTCTCAACGATCGCTCTGTGTATTATGCAACTTCTCGCCTGAAATCTGTATATTTGTTTTGAATACAACTTATACTCCATATTCGTCAAGCAAACAAATATAACTTTTCTATAGAAGTTCACGTTTTAGTTGTGTTGAAAATCAAAATGGCACTATATAATATAAAAGCTTTTGCATTTCAGTAATATTTGTTTGGTTCTTCTATTTTCGTATTCTTTAAAATCGCCATGATAATGACACCAACTATTCAACTACGTTATATTGAGCACTCTAAGATAATATACTGAAGCAACTTCAAAGAGGTCAGTGACATTCAACCTATATGAATGGCAAATTAATGACGAAACAAATCGTTAAAGATATATATATATATATATATATATATATATATATATATTATATATATATATATATGTATGTATTTATGTGTCTGTATGTGTGTATCTATCTATCTATATATATATATATTATATATATAATATATATATATATATATATAAGTGTGTGTGTGTTTGCATAACAGACTCTCCCGTCGTTAGATGATGTATGAGGGTTCGACAATTTCTTACGGAACAACCACACAGATGATTTATTTATACTGATCAAATGTTTGTGTAGACATAAGCTCACTCCCTCCATCAGATCGGCATTACCTGTACAGGTTACAACGAGTGTCACATGTCAGATATCGAAATTGTAGCAGAGCAACGTGAGATGAAGTGCTTTTCTCAAGAACACAACGCAAACCCGCTCTGGGAATCTAACCAACGCGCCCGCAATCGCGTATACAACGCCGTAACCACTAAGCCATGCACCTTCACACACACACACACACACAAAGAATCACACGCACACAGACACACACACACACTCACACACACATACACCCCCCATATATATATATATATTTATATAAGCATAACCAAGAAGAATCAAAGATCGTACACAGCCCATAGGCAAATAAATAGGCTGAATGTTTTGCCTTTATTTCACCTCCCATTGGCGGGACGCCGATACATCACAAACGTACTAACTTTCGTTAGGTGGGAGGACTAGAGTAACGTCAACTGAAGTATTTTGCACAAGAGTATAACGCATCGCTCGATCCAGGGATGGAAACCACAAGCTAACGATCATGGTTGCCATGTGACGTCTCTATACCAGGCGCCTTCAGTACACTACACTATCACGTACACACACACATGTACACATATGTGCACAAGTACACCTATATATATGTATCTTTGTACATACATACATATATGTACATATATATGTGTGTGTGTGTGTCCGTGCATGTGTGTGTGTGTAAAACCAAGAGAGAGGATAGAGATTAGATATTTTTGATAATACATATGTGTGTGTGTGTGTCTGTGTGTATGTGTGTGTATTATATATGTATGCATATAAGTATGTTTTTATGCACGTATGTATATAAACATATGTATATGTATGCCTGATTTGTGGATTGTGTGTCTGTATATATTATATGTATCGAATCCCTTTTATAGATTCTAACGACATTTTAGATAATTTGTAACTTTGCCAAATCAATCCCCTTATTATATCAAAGATAGAAATCCACATTGAATAAATGCAAATCCTATTGCTCTTTAAGGTTTGTGATATACCATATATCATACACAGCTGATAGTGTACGTAAGTATATCTGCTGCTTGAAATTTTCATTGGTTATTATTTACACGGCATCATCCTATTTTGCAGAGCGTTTTTAAGAAGGAAATGAATTACAATCGAAATCAAACCAAGTTTACAGTGCAACGATCCCTATATTACTTTGGAAATTAAACCATTATTCAGAATACCATATCAGCCAAAATTGCCTCGCTCTCCATGAACTCATTTTGTCACGGTGCCAGTTAGTATCTGAATGTTTTCAAATAGTTGACGAACAATGTAGAATAATATTTTGTAAACACTCATAGTCTTTCAAACGTAATAACAGCTTATGGTCCGATGTGAATTATTTAGAATATTATGAGGCGTATGTGTATATATAAACGTATTTAAATAAACAAAACTAGAAAGCTAACGTGTAGTTCTTAGTCAGCACAGTCTATGTTCATACGAATCTTTGAAAGCTTTCAGTGCGCTACCTATTGCATTGTGGGAATCGAAAATCTCAAATGACTCTTCTACTATATTAGTATTCTATCGATTTTGCTTATTTTAATATTATGGCATCTGATACTGTCTAGTTATTTCATTATTGAAGATGATACCTCGTAGCCATTAGATTGCTATTATGTGATTATCCTCACATGTTCTTTCAAACATTCTGCATATTCCCCCGTACGCTTCTCTTAATATACACTCAGACACGAACACACATGTACATATATACACATGTATGCATATATATATATATATATATATATATATATACAGACATACATACATACATGCATACATACATACATACGTACATACATATATATGTGTGCATATGTATGTTTGTATATTTATATATGGCTACACTTATGTATATTATTACGTCTGTCTCTTCCATCTCGTTCTCTCATAGTATATATATATATATATATATATATATATATGTGTGTGTGTGTGTGTGTGTGTGTGAGAGTGTGTGTGTGTATATATATATATATATGTGTGTGTGTGTGTGTGTGTGTGTGTGTACAAACATTCTTACTGTATTGTTTAAGCAACATTTCTACTTTCGATATTTATGATATTATATAACAGCATCAACAAAAACGAACTAAAATAATGCTACCCCTGGGTAAGTGTCCCATGATCCTTGCATTGGCACTCTACAGATGGTACAGACTCCATCTGCAAGTTCCCACTCTTTCTCAAACTACTTTTCGATTTTACTAAACAAGAAACGAAAACTAATAAATAGACTCCTTGGGGGTCATAATTATACAACTTCAAAAATATGAACTTCAGCTATCTCAGAATTTTACACATCTATCCTAAAAGTATCTGCAATTCTATATTTTGTAATCAGAGTTTGTTCATAAACCAGAAGTAAATAGATTCCGCAAATTATGATAAACACCGTAATAAATCATAATGATTTATTTAATTTATAGAAGAATTAGATAAAGAGTATCAGAATCGATATAGAATGAACGAACCCTATATATGCATTTCTGTAAAGCAGTTTGTATTGTTAAAAAATGTCACTCTACATATCCAGTTCAAGTGGATATGTAACAGATCAAGTTGTGCGAGCTACCTCCTATAAAATCCCCTCAAACCATATACTCAGTGAATATATTACTACTAAACAGTTACAAAAAAAAACAGCAAGGGCACGATTGGAATATACATCAGTCTCTTTTCTCATAACTATTGTAGTGGACTTGCTTTTGAAATGTCACGAGCACATCAAAGACAAATGATTTCTTTATACCAGGTATATGTTATATTATACGAAAGATTAGAAACCAACGCAGAACGAGTCTCTTAAGTCATTTAGAATAATTTATATATATAACTTACATTATATATACACACCATACACACACACACACACACACACACACACACACACACACACACATATATATATATATATATATATATATACGAGCAAAACGCCCCTGTCCAATGGACGGTGCTGAGTTGTCAAACATTTAAACCAAATGTTCTCAAAACAACTTTTCCGACCCTCCCATAGGCTTCCCCTATGGGAAACACCGATTTAACCTAAATTTGAAACATCAGCAAAAGAAGAAATAAAGATAAACGTTTTTTCTATTCCAAAGAAAAACGATTTATTCACACATATATGCAACCGAAGAGCTTAAGGTACCAGTACTGATAACGCTGTTGACTGGGAGAACACAAACATGGTTTAAAATGTAAGCTTGGCAGGAAAGAAACGTGCCTTTAAGCAGTACAAAAACAACAAAAAATGGAAGGTGCAGTTATGTACAGGTTGGCGGAAGAAAGTCAGGGCAAAAGCGGCTTTATCGATCGCATACTCTCCTGGAATCGATTTTTGTATTTTTTTCAAGATTTGTACACGCCCTGATACCTTCGGTATGTACATATCAAATTTGAGCGCAGTCGGATGGAGGATGCCCGAGATCATTGAAGACACACATACAGACAGACAGAAAGAGTTTTATATAATAGATATATATTGCTTATATACATGCACAATGGCATACATACATATATACATAAATTGTGTTTTTCCAATCACTTTCTCTTTACCAAATCTTAAGTTTGCGGTGTCATTGACCTCTAACCCATGGAGCTGTAATTCTATTTGTTCTGGGGTAAATTTTTTCTTGATCCACGTTGCGTATTTGCAAGTGTAAAAATATTTTAACTCTTATCTACACCCTACACTAAGATGTAATTCATCCCCATCTCTTATGAATTCACTTGATACTCAAGTAATTGCTCTAGCTACTTTGTCTATCATCGTTGAGCACACCAAATGTCCTAAAGAATAAATCACATAGAGAAACCCAATATATTCGCACAAGTATATAAAAATAGTAGCAACGTATTTGTGAAACCAATTTATTACTCGGTTTCACACCTTGGAATTCAGCTTGTTTAAGATAATCTGGAGTAATATCACTTGAAGTAAAATGTGTGCTACCAAGAATATTCATTATAGTGTTTCGCGATCATTCATGATTAGGCGTCAAATTTCAAAACCACATGTATTTATTGGTTCGATTTATTCTCAGTGTAAAGGCGGAGAGATTGGAGAATCATTAATACGATTGACAAAATGCTTAGCGGCATTTCGTCCGTCCTCACGTTCTGAGTTCAAAGCCTACCGATGTCGACTTCGCCATTCATACTTTCGGGGTTGATAAACTAGGTACCGTTTAAGCATAGAATTCGAGGTAAACGATTTAAACTCTTCCCAGAAATTGCTGGGTTTCTGTGAAAAGTTTAAAACCATTATTTTTCTGTATAATTCTTAAAATATAAATCGGTAAAACTGATGATATTCAGTAAGCAATAGCTGAGAAAATTTTGTTTTCAATATTCCTTGAGCAGTTGCAATGGAGAAATTTCCTGCGGTATTGTAATAATAGTTGACTTCTTGTGACAATGCTACGATTGTTCAGTTTAACATGGCATATTTGACAATAGTTTGCAATTTATACGCACACACACACATACAAACACAAATATACACACACAGATATGCATACATATATATATACAACACATGTGTGCATGTATGTATGTGTGTATGTATATATGTATGTGCATGCAATATTTCTTTTCATCATTTTTATTTAAATCATCTCACCGAAATTCTCTATGCCTAGGCATCAGCATATTGTAGAAGTTTGAATATGGCAATTTCTTGTTCGTTGGCAGTCACCACCCCACAAAAAAGAAGTAAAATATAAAGAAATCTAACACGCGAGAATTTTGATTAAAATCTCCTGAGTTCTAGATATGGGTTAATACGATAACGTCAATGTATCGTCGAACAAGTTGACAAGTAGAAGGGCTAATTTATGAGCAAAGAGATCTCGTCGGTTCATATAAATGCCTATCTCAATGGGAAGAATATTAACTGGCAAAATTAATAGAAAACCGAAATATATGTCACTTGAAATTTACTGAACTGTATTTCCTTGGATTAAATATTCCAACTCTAATGTCAGCTATATCTGTGATATCAATACACCAGATGCCAAAAACATTGTAAGATTTGTGTGAATCACTCGAAACTATCCATGATATTTGTGTGAACATTTTTGTTTGTCCTCGCATCAGGATTAGATGTAAGTCAATGCATACTGTTATTATATATTCCAATGAATGAATTTCTTTGTCTCATATTATTATCTAATTGCAGGTCCGCCTGATTGAGCAGGCTGATAATCCTCCTCACCTATTGATTTAATCTATAGTATACTCAAAATCATATTATCCTAGGAATCCCATTTCTGTACGATGTCGATGCGCGCAGTTTGAAGTAGAATTGAGGCGCTACGCCTTACGCGTATGATCAACATATGATCAGAATATCCAAGAATGGGAGCTCCTTTTGGTTGTAGTCCATTATGAACAGTATGTTTGGGTTGACGCTGTTCAATAGTCGTTTGAATTTCGGGCGTTTGTGTTTTCATTCCGGAGGATGAATCAGTTGTCTAGGAATATTTTCCAATTTTCATTTATGTATTGGGAAAGAGGGTTTCCACAGGTAGATAAAGATTCCTGGTATATTATTATTTCCAGATGGCCCATTGTTAGGTTCCCAGTAACCGGAGCTACCCTACTGCCCATAGCAATTCCGGAATATTGCCGATAAAACGTGTTGTCAAACATGAAGTTGTTGCTTTGTAGGATGAATTCAACCGATTAAATTATGAATTCTTTGCTGACCCTTTCTGGTATTTCTTCCGGATATTGTTCCTGGCCACAACTGAATTGCCTCTAGCCCAAAATTATGAGGCATACTGGTATATAACTTAATCAACTCAAATTAAACCATGATTGTTTCTCCCTAATTTTTTTGGGAAGGTGATTTAACATGTCCAAGTTATCTCTGATATAGCTATTGATGTGTTTAAGGAAGGGTTTCAGTGTGATGTCCATAAATAGACTTAGTCTGTGCGTTTCACGGGCTAGGCCAGCTATAATGGGTCGTAATTATATGTCCCGTGGGTTTGGTGTATGTATAAGATTATTAAAAGCCACAAACAACTGAAATCATTAAAAAAGATCCGCACAAAAGCAAAATTATTGTCTAAAATAACGGAGGCAAAAGTGAAAGAATGTGGTCGATCAAATTGACAACATGCCCAAATCTTCTAGAAGGATCAGACTTCCTTATCGAAGAAGGACAAAGATTTAAAATCAAATCTGAATTGACTTGCTTCTCAGAAAACCTGATTTATGTTATAAGATGCTCAAGATGCCACCAAAACTACAGAATTATACCCTTTAGTGAACACATTGAGAAATGCACAAAGCAACTGCTACAACAATTTGTAATCTTTCCATTTTATCAATGTGCCACTGGAACACCAACACAAGTTAGATTAAATACGGAAATCTACTTCATTGAAAAATATAAGCCACAACTTAACCATTTCTTGCATTTTTAAGTAACAAATCTTATATCAGTGAAAAGAATATAAAGCAAAACTTAACCACTTCTAACATTCTGTTCTTTCAAAACCAAATCATGTTAAATTAATAAAACCTTGTCATTCCCATCATTTTTATTATCTCCCTTACACCGAAAAAATCCCTGATTACCTTCCCCTGTCTGGAACTCACATACTTCACATTATAGCAAGGTGATGACACAATATCGCTAAAGAAATTTGAGAAATTTGAAAAGAAAATATGAAACCTGTTATTTCTCCCAAAACAATGTTACTATACACAAACTTTTATAACATTTTTCTAACATAACGATTTAAATATATTCTTCAACAATATAACAAAATTATTCTGTAGTTTTTTCACTCTATTTTGTCTTTTATACATCCAACTACGTCGTGTATATATACATATGCATATATATATATACATATATATATATATACACACACATACGACGTGATACTTTTATTTAATACACACGCACACACACACACAAAGACACACAAACACACAGACACACACACATATATATAAAGTGAGAGAGAGAGAGAAATTGTCTGGTTTGACGGATATCGTATGAGGGCCTTCAGCAAGCCGTCAGAGTCTATTGCGTTCTACGTCATTAATTCTTGATTAATATACCATGTCATCGGCTGCAACTTCATGGCTCTCGGAAAAAATGTTGAGATAGTTCCGATGGGCTGTCAATGTGGGACTGGGTCTTTCCAATTTAATAGTTTTCAGTACGAGTATGCAATTATTTGACAATATGGAGAAATCATATTAGGTTTGAGTCTTTCAATCCTAACATATAACGTTACCCAAGTTCACAATCTACATTCAGTAACATATTTGCATAGTTCTCTTATTTACAAACATTGCAGGTGCCACAAATGTAGCGAAGACTGTTCCTGGCTGGTTGTAATCTCACAGTTTCTTGTTGACGCCTTTTCTTGTCTTTCCATTTCTCCTCTCTTTCTCTGCCACTCCTTTGTATTCCCTCTTTTACGGTACGTCGCCAATCTCCACAGTTGCTGGCAACTGCTTCCCAATTGATAATATTGATGTTGCAGGCCTTCATGTGCCTTCTGAAAACATCCTTGAAACATGAGAACGGTCTTCCCACAGACCCCTAGCAAGCTCTCCATAGAGTATGTCCTTGGAGATTCTGCCATCTTTCATACAGCTAACATGCCCATACATCTCATACGTCTTTGTGTGAGGAGTGAAACATGCTTGGTATTCCTGCTTGCTTGAGGACATATTTGTTGGGGATATGATTTGATGCGAAGGATTTTCCGGAGGCGGCGCGGGTGAAAGATGTTTAGGCGACGCTCTTGGCGTGTGTATGGCGTCCAAGTCTCACTTCTATACAGTAGAGTGCTAAGTACGCATGCCTTGTAGATTTTCATTTTCGTGGTCTTGGTCAGCTTATTGTTGTCCCATGCCCGTTTGGAGAGTTGGGCCATCGCAGCAGCTGCCTTGCCAATGCGTATATTGAGCTCAGCGTCAAGGGATAGGTTGTAGGTGACAGTAGAGCTAACATAGGTAAACTTCTCCACCTCCTGTAATCTGTGGTCTCCCATATGTATGTTTGGGAAGTCCGATGTAACCTGACCCATGATGTTAGTCTTCTTGAGGCTGATAGCTAAGCCAAAGTCCTTACATGCTTGCTCAAAACAGTTGATGAGCCTTTGGAGGGCTTCTTCTATGTGTGATACCAGAGCGACATCATCAGCAAATAGCATCTCCTTGATCAGGACGCTTCTGATTTTGGTCTTGGCACGCAGGCGCGAGAGATTGAACAGTTTCCCGTCACTTCTACTCTGCAGAAACACTCCATCATCTGATGTCTGAAAGGTACGTGACAGCAAGAGCGAGAAGAAGATGACAAATAACGTAGGAGCGAGGACACAACCTTGCTTTACCCCGTTTCATATTCGGAAGGCGGCTGATGTTGAACCATTGTGCTGTATGGTGCCTAGCATATCATCATGGAAAGACTTGATGATCTTCAGCAGCTTTGGTGGACATCAGATTTTTGGAGCAGGATGAAGAGGCCTTTTCTACTTACCGAGTCAAAGGCCTTTGTCAAATCGATGAAGGCCATATATAATGGCATTTTCTGCTCTCTGGACATCTCCTGAAGTTGGCGTATGGAGGATATCATGTCAATAGTTGATCTGCTTCTTCTAAAGCCACACTGCGATTCTGGATAAATTCGAGAAGCAAGTAGTTGTAGCCTAGCCAGGATAACGCGAGCAAACGTCTTTCCAACAGTGCTTAGAAGAGATATTCCACGGTATTTGTTACAATCACCACGGTCACCTTTGTTTTTGTAAAGCGTAATGATATTAGCATCCCGCATATCCTGAGGGAATGTACCTTCTTCCCAGCACTTCCCAGTAGAACTGTTACAAAATGTTTGCCTCCATGACCAGGATAAACAGGAAAGTATTAGAGAGCTGAAAAGAATGATAGCATGATATGGTAGGTTACAGGTAGTAATCTCGCTACGCATGCAAGATTCAAGAGCTCCAAACCTGTGAGAAAGAGAAATAATAATAATAATAATAATAATAATAATAATAATAATAATAATAATAATAATAATAATAATAATAATAAGTAGTAGTAGTAGTAATAGTGGTAGTGGTAGTAGTAGTAGTAGTAGTAGTAGTAGTAGTAGTAGTAGAGGTTGAGCATCATAGCCATGTGTTGAGAGGGATTCTTTGGGGTTTGAATAATAATAATGTGTTCTACTATAGGTACAATGACTGTAATTTTGGGGAAGGTGAGAGTCGATTACAACGAACTCACTGCGGTACAAGTACTTATTTCCGTATCAGGACAATTAGCCACATAGGATATTTAGCCCCTCTCCAATTATCCTAGGTGGGTAATTTCCCACGACAACAACTACCCACTGAGCCAATTACCTGCTTGGTTAATTGCCCCCTCTCTAATATTTTAAGAAGTTTTAAATCATCATTTGTTGTCCTCAAGAGTAATTGTCCATGGTGGGGGGGGGTAAATGTCCTAGACTCACTTATTTCATCGACCATCAAAAGGATGGAAAGCAATGTGGACCCTGGCGGTATTTGAACTCACAACGTAAAGACAGACGAAATTCTGCTAAGCATTCTGCATGGCTTGCAAACTATTCTCTCTTATAGATAAATGTATTTTACTAAATATGTAAACAAGGCCATATATATATATGCATGTGTGTGTATGTGTGTGTGTTTGTGTCTCTGTGCACGCGCGTGTGTGTGAACGTGTGTGTGTGTATGAAGGTACGTATAATTGTCTGTAACTGTTACATTTGTATATTTTTCATTACTCGTTGCCAGAGTAGAATTTACGCTCATTACGTTCCATTCTTTCTCTACAGTTTTCCTTTTCACTATTTTATTTTGAGGCATTTGTATTCATTCATTATCTATTAAACATGCATGAGGTTACAAAGATGGATAAATAGTTTTCCATGTCCATCCATTTCTGCTAGAGAATATGCTGTGGTCGCTTTATAGAAACAATATTTACAATGGAATTCATTGTTTAGTGTCGCTCTTAGAAACACATTCTATTCAAAACACTCTCTATTCAAAAGATTGACAAATATGTTGTCTTTCGTAAAAATGTGTTGCAGAAAGCTAGACCTAGAATTAGTTTTTATAACTCTTTACATAGTAAAGTACATAAAACATGTATAAATAAAAATGAATAATATAGACATGGCTAAGTGCCCTGATAATTTTTACTCTCTATTTGTATTTTCTGCAACACATACAGAGCATTGGATAATAAGTTTTAGTTGACATATATTTCGTATGTCAGAGCATGCGCATATATGCATATATAATACATACACTTTGTGAGAAAAGTTTTTAGAATTTCGTAACATATCTTAAAACATTCGTCAGCGTATTTGTTCCAGAGTATAAAACTGTAATCGGCCTCTGAAAGCTTACCATACTTCAATTACATACATACCTTCTTACATAGCTAACTTCACAAAGATCTCTAAAATATAACTACTATAAATTGTGTAATGCGTAACCAAGTACATACATTGCACATATTGAACTCGCGCATTTATATACATGTGTATGTGTGTGTATCTGTATACACACATATTCAAACATAAAAACACACGCACATACACACACAGTTATAATATATATATATATATATATATATATGCTTATGTGTTTGTATGCCTATGTAAGTACGGGTATATGCTTACTTATTTTTATGTAGACTTCTACTGTATATTCAGAAGGATATAATTGTTGAAAATAGCTTGAAATGAAATAGGTTTTTCGCATTTAATTCGTTTCAAAACTTTCGATCAAAGATGTGTGTTCTGTATCAAAGTACTATAGATTAGAAAGACTGCTTCTAAAACCTAGAGGTTAGAAGTACATAGTCAAAGTCTTACATTGCCCTTTGTCGGAGATGTATCTATAAAGGGAAGATGGCTGCATATTACATACAGAGAGAGAAAAGAGAATTAGAGAGGCAGAAAGAAAAGTGAACTACAATGGCATAGAAATAGTGAAATAGATAGATAGATAGACAGACAGATAGATAGATAGATAGATAGACAGATAGATAGATAGATAGATAGATAGATAGATAGATAGATAGATAGATAGATAGATAGATAGATAGATAGATAGATAGATAGATAGATAGATAGATAGATAGATAGATAGATAGATAGATAGATAGATAGATAGATAGATAGATCAGCAATAAGATTATATATTGATAGATTCTGGAGCTGAAGCACACAGAAGTTTAGATATATTAATATGAATACAATAAAAGCGTGTATCCGTTTCATTAAAATTTTCTTCGTCCATTTAAATATGACCATAATAGATTAGTCGATATCCGCCTCAATTGGTAATTCAAATCTTGTACTTATTCTGACGTCTCCTTCTTGCACAAAACTCTTGGTTGCATATCGCTCTTCCTAATTATAGAGCGGTACCTGCGCCGAAATCTGGCAAATACAAAAAGATTTGTCTGTTTCCATACATTCACACATACACACAGTGTCATATACATCAATCTATATATATACGTAAATGCCAAACTATGAGAGCAGGTGATCAACACCATATTGGTGCGTGTAATTTCTTTATTTGTGATTGGTTTCATGTTAAGAAATGAAGGAAAATATCTTAATTTTTCAAGCCTCCATTTTAGAAAATACATTTATATACGTGTGTGTGTGTGTGTGTGAGTGTGTGTGTGTGTGTTTGTGTGTGTGCGTTGTGTGTGGGTATGTGTGCATGTGTGTCTATAAGTTATATAATGTATCATATGCATATCTATCATTCTATTTATCTGCTTATATATATATATATATATATGTGTGTATGTGTGTGTGTGTGTGTGTGTATCGTTGTTCACGAGTGTCCATCGTCCATATTTCTTTTCCTCACCAGAACGTGTTTATTTTATTGCATGGGCATTCAAAGGACTGGATGTTTTCTTTCTCTTCTATCTTTTAGAAAATATTTCTTCCAGCTTTCACTATTTTCCTCTCGTTATGGTCCAAAGACCCTCCATGTTTGTTCTTGTTCGCTTTCCTTATATGTCTCCACTGTCCTGTTTTTGTTCCCAACATTGACACTATAAATCCTAAATTTTATTTAAGAATTTATGGGAGTAGCTGTCGTTCAATGGTCGCTCGAAATGTGGAGTAGATACACAGCCAACAACTGATGAAGGGTCGTTTACTTGTTCTGTTTTCCATTTTTCTCTCACTTTTTGCGTATGTAACTCTTTGTTTTCGTATTTCATGTTTTTTACCCAGTTGGTGACGTCATGTACCCATATATGAATATGTATATACATACATACATGCACACACACACACACACACATATATATATATATATTCATATATATATGTATGCACATTATATGATAGCGTATTTGTGTTCTAAATTATATATTTATTCAAGTAGTTAAACCATCAAGGCTGTAATTTGAAACGTGCTATGTTTCATATTAAATGAGTATATTTCGATTTCATTCCACAAAGAATTCATACAATAACCTAACTTACCGCTTCTGAATTGTAACCCAGTTTCAAGTATTCAACTACCTTCTAGAATCTGTTCGTATTATGTATCAATGAAGCTCTCGAAATGAGCAATAATATTATATATCCTTTTTTGCTATGTTTTTGAGAATGATATGTTCATTCTGTTCATCTCAATTCCATCTAATACAAATACAAATTCTTATAAACTTACAGCTTATTCAGCAAAAGAAATCTTGAGCACTTTACTTTGAAAACGGTAGAAAATATTTGCTTCCAGTTTTATGTCCATTTCATTTCTTGACTAGGCGTTGCATTGAAATAGTAGCTTATTATTTTATGCTCTTACTTGTTTAAATCATTAGACTGCAGCCATGCTGGGGTACCGCTTTGAAGGATTTTCAGTCGAATCAATTAATCCCAATTCTTTTTATCTTTCAACTCTATTACTTATTCTATCGGTCTCCTTTTCCGAACTGCTGAGTTAAGAGGATGTAAACACACCAGCATCGGTTTTCAAGCGGTGGCAGTGGGGAGAAACGCAGTCTTCTTACCACACAGCCACATCTGCGTCTATGTTATTGAATTATTGTAAAATATATCTTAGTTTGATTATATTAGTAAATATATCTCGTCGACATTTTATTCAGTATCCCAATATGAATCCGTGTTACTCAAGTTTATTGCATGATTAAATGACGTAGATTTAAATACAGACTTTTTACCAATACGTATGTCTCCGAGTCTGTATCTGTGTTTATGTTTAACTCGATATGAAAAATGGATAATGTATGAATTCATAGTTAAAATGCCTTAAACGTTAGAAATACTCTGAAAGTCTCTTGTCAATTCGAATTTTTCTTAAATATATTCTTCGTATGTTTGTCGTAATTGCATTAATACTTAGATATTACTTTTACACTTCGTACTTTAGAGTCCCCTAAATGTCATTTAAGCCATACTGATCACCAAGTATTCTTTTCCACTCTACGCACAAAGCCCAAAATTTGGCGGGTGAGGGTCCAGTCGATTAGATCGACCACAGTACTGCAACTGGTACTTAATTTATCGACCCCGAAAGAATGAAAGGCAAAGTCGACCTCGGTGGAATTTGAACTCCCAACGTAATGGCATACGAAATACCTATTTCTTTATTACCCACAAGGGACTAAACGTAGAGGGGACAAAGAAGGACAGACATAGGTATTAAGTCAATTACATCGACCCCAGTGCATAACTGGTACTTAATTTATCGACCCCGAAAGGATGAAAGGCAAAGTCGACCTCGGCGGGATTTGAACTCAGAACGTAACGCCAGACGAAATACCGCTAAGCATTTCGCCCGGCGTGCTAACGTTTTTCCAGCTCGCCACCTTACTGGGTCACCGAATATTGAAGGGAACCTACTACTAAAATCATTATTAAGATATATAATTATGGTACATAATCTTATAATTATAACAAGACTTATAAATATTCTTTAAAAATATCATAAAAAGATTGGCTGTCAAAAGAACCGCGCCGAATATGTTTGTTTGGACAATTACAAGTGAGAAGAATTAGTTATGTCTGCCAAACGGGAAAATTATCTCTACTAAATAATCAAGAAAGAATAATTAAAGAATGTATGCTAATAATTCAGTCGAAGCGGAATTTATATGGAAGTTTAATTTCTATTAGCAACTAATGGGTCATCAAATATTTACACATTACTCGGTTGTGAATAGGATTAAATATTAACACCTATATAATATATAGAGGTAGCTGTATAAAAATTGGTGCTTCGATAAATAATTACGTCTTGATGCCTTCTTGTAGTCAGTCTCTTATTCCAACTTATCTAATTCCAGTTGAACGCTGTGCAAACTTGTTAAAACGGAGTTAATTACGCAAATATATCGAATCAAAACTCGTTTCAACCATCGCAAGTACAGGTTTATGGAAATGTTGCTAGTTATATGTTAACTGTAGATTATTTATCAGTTCTTAATGTGAGTGTCATTTAAATATATACTTTGTGTTTTAATACATAGTTTTCATATCGTCGACAACCTTATCAGTCTAAGTATTGATAGCTTATTGGCACAGCTAAAACTCCCTGTTTTATCGATATTTAGATTTGGATATGAATAATATTTTTGACATTCACCGGAACTACTTCCTACTGCTATAGAATAATACTCGACAAGCTATCGTATTGACGGAAGAGATATTGGACAACTTAATCCTGTGTACATGGAAAATAATGACAAAATAGAAATATCTAAAACTTGTAAGTTTTCTAGATCAGTGCTCACTCGGGATTAAAAGCAAAACCGAGTTGGTACACGTTACCTTCATTCGTATGCTTTTCTAATATCGTACGAATTTAACTGGATTTTGACAAAACAAAGCATAACTCGGTTCTTGTTGTCACTAAATGCACGACAGTAAAACTGTTTTAGAGGATTGCTTTGACTTGTAGAGGGAAAGGATAAAACTAAATTCTTGAAAGTCACCAACAACTAACAGGTAAGCTGCGCAAGAATATTAACTGACAAGACATAATTCGTGTGCATTTCCCAGAAGCTAAACAAAAGTCAACCAAAAGAAGTCTGTGACTTGATGTATCAGCATAAGGTTTTATTTTTCTGGCGTATCTCAATCTATCGCTAGATCCGTGGACTGCATTATATATGCATAATATTTTGCTAAAATGTCACATTCGTAAATAAACGATCACGTCTAATACATTACAGACAGAAACAATTTGCTTTTCTATATCCACTAGATATCTACGATGAGAGAATATTCTGTGTTTTTAAGAAACTTTGAAAAACAATATTTTTTCTGTGAAATATGTTTCATATTTATAGATTATATTTCATATGTCACAGTTTAATTTTTTTAAACTTTTGAATGTCTATGACACCAACAAGAAGAAAACATATTTCACTCTTTGAAGACATATATCCAAGAAAAAATACAATTACATTTTATGTAAAGCTATCGATCTGTTACTGGTGGCGAAATTAGAAAAAGAAAATCTCTTACACTGATGGAATAACAAACTTACAACAATTGGACAAAATTCCTTGCGGTATTTTTTCTTCACTTTACATCCTGCATTTCAATTCCACCAAGATTAAAATCCCCTTTTCCACCTTTCCTAGATCGTTAATATAAAAGATGTGAGCAGACTATTTAATATACTATACCATCGGTAAAATTTGTGCCCTTGACCCAGTATTAGAATACAGAGCAAAGAGTACTCAAATATACCCTCATACAAACAATGTTACGCATGGCATAATTTGAAAAATTATTTATTACAATAAAACAAACTTAGGGAGACATATGCATCCTAATAAAACTTGTGATACATTTAATGTACTTTTGTTATTTGAAATTCTAAGCGTAATGGTCGTGTAAACTCAGTTGTAATTTATTTCAGAATTGCCAATCTGTCACTTGAAAACAATACTCTATAAATATGTTACAAAAGTTATGTCCAATGCAATTTAGTTAGCAGTGTGCCTGTCTTTGATCGCTGAACTTAAATTCCCACAACCCTATTAAACTAATAACAGATATACTTCATTTTGTTGCTCCGAACTAAAGTTCAGATGCTGACATTAGATTTATATCGTCCGGATAGAATTGTCTCTCAAGTGATGAAAAAGAATATATTTTATATCTTTTCTGTTTATTTGTAAAATATTGTTAAATGTGAATTTCAAAAAGTAGGCTTCTGCGGTTCTTGCATTTAGACATTATTTTACTACATTTAAGTAAATATCTGTCACCGTATCTTTTTACGTAGAATTGAGTGTTTTTACTCAAATTAATTGTCATATTTCATTCTGAAGGGTCATTTCACTAGCACTATGACGATAAATGTATACGAACAAAGGATGAGTGGGTAAACCTGCCAACATAAATTCACCTTGCTTACGTTGGAAATAGCTGAAATAAAAAAAAGTTCATAAGATACAGCTCTCGTTTATAGAAGCTGTTGACATGTTCTGTGTTGCATATTGAAGTGTATCTGTGTTAATCAAAGTAGAGTCCTCTGTAGATCTCAATTGGTCGACTGATATGTGTAACCCTTTTACAATATGTGTATTTATAATAACAACATGAAATATGTTATGCGTTTTACCTCTTTAGTTTAGAAATCTAAGATTAAGCATTAAGATGGATCCTATTAGAGTGTGTTAGTTTATAATTTAATCTCTCAGAGAATTTAGAAGTGGAGAACTTTTTCATTCATTCATAACCGCTAATGTTACTCAATCTTCTCGCTGTTTAACCGATATATAATAGAATATTACAGTTAGTGGCATTTATAGTGGCGGCGATTATTTCTTTTTCGACTTCACTGAAGTAAGTTTCGACAAGCGAACATCCCTATTCGAATATCTAGACTTGATTCAGCAGTTGCTGGACAGGGAATATTTAATAGAAATTGACCAATGTGTTGATATATTCTAAGATGAAGTATCATAATTAAAAATTTTGCAAATGGCTCCTGCGTTTTATCATATGGCACCCCAGAGAAGCCATTAAAGTTTCTTAAAATGTTGGAATATTAATAACTAAGACACTAAATGTTAGCCAATTTAGAATTAGAGAGCTACGCATTATAAAGTAAAAATGCATTTTTTGTCGAAAGAAACATTACACCCAAGGGCAATGATGTTAGACTAGTACAGATAGACAACAGTGTAATGTCGTTATTAGGAGTGGTTGAGAGGGTGAAAGAGAAGAGTAAAGTGTAGTGTCAGAAAGGAAGAGCGGACGCTAAGCTAAGAGAAGTTTAGAGAGGTCAGTGTGGGTATGAGTTAAGGTACTTGCAAACAAGATAGGAGGAATGAAGGGAGGAATGACTGGAGGATTGAACAGGTAGAATAAAGTGACAATTGGGAAATTAGCAATTGGCGATAGGGAAAGGAAAAGCTGAAAATGAAAAATGACAAAATAGAAGAAATGATGAAAGAATGTAAAAATGATGAGAAGCTGAGGCAGTGTGAAAGGGGACGGTTCTAATAGAGTACATGAACTGTGAGGAGGGCCTTGGATATCCTCGTTTAAAATTCCAGGAGGTTGTTTTTTCCTTTCCAGAAATGAAAAAAAGTTCAAGAGTTTAAAGGTTTAAAAGTTTCTACAGTTTACTTCCCACTTTCGCCTTCTCAACGTCTCCTAATTTCAATGTCACCCTGTTGTCTATCAGTAATAGATCACAATTATCTTCCCTGGGATACCCCAACAGATTAATGATGTTAGAGTTTCGAAACAGTCTCTGCTTCTCGTTGCTACAAGCTTGCGTGCTACACTTAGCCAGGTACTCTTCGGACATGCATTCCGTTTTCTCTCATCACCCATTTTGTATCCGATACAAACAAATCCAGTATTAAAATCATCGCGTATATCTTTCTCTCCAGAACTTCGATCCATTCAGTTTCTCCCCGTATGCGTGCTTTTCCTTTTCCCATGGTCATCTATTAGCGATACTTTAATTTCATCAATATTGGAATATCTGGAAAGGTCACGAGCCTTACTCTTTTTCTCAGAACTTTCGATTATAATTGCGGATGTAATCACAAAGCAGGAATTTAAAGTTTTATCCGCAGCAAGCGAAATAAAATATTTCAGTTCTAATAATGACTTTCGATATTACTTGTGTCATGTTTAAAGGTCAATATTATATTGGCAGTGCATGTCTTTAAGCGGTTACTTCAACTACAAAATGTAGAAATCCTCAAAGGAAGATTGGAATAGATCTGAAATAATCTAGAAATTCAGCTGTGTCACAGCACTGAACCAATCAGCTTATCCTACTAACTAAAATATCTGACATTGACGTTACTACGTCATATCAAAAGATTGCAAACGAAACATTTTCCTTTACACACGTGTCTTTGTTATTTACAATTTTTACTTCATATGCACCGATACTTCTCTTTCAACAGTGAACGTATTTTAGTTTCGTATTTATTTATCGAGAACATTAAAGGTATATAATGTCTTAGAACATACATTGTTTTATTTATTCCGTTTCATATTACAGTATTTGTATAACACCTTAAATTATTATCAGATAATTAGATAATTAATCAATCAATAAATTAGTCAATCACGTAATTAAGTAATACGTTTGCCAGAACACTTCTCACACAAACTGCAACAACGCGTTTCATCTGCAATTCCTTTGCGCTTCAAACGGCATACGTCTAGAGAAGTGCATGACGGGGACATCAAAATCGATAAGGCCACGGGTTGAAGGGATAGAAAACTGCGATACCAATTAATCAATTAATCACTTCATTTATTAATCATCTCCTTAATTGACAATAAATATGATGTACAGTAAAACCAGTGCATGATTATTAAGTCCAGATTCATTATCCTAAAGTACAAACACACACACATTTATATCTTTAAATATACGTATATATGCATAAATATATACATGTATATATATATATATATATACATACATACACACATGCGTCCCCTCCATATACATATATATATATATATATATATATATATATATATAATATATATATATATGTATATACATGGATGCATACACCCTGATATTGTTATGTGTGATAGGAAATAAACTCTTGCAGTATTCTAGATCTCAGCTGTCCAACGGATGTCAATGTACATTCATATGTCCAGGAACCAGACTACATTTATGGCGAATAAGTGCGGAATTTACAGCTCTTGTATACCGACTAGAAATTATCATTTGTACCTAGCACCATAATTGCATTAAGTTATGTACCAAGAAATTTGCCGAAATTTGCACAGGAACCTTGAAATGCTCGATTTTACGGAAGAAAATGCAAATGATACTGACGCAGATTCTCGAAGTCCAAACAATTAGTGGCACAAAGAAGACCTTTAAGATATTTTAAAATATCTCATGTGAATAGATGTGCACAACGTAGGTGTATGGATCAACACATCAACTCAACCACATGTTTATAAACACGCGGGACTCTCTAAGTCTTGCTGCTTTATCAGTGACCGGTTTGAATCTTATGAAGAATAACTTAAATTTAACTCAAAAGAAAAAGATATATACATAAATATATACATACAAAATTAGATATGTGGGTGCGTGTTTTTATGTATATATGTGTGTGTGTGTGTACATATATATGTGTGTATATATATATATATATATATATATATATATATATATATATATATATATATATATATATATATATATATACAGTTATACAGTCATGAAATTTTACAAATGCACTTTCTCAGGGAGATATAATATACCTGTTATAATGGGTAATACTACATGTACTTTTCATATTTTTTATAGTGTGATGTAACTCTTTGGAATAACAATGTTTGTGGCTGAAGAGAGCTTTAAACTATATTTTGTATCAATTATACACTGATTTAAGAAAGGAGTCGTTTATAAAGTTCGAAACACGTGTACTGTGATACACTTTGTGTTCTGTTTTTGAGTTTATTTGATATATTCCCTCTCACCTCTGCCACTATCTGGCATATACAGGTGCTTACACTTATCAAATATCCACCCTAAATTTGCAGTATATATATATATATATATATATATATAACTGTGCATATGTATGTAAATGTCTTTTTTATGCGCAGTCGTTTATAAAATAACACAAATATTGAATTGAACTATTTCTCACAAATTTTTAGGAGCAGGATATATATTTTTAATTTTTACTAAGACTTCAAAGCCTTTTTCTATCTGTAGATCACATTTGATTTAACATGTTTTATCTGTAGTTATTTGGGATTTATTTTTAGAAGGCGCTGATCTACTGCAAAGAAATTGTGATTTCAGAGGTATTTTTTGACTTTATCAGGCGGAAAAACTATATGGGGGAAAGAGAATCAGTACACTAAAAACAGGATGAGTAATATAAATGAGGAGCAAAAGAAGACTGCTAACGTGCAAAAATGTATGGGGTCAAACGGATGGGGTGATAAAATGCTCCTTCTCGTATGAGAATTTTAGGATGACTAAAGGCATTATTGATCTTCTCTATGGTATCGCTATGTTTCATACCTGGTGTTCGAAGATAGATTACATAAGAATACGTGCCATATATATGTCACAGTTTATACATATTAAGTGGTTTCTTTGAAAACTATATTGAGTCACAATAAATTTTTAGTGCCCGTCTAGTAATGTATATAGATGTATATGAGAACATGTCAGAGATCGAATTCACTTTCTTATGGGAAATAGCTCTTATTAAGCATATTTTTAGCTGAATAAGTATTTTATTTCCAGGGCACTCGTTCTCTAGATAAAAGTACGTGTTATTAGATGATTACACAATAGTTTTTGATGTCAATACAAAATTTTAAAACTCAGTAAACATGCCATCACAATTAAATGAACGCATCATTCATGTAACATGGATTAGTATAAAAATATCTAACATCAAGACTATATAGTTACACAGAGGCTACTATGAACTCTATCGATAAGTTTTAAATGAGGACTAATCAATTTAGCTACCAAAAGCGCATTCACATAGTTTTCTCAATCATATCATATATATATGTATATATGTGTGTTTGTGTGTGTGTGTACATATATATATATATACATATATTTGCAAGAACAGGTATTTATATGCATGCATATATATATTTATATATATATATATATGCATATATATGTGTGCATATCTCTATGTATGTGTATATAGAGACAAAAAATAGAGAAAAAGGAGTGACACAGATGGGTGATATATACATGCGTGTACATAGTACGCACTAATGCCCTGTATTTGGTTATATTGATGTATGGCTTATGAAGTTTATCCGTTAAATTCTATAAAAATATAAAATCCAAAGAAAGTAATTATATTGACTTGAGAAAAGCCAGTACGATTGAAAGGTAGTGAAGGGTCTGTGTTTTAAATTGTATAACACACTATTATCTTCTGTTAACATGCAATTATTAGCTAATATTGATGTTAATATAATGTATTATACTGTTCATCCTCTTCTTCTTGTTTAGTTAGGTTTTTTTCATTTACTGATCATACAGAATAGCTGAGTGAATGCAAGCTAATTAGATCGTCAGGCTACATTGAAATATTTACTACTATAAAATATCGATAAAGTAAAACTTAGGAGATTCTATTTGATCTCCTTTTCAAAACAAACAACATTAGTTTGAAAGGAGATAAATTTAAAAATCAGCGCAAATGTATAAATATTAAGCGAAAAGCGTTTACATGCAAACACGAATACACACACACACACACACACACACACACAAACCCATACACACAAGCACACATATACATTCACATGTGCGCATGCGTGCACGTACTGCCTTCTCACCACATATATGCACTGACGCACGCATTTACGCATGAACATATTTGTATATGCATATACTACACTTTACACACACACACATACATACATACATACATACATACATATATATATATATATATATACGTGTGTGATTGTGTATTTATATGCGTGTAGTTTGTGCGTGTGTGTGTTTGTTTGCGTATGCGTCTACATAAAATGATGCATTTAAAAATATTATTTATACGATTGTATATACGTACTTGGCGGCAGGAAAATATATTGATTGCTTAAAGAGCTACAAGTTCCAGAAATCATGTATATATTAGTGTTATGTTAAAATGTCAATTTAGAATATGAATTTAAAGCAAACAGCTCTGTGTAATCTAAATTCTCATTATGCTGTATAAAATATACTTATTGTCAATGCCGCGTGAATATATAAATAACGCAGAGTGTACGAACTCACAAGCTTATGAAAATTAATCAAATATTAACTATGTTACTCAGAAGTATTTATTTAATTTAAATTTGTTAAATATATTTCGTTTTTTTTTTTTCTACTAGAAAAAGTGTAGTTGTCATGTGACACACTCGGAAACGGTCCGAATAAATCATATGTTGAAGTATTGCTATATTCACAGGTAATTTATTCATTACACTACGCAAATTATAACTAACATATTCCAAAATCTGAATTTACAAGTACGTTTTTGGTCTAATTTGTATTCTAGAAAAGGCAAGGTACTCCAAAGTGACATACAGCCTTAAAAATATGAGGTAATAAACCTGATATTAATTGTCCCATCTGTTTCCCTTTTCACCCTCCGTCACTCTCACAGATGCACACACTGTATATATATGTATGTATATATACATATATGTATATATTATACAAAGACGGAGAGAGAGCAATAGATAAATAGATGCATAAATACACACATGTGTATATATATAGTATATATATATACATATATATACACGTATATATATATATATAATATATATATATATTATATATATATATATACGTGTGTGATTGTGTATTTATATGCGTGTAGTTTGTGCGTGTGTGTGTTTGTTTGCGTATGCGTCTACATAAAATGATGCATTTAAAAATATTATTTATACGATTGTATATACGTACTTGGCGGCAGGAAAATATATTGATTGCTTAAAGAGCTACAAGTTCCAGAAATCATGTATATATTAGTGTTATGTTAAAATGTCAATTTAGAATATGAATTTAAGCAAACAGCTCTGTGTAATCTAAATTCTCATTATGCTGTATAAAATATACTTATTGTCAATGCCGCGTGAATATATAAATAACGCAGAGTGTACGAACTCACCAGCTTATGAAAATTAATCAAATATTAACTATGTTACTCAGAAGTATTTATTTAATTTAAATTTGTTAAATATATTTCGTTTTTTTTTTTCTACTAGAAAAAGTGTAGTTGTCATGTGACACACTCGGAAACGGTCCGAATAAATCATATGTTGAAGTATTGCTATATTCACAGGTAATTTATTCATTACACTACGCAACTTATAACTAACATATTCCAAAATCTGAATTTACAAGTACGTTTTTGGTCTAATTTGTATTCTAGAAAAGGCAAGGTACTCCAAAGTGACATACAGCCTTAAAAATATGAGGTAATAAACCTGATATTAATTGGAAATTTACCGGTAATGCTTGAACGCGAATGTGTGTATTCCCATCTGTTTCCCTTTTCACCCTCCGTCACTCTCACAGATGCACACACTGTATATATATATGTATGTATATATACATATATGTATATATTATACAAAGACGGAGAGAGAGCAATAGATAAATAGATGCATAAATACACACATGTGTATATATATATGTATATATATATACATATATATACACGTATATATATATATATATATATATATATATATATATATATATATGTGTGTGTGTGTGTGTGTGTGTGAGAGAGAGAGAGAGAGAGAGAGAGCGAGAGTGAAAGATAACTCTCGCCCACATACGTAGGCCGTACACATGCAGACAGTCACGTCGCAGACACACACACATGAGTACACACCACGCGAAAAGTCACATCAACTACTGCACACAACACACACAAACACGTTACACGCGCGCACACACCATTCGCACATACACACACACGCAGGCTCACCTTCTTTTGTTGGGATCGCCAGCACTATTGTCATCTCCCTTTCTTTCAACCCTTTTTTTTCAGTCATCAGCATGCTGGACTATTGATCATTACACGTGTTTTTCGTCCTTATTCCTTCCTGTCAAAGAGAGTACGGCTTGAAATGTAAACAGGCTTTTTCATTTTTCCCGAGCGTCAAATTAATACACTTGCTCGTTGTTTATACACATATCAACGTCTTCTGTTTTTTTTTTATAATTTTCAACTATACATATATATATATATATCCATACATACATACAAACCAGAGAGTCACACACAAACATACAAACACGTACACGCACACATACACACACATACACACATATATATATGCAAGCGTTATAAATGCGTGTTTGTGTATGTGGAGCCGTGTGTGAGTGAACGTTTTTTCTTTCAAATTATGAGAGAAGAACTCGTCATCAGTGCATGAGTTAATTTATCTTTTCTTAACGTACAATAAATATTTTATTTCATAAATAAGTATGGTAAAAGAAAAATTAAAACTGACTCGAAACAAATCATAACACTTTAATTCAATTAGTGATATATATTAGTGTGGAAAGTTAAAATAATTAATCTAGGATCACTTGTAGCATTCGCATCGGCCTCTAAAAATTGGTTTCTATCAATTCTGCTAGGCTCTGATTTCACGAACGTAAGCACGATTGATCAGTTGCTCCTAGTGATGGTGTTAACTGTTGCTGTTTCTAAAGCTTCTTAAGAGAGACGATGTGATTTGGATAGTTTGTTATCAACACTTAGTGGTCAACAGAAGCGTCGTATCTAGAACACTGTCGTCGGGATTGAATCATTTTATTTTTCTTGATTTTCAAACAGTTTCCGTTTCCCTACTTTTTTTCTACATGGTGAGGGCTACGGATTTGAAATCAATATATTTACAGATAACATTCAATATTATTTGTTTTATATGACAAAATAATACTTGCAATACTGTTAGCCCATTAGTTCATACATTAAAAAGAGATTTCCACTTAATATATGTGTGTGCGTATGTGAGAGAGAGAGAGAAAGAGAGACAGAGAGAAATATAATTGAATTACCACTTAAAAATGTAACAAGCAAATTTTTGGGTGTGACGAGACACAAACAATGATGCAGAGTGAAACATAAATATTGAACCATGGTAAGAAAAACCGAGAAATATTTTACGGAAAAGAGTGGTTGTTTCTGAGAAACAGATTATACTACAAAAGCGTTCGATCAATATAATAAAAATAAATAAATAAATGCGCACTTTTAAAGACTAACCAGGCTCATAGGCCCGGTTTCCTGGTTTCAATGGCGTATGTGTTCCCCAGCTAGACGAGACGCTAGTCCATCGCTGCGTTACTCAATTTTGCCAGCTGAGTGGACTGGAGCAACGTGAAATGAAGTGTTTGCTCAAGAACACAACGCGTCGCTCGGACCAGGAATCGAAACCACAATCTTATGATTATGATGCTGAAACCCTAATCACTAAGCCACGCGCATTCACTTTCAATCAATATAGAGTTAAGTACGTAGGCACTAAATATCGGTCGCGATCGACAGATATAAAATAGCATATTAATATCATCGGCGATCATTTCGAATAGAAATGTTACTGAAACATTTAAAATCTGTTTAGAAATCTATTTTCACATCACTTGGATTTGCAGACTTAAAATATCAAGGGATTTATTTCTACATAAATGAATTATTTCTATATTTTGGAATACTTCACTTCATATTTTAAAGCATGTTAACTCTTAATATTTTTCTCCCACAAAACAGGTAACAATATAAAACATCAAGGAGGACGAGAGAGATCAATCAACAGGATGGCTGAGATGGCCAAAATAATGAGCTATTCACAAACACACACACATACACACACACGCGCACACGTCCTCACACATATATGCACACACGCACACACACATACATACATGCACACAAAAGAAATATTCATATATGCATTATGCATAGATATATAAATGGATAGATAGATAGGTAGATAGATAGATAGATAGACAGATAGACAGATAGATAAAAAGGATAGACAGACAGACATACAGATACACAGGCAGACAGGCACACATACAGGCAGACAGAGAGGCAGACTGACAGATATATATATATATAGATAGATAGATATAGATAGATAGATAGATAGATAGATAGATATAGATAGATAGATAGATAGATACATACATAGATACGTAGATACATAGATAGAAAGATACATAGATAGACAGAGAGACAGAGAGACAGACAGACAGACAGATAGATAGATAGATAGATAGATAGATAGATAGACAGATAGATAGATAGGTAGGTAGATAGATAGATAGATAGATAGATAGATAGATAGATAGATAGATAGATAGATAGATAGAGACTCAGACAGACAGGCAGACATACATACAGTCAGAGATGCAGACAGGCAGGGAGACAGACAGACAGACAGACACACAAGCAGATAGACAGATAGATAGAAAGACAGATAGACAGACAGATAGATAGATAGATACATACATACATACATACATACATACATACATACATACATACATACATACATACATACATACATGCATGCATGCATACATACATACAAACATACAAACATACATATTGTTGACGACATTAGAAGTTTATAAATTTCGATCCCATGAATAATTCACTTTTGGAATGGTAAATCTCGGAGCAACTGAACCGTGTAAATATAGGGATAAGGAATCTTCGAATTTTACTAGCAAAAGGGTTTTTAAACCAATATTTACACGGTATTGCTTAAACATTTGCTTGCTTCGAGATCCGCTATGATATATGTATGCATTTACGTGTGTTTGTGCAAGTGTTTGTGTGTGAGTTTACGTGTGTTTTTTCTTCTGACAATACGACTATGTAGTGAATTAACACAAATGACTAAGTTTTTAGGTTGAGAGAGAGTGTGCTATCAATAAAGAACGTATACAAGCACGAAATTGCGTATAAGATGTACATATTAATATTTAATGATGATGAACCAGATCATCTATGAGGATCATATATCCAACTGCTTATATATGTATATATGCTCTTGGACACCCGCTTCAGTTATTCATACGGGTTAGTGTACAAATGAAAGGACGAGGAAGCCAATGAGTTGAGTAGGAGTTACATATCATTATTCACACAATTTGATTCAGCCTCCATGCAACTTAATGTTTTGTAGGAGCGTGCGTATGATTATATGTAGTTGTGTGTATGTGAGTGTGTGTGTGTATGTGTGAGTATAAGCAGTCTGAAAACGGCGAGGAAACTAGCAATGCTGAGTTTCAACTTGTTCCGTGTAATGGAATGATAATTATGCACTTTGCTAACTTAAGTTAACGGAAGAGTATGTAGATGCTTCGGACGTTAGTTCCTCATCAAAAGACAGAGAAATCATAGCTGTGATATAAAATGTAGGGGTAGTGATAAAAAAAGGACAAAAGTTTAGAAACCAAGGGTGAAATTCTTCATGGAGAATTGAGAGGAAAGCGTCAGTGTATATGTACATGTATACTAATGTATTAATATTTGGAGATGGTCATATTGGCGAGTATATGGGTATTTTAATGTATGACCACAGAAGTTGCAAGTGTGAAAGTGGTATATGTTTTTAGAGTATGTATGTGCTTATTTGTGTAAACACACACACACACACACACACACACACACACACACCACACACACACACACACACATATATATATATATATATATATATATACACACACGATTATCACTTTGTGTTACACGGTTCCTGTTGTGAATTGTGCGTTGAAACAGATATTGTATTTCGCGATGGTCCTTTTTTTGTCAAATACACGCACTCTATATTTGTTCTCTCCTTTATCACTGTTTTTATATTGTTTAACTCATGTACATTGTCCAGAAGTCTTTCGCCACACAATTGTGACCTCTTCAGTAGCACTTTTTGTTTTCGTGTGTGCTCTTGCTCCACTTTACTCCATTGTGTTCTTCTAAGATGTGTATCCTTCTGTGCGCATCCTTTTGCATCCTTGTTTCTGTGTGTGTGCATGTGTGTGTGTGTGTATGCGTGTGTATGTGAGCGTATGTGCATATTTATGTGTGTGTGTATGCGTGTGTATGTGAGCGTATATGTATGTTTATGTGTGTGTCATTTTTCTTAACAGCAGTGTGGCGTTCCCCTCAGCCTCATCCTCTCACCCCATTGTGCGGCTGCTGGCCTAAGACCCGAAAATTTGGTACAGATCCTGTATCTCTCTGTGTTTGTGTGTTCGCCTGCGCTGTTGCCATCGTGGGAGTTGTTGTTGCTGTAATCTCCTTATTTGTCACTGCCGCTGCTGCTATCGTTCTCATTCATATTGTTGATATTGTCGTGGACATCCGTTAAATTTCTAGCATTTGTGTATGGTTTCGCTTCGTACGTTGTTTGTATTCATGCACTTTTTATGGATGTATACTCATACACACATATACATGCACAGACGCATGCGCACATAAGGATACAGACCTTAGAATAACACAATGGAGTAAGTGGAATAAGAATACACACGATGGCAAAAAGTGTCGCTGAAGAGGTCACAGACATATGACGAAAGATTTCTGGACAATGGACAGGAGATTAAAATAATAAAAGAATAAAAGTAGTAAACGAGAAAAGAAATATATATATATATAGTGCGTGTGTTTATTTTGGGAAAAAATGACCATCCTGAATTCCAACAGCTAGAACAATATATATATATATATATATATATATACAGAGAGAGAGAGAGTTCACGATAAAAAAAAAACGAAGACAGGTGGTGTACAAAACAAACAGATGTATTAGTATAACGCTCAGGACTAGAAAAAGACTTTTACGTTCCGAGCCTACGCTGTTCTACAGAAAGGGACACAGAAAAAAAACAAGGAGAGAAGCAAGGAGAGAGAAAAAAATGTGTGTAGTGGATACCGATCTATCGTGGCGACTGCCGGACAGAAGGGGCACACAGGATTAGTAGATAATATTTCTTTATTCGTATTCTAAAACGTATTCTAAAATTGGTTCCAGAAAATATCTTGATATCTTCAGAATCTTTCAAACCCCGGTCACATGAAGGAATGGTGTTCGTCTCCATTTTGAATGAAAACGCTTGTGTGTGTGTGTGTGTGTGTGTGTGTGTGTGTGTGTGTGTGTGTGTGTGTGTGCGTGTGTGTTTGTGTGTGTGTATACATAAATACATATATATATATCTGTGTATATATATATATATCAGTATATGTACATATATCTATATTTATCAGTTTGTCTCCGAATAGACGCACGTAATCAGACATAAGTATAAATTGATATATATTCAAATACAAACATGCTCAAGTAGAAAAGTTTGGAAAATATCATATTAGAAATAAGAAAAATGCAAATTAAAAGGTGAGAACTTAAACATAATTATGATTATAATAATCATATAACATAACTGTTTCTAATTATTATAACCTAAATTATCATACTAGGTTTAATGAATAGAAATGAGAGTTCAGCTTCATTTTGGATTATTGGAAAGCACGCAAGTATTGTAATACCTGCAATGAATAATAAATTCGTTTTCGTTTGTTTATAATATAATGCGACCGACCTTTAAAATATCTAGCGCTTTCCGTGAACAAAGATAGCGTGTCTGTACATGGTCATCTGGTTAGAGAATGTCATACTTGTATGAACGATATAGTATTTTGCCTTTTAATGTCTAACGTTTTCAAGCTTGCAGTCATTTGTAAAGATCTTTTGCCAAAGGTTACTTTGGCGGACTTAATCATTCTAGTTTGAAATTTAAAATATGGCTAATTTTTTTCTCGTTTTATTTTAATTATGTGTATTTTATTTAGTCATTTATTTATAGTGTGTGTCAGTGTTCGTTTATGGTTTGGAGCAATTTTCGTTTGTTCTCGTATTTGATGTTTTCATATGTCCGTCATCTCTTACAAAAATCAATGAGCATTTGCCTTTTGTTTTTAATTTAATACTTTTATGTCAATTGTTTGCTATTTTTGAAGATGCTGTTTCTGACCTATTTATTACGCTGCTTTGAATTTATGTCTGCAGTGTTTTATACGTTTATATTTTATTTTGATAGAATTTCAGGCTCCTACTTGTTCACTGTTTAGTATAAAAACTTGTGTATCTAATGCTTAGTTCTAGATGAGCCTATTATGCTATTCTCTGTAGCTATATTTAGTATCACCTCGGCTATTTTTATGTGTGTGTGGCCGTTCACTATTCCCATTTAAGTATATACATTTATTAGTTTAAACACAGGTGATATATATGCTGTTTGTCTTAAGATTTATGCTTAAATACTATGTATGCCAGTATTTGTATATGCATTAAGTTACTTCAAAATTTTATCAACATACTAGCACAATCAACGTAGATATACGTCTTGTGCTCTATAATCTAGTCGATGATTATGCTTGGGTTATTCATCTTCCCATTTGCAGATTTAGTGTGTAATCATTTTTATCACGAAATATAAAAACTGATTAATTTACACACCCGGAACACATAGCTCAGTACAAATCTCTAAGGAAAACAAATTGCTACCACAAATGCTTACAGCATTTTCTATTTACTATGCATATTTGATATAGTGATAACACGACGAAATCCAGATACTCGCTATCTGTAAAGTTTTTCTCGATATCTCTTATCACCAACATAAACGAATCTAGCTAGGATACAAGTAGATTTGAATACTGACTTCATTAGACATGCGAAGAATGCCATCTGAGAACAAAATTAAAATACCGCAGAAGCCCGTAAAACGTAATGGTGATAGCAAAGCAAGACACATTCTATATTACGTTGATGTATAACTGTCTTGAGCAGCTTGAGATATACAATATGAAACAAAATAGATTTCGAAAGCTTTTTTCTTAGAATTATATCCTCAGAACGACATTCCACTCTACATTTTGCTCTGACAGATCTCAAGATCAATGCACAACGCAATATTTGTTACTAGAAAAATAAAAGCAGAAAAAACAGACATACAAAAGAAACATGCCAACAGACTATGTGTACATACATGTATATTTTACCGACGGATATTTTTGAAGCAATTGACACGACTCACTCGCAAGATGCTTCACCTTCTTGCAAAAGGAGAAAGGGAATATATTTGTCCGTGAAATGATATTCATTTACAAGTAAAAATAAAAACAAAAAAAAACAGAGGGGAAAATTAGAAGTTCGTTACTCAGACATAACACAAGCATTCCAATGATACGACAGAGGTAGTCAAGAATTGTTAAACACTGCAATTTTCTATCAGGAAGCGACCTTAATAATAATGTGATCACCTTGTTGAATTGAGGAGTGAGGGTCAAATTTTGAGATATTGATATCATTAATTACGCAGTAACGTTTACTCTTTAGTATAATGGCTGTAAACTGTTATCAAAATTTCATCACTGAACCAGTTCTCTCTGATTTTTTGTCATTCTCTATGATAGTTAAAATTATGAATATGCTGGAATTTAAGGTACATATACCCTACATACTCTATGTATATACATTTACAATCCTGTCTGAAATGATACATCAAACAGTTGATGACACATTTTCTCCTCTAATGATATGCATAGTTTTACTGTTTAATTTGGTTGTAGACAATGTATAATTCCACAGTATAACGAAAACCTGAGGTGAAATATTTTCGTATACATGCGATTCTTTAACACCAGTGCTTTATGAGCCATAATCACAATTTAATAATTGAGCATTTGTTATAAAACGCGACTGTGTTATTCTATTAGTTTACTCGATGCTATGTAAACCGCATTTATCTCAGAAATATAGGCGACTCCGTCTTTTCATGGAGGTGTAACAACTTAAAAACTTGGAACTATGCCAGTGCCCGGCATGTATATACTTTTGGCTGAGTTTACAGTAACCACCATGAAAGTAATTGCGAATTAAGGTGCTGCGAGATGCCAAGCAACGTGCCTCACAACTACAGTGAAATCAAAATGTAGAGTTCCTGCCAAAATGAGCATCACTAATAGTCACACCAGTACCGAATGCTTTAGTGTAAACGATAAATAACATATACACTTTATTCTTCTGCCCCACAATTTATTCCTAATTCTGTCGCTACCAGAATTTTATATAATTAGAGTATCTTATCCCTATGAATCTCTGTGGAGGTCCAAGCTGAATTACTATGTATTTTTCAGATTACCGAACAGAGAACTTACGAGGTGGTTCCCAGTACTGTAAATGGAGAAAACGTGATATTTCCCGCATTAAGTTCTATCGCTTTTCTTGCTGATGACTTTGCTGCAGTGAAATGAGATATAGTGCGACTTCAGCATCAATCGGCAAAACACCTAATGAATTTTCCCCGAAAATATTTAAATGTTTTCTTGTATCTCTTGTTTCTCTGGCTTTTCTAGCTGAATATTACAGGAAGTTATTTATTGTCAAAAATTAGTGTATATTTAGAAGTTTAACTATGGTAATCGTACATTTCTCTAAATGCTTAAATATCATTTCGTGAAAACATTTAAATTTTAATTGTCTAAATCCAAAACGAACAGTTGTTAAAACTGTTCTAATATTTTGCATTATACACGTGCGCGGAAGTACAAACACCCACACATACGAACACACACACATACATACACACAGACATACAAATATCATTCTATAAAAATAAAATTTCATTTCTTGTGACACAGGCCAACTATCGAGGTTCCAAGCTATTTTCTAATTCCAGTCATAGTAGATGCATCACCCCGACACTTTACGCCAGCGTCACACAGAACGGGGAAAGATAGGATGACATGATCACGAAGCTGTATTCTCACCAACAAATTAGCATGATCTGTAGAATTATTTAACAACGACTCACAAATATACAAGAGAATTCAGGTCAAGCTGCTATGCTGCAATCAGGAAGCAATGCAGTTGAAACTAATATTAAAAATATGCTCACTTGTCAGTCAGACCATTAATAAGTTTGGAGTTTAAGCCAGAATAAGCGTTTTTTTCTTCCCTTTCAAAGTATACTGTGTAATGCATTAGCATATTTATCATTGATAATAAATGAGTCACTAACAGATTCTGTACCAATAATTGACAGTGCCAACAACAGTTTAATGGATGAATGTTGTCAAGCATTGGTAATTAACTGCCGAGGAGGAAATTGTTGTTCTTACAGTTTAACCCCATATCCACAGAAGTATGATCAAAAGCATTAAAGCTGTGATCATGGTATTATTATTATTTCTTTGTGTACCAACGCCTTATTAAATAAATTCCTTCTTTTTAAAATTGTAGGCTGCAGTTTATAGAGTATTAAAAACCTAACATGAAATAATTACGTAGTGCAATAAACCAAAAGAAGTACAAAAGTTGATGACTAATACGCGATAAAAGTTTATACAAATACTTAATATAACCGTGGATAAGGTGAGTCTTTTTAAAAGCTTTAATTAATATTTAATCAATACATACATCTGTATTGAATATTAAAAAAATCGATATCTCCATTATAAGGTTGGTGTGATAAACACAATGTAGATGTAGGCACGACAGTGTTTTTAAAGAACTTCTGTTTGTCAACAAGTTGTTCATTGGTCGAGCCAGTAACACGAGCCCTTTACATTCTACTACAGTTCTGAGTTGATCAAAGTCTCTTCTTTTAAAGTGGATGCTAGGGGACGAGTACGTTTGTGAGAACGTTTTTTATGAATGTATGCATGTGTATATATATTACGTAAATATGTATATTCATTTATATATTTCAGCCATGAGGCTGTGACTAAGGCGGCGAGCTGGCAGACACGTCAACGCGCCGGGCGAAATGCTTAGTGGTATTTCGTCTGTCGTTACGTTCTGAGTTCAAATTCCGCCGAGGTCAACTTTGCCTTTCATCCTTTCGGGGTCGATAAATAAAGTACCAATTTCGTACTGGGGTCGATGTAATCGACTTAATCCCTTTGTCCTTCTTTGTCCCCTCTATGTTTAGCCCTTTGTGGGCAGTAAAGAAATGTATGCTGGGGCACATAAACCAAAGTGCATACACATTTGCACAAGCCACAAAATTTCCGCAAGACCACAGATAGATGAATAACTAGCTTATTTTCCTATATCTATATATATGTATATATGCAAATACAAGTATATATAGTCAAATGTCCAGACTAGGACGGACAGGGCTATTCACAACTAACATATAACTTTATTAATTAGAGAATACGTGTGTACTTTGTATCGGCTTATGAGTGTACCTAATGTATACCTTCATGGACAAATGTATATGTGTTTCGTTCGAATTAATGGATACTTATTTTGCAATGAAAAAACGAAATTACGTAAATTTTTAATAATCAAACAGGTATTGCAATCAGTAATATCACAAGAAATTACACTTTATATAAATGAAATCAATTACTAATTTTTATATACATTACTAGTACCCTGTGTATTAATTTGAAATAATTTAAACGAAGCTACTTAATATAAATTACCTATTAATGCAGGAAAAGTATATGTATAACTAATGAAAATAATGTTGGTAAATTTAGAAATGATTCAGTTATCAAATATGAGTATAAGACATAATATTTTTTACTTTCTAACTTTGATACGTTCAAAATTACTGTGTGGCTGCATAGAATTGTACTAAATATTCCATTTAGAATTTGCTGATTACCATATCAACTAAAACAAAATTAATCGTGTACGTAAAAAAGTTTACGGAAAAAATATTTTGCTTTTACCTTCTCTGCTGTTTCACTTAATTGAGGAATATTTAGATCGTCTTAGTTGTTAGGCTGAACTGAGAATATATTCGCTAAAAGCTCTGGTTTTAGAATCTATCTATATTTTTATTAAAACTCATAAAACTTTTTCATTGCGATGCTTATTAGTATAGTTTAAATTGTATACATTAACTGGCGAAGGAATACACGAAGAAGGAGCACTGAATCAAACCGAAAATGCTTTATCACGCTTATGCTTAATATCTTGTTTGCAGGAGTTTTCCTAAAGAGATGCAGAGTAACGTGGGTTTAAAACAAATAATTTTCTTCTTAAGAGAAGGTTGGTCGTATCGAATTCAACCTTGCTAAACTGAAAATAAATAATTTTCGATATAAATACGATACTAATTATGTGACTGAGTCATCCATTCCAACGAGGGCCCTTACCGTTCAACACTGAACAATATTTGAGACACACGTTTGAATTCTTAAAATTATTATTACTACTACATAGGCATTAATTCCTTAAAATTAATATATCGTTCGAATTGAAGCAAAAGAAATTAACTAAGCCACTGAAATTGAATACTAACATGGAACCTCATCGCATGTCCTCTGCAGCCCCAACTGTTGACACATTAAGGTATTTATGTGTATATATATATATATATATATATATATATATATATATATAATATATATATATATATATATATATATATATATATATATATGTATATATACATACATATAGATAGATATGTATATGTATATATATATGTACATATATACATTCATATACACATATACACATATTCATATATATATACATATATATATGTGTGTGTGTGTGCATGTATGTATGTTTATTTTTATTTATATATATATATATATATATATGTATACACATATATATATACATATGTATATATACCCGCACGCATACATCTATAAGTATGTACGTAGTATGTATGTATATATGTATGTATGTGTGTGTGTTATGTGCCTGTGTGTGCTTATGTTTTTAACACAATCCTGTTGACACGAATGTGAAAATCATCTCAGTTTTTGATTTTGCTTGAGTCTCGACGAAAAATTACCTCTCTATATTATTCTCTATAAATATACATTCAGTAGAATTCTAAGTGACTCCAAAGGACCACCAGATGCAGACCCCTGCTGGTATGTCACTTTCTCTGTTATAGACTGTGATCAAGTTATTGGTATAAAATGCAGCCACTCCTATACGGAAATATATATAGAACAGTTGCATCCTCCTTGGGTACGCCAAGCTGGAATATATTTAATACATCCACACGTTACCGGAAACACTTAATATATTAGACATTGTGTGGACAACAAAATAAATCATCGCTTAATCACAATTACGTTTGGAGATCTGTTTTCTGTGTGTTTGATTTTTTTTAATGTAATATATATTGGAGTTTTGATTTCATTTTATTTTACCTTTATACTTATTCACTGCTTTTATGAAAATATTTTCGGTTAGCTGTTATATATATCTCACTACTTCTATACAAAGATTATATTAATACTCATTTAGAATTTAAGTCAATAACTATGTTAAATCGAATCGTAGCCATATCTATACTTTCACTCAATCCCCAATAATATTTTTACCATATTAAAAATTCATGAGTTCGCGAAAATTGTGTTATATGTAATACATTGTGTACCAGACGTGTTTTTACTGACAGAAATCTTATCGCGTCACTTACATTGCAAATCGGATGAAAGTTTTCTCTCCCCCCACCAAAGAACTGTAAATCCTTTAACTAAAGCAACAATCTCATAATCAGTCTCTGCATTCAAAATTATTTGGGGGATATTAAAGTAATAGCATAATTGGATTTTTTAAATACTCTGAATTTCTAAGTGTGCTAAAGGTACATGTAATGGCAAATGACACAAAATAACATTCTTTATAAGCTTAGACTTGCAGTGAAAATGAATATGACAGCGATTGTAATAATAAAAGAAAATATATCATACTCGACAACTGTCGCTCGATGGTACAATTCGCAATTTTTTTTACGGTTAATTGTATCACATCATATTTGTTTCCTTTCCAAACTTTACCAAAGCACTAGGGACAAACGTGCACACAAAGGGTTTCATTTATTTATGGCCTCGAAGAATCCTACAAATGCTTTACGGACATCAACATTGCATAATTCATGGAAAGAACAGTAAAAAAATTGTGAGACCCTACTTGTGTAATATCATTTAGTAGATGAATAATTTCCGCTAATTATGTAATAGAATCAGGGTTGCATTATGAAAATGCAAATACCGTATCCTGCACTGCACATACACATACGCTCACACACGCACGCGCACGTGTGTGTGTACACATCTATATACATATATATTTGTACACACACATGCGCACATGCACACACATATATAGATAGATAGAAATACTGGTGCGTGGGTATAATTTCAATTACCTATTTATCTGTATGAACATATGTGTTTTGCCTATTTACCTGCATTAATAACTAATGTATATATGTGTGTTTATGCATCGTTATATGGCAAGAGAGATAGTTAAATACCTACAAGTCACTTTTTTTCGAAAGACGTAATGCTCCATTATCTGAACTAAAACACGAATGCAACAATAACCTTTTAATAATTTACCTTCAGATTGGCTTAATATAACTTAATACCTGAAAATAGTTTCATATAACTTACTTGTTAAGCGAGCAAAAATATATATAAGAAAATTTAAAGAAAAAGTAAAAAGTGGAAAGCCTACAAGTTTTTCAGGCATAACAGCTTGAGACATGATTTGATTTTTCTATTATTAAATTTGTCACGTTCATTTCCATTGTATAAAACTCCGTAGAATGGAATTAACTCGTCTATTCGAATTTGATGAGCATGATATGCACTAAATCTAATATATTCAGGTACTTCAGAAAGTTTATTGAAACAAAGCAATTCTTCTTTGTCCTTTTCTGTTGCTTCATGTAGATATTAAAATTATTCTGATTGTACTAAGGCAGAATTTACAATGCACTCTCTAAAAATTCCTTATTTAAAACATATCTATACTTTAATTAAAACTCATAGAATTGTTCGATTATGTAAATTATATACATAATGTAAATTATATACATCATACGGCGAAATATAAATATGCATACAGAAAGCGTTATTAAGTTTAATATACGGGGAAATATAGAAGCATATGCATACATGCAATGCTTTAAACGTGCCAGTAACCTCCTGAATAAACAATGAGTAATCACTTTGTATTTCGATGTGCTAACCGAAAAAACAAAATGTAGAGAGTTGACGTAGCACGAACCCTAAATAAATGACAGGAAGGCACTCATCTCAGCTTTACTTCCAGTCAAACAGTGAAGAAAATCGAGCTAGGCAATACACAGTATGGTTCCCACAATCACGATATAAATAAAAGTACTCCAAACACAATGGATCGGCTAAATTTTTCGCTTCAGTGTTTGCGCTGAGAATCTATTTTTATTTGAAGTGTTATGTTAAAGTGTTAAGTGAAATTTGGCAATCGAGGATCGAACCCATGCTTTTCCTGTTTGAAGTCACTACAAATACGTTGTGGAATAAAATAATCTACTGTCATGGAAAGCGTGTAACTGTAAAATGCAGAATTATCGTACTAATGGTTGTTCAAAATATATGTATGTATAGAAATATATGAATGAAGTCTTTAAATTAAGGAAGTGCAATAATATTGTTTAGCAGTTCAAAACTGTGAGGAGTGAAATGCAGAATTAGGTCGGCTGATCGTGAGAATCAAATATTGATCGCTTCGTTGAAAACTGCAGGTGGTATGGGTTATTAACCTTGGGTTTTTGTAAATAAAATAGTAATATATAGTAGATACAAGGATCCAGTGGAGGGCACCTATTATCGATTTTTTAAACAATCTAAGTGTATCACGAAGTCTCCAGACATGAGTTCTACTCACGTGTCAAATAAAGTATAAGAGTGATATTGTCTGCAAAAATTAGAAATAGGACACACAAAAAAAAATCAATTTTCGAAGTAATCGAACACAAACAACGAAATGGTTTATTTCCCTTGAGTGTTTAAAAATATTGTGCAGGTGCTATGGGTTATTTCCCTTGGGTGTTTCAAGAAAATTAGTTATAAGATGTAAATAAAAAGGCCCCTTCCAGGGGCCGTATTATCGATTTTTTAACAATCTAAGTATGTCAGGAGGTTTCTAGCCATGAGTTCTACACACGCATCAAGTTTCATCAAAATCAATAAAACGATGTAGGAGGAGTTAGCTAACAATACCACAAACAATTTTCCACATATGTAGTATATATATGAATATATATATATATATTATATATATATATATATATATGTATATATATATATATATATATATATGTATGTATGTATATATATATATATATATATAATATATATATATATATATAATATATATATATATTGTTGCTAATCCAAACAACAGGAGGAATAGAAGTAATGGAGTTAAAAATGCACAGAGGATATATTAAAATGAATTAGAAATGAAATGTATTTTCTCATACAATTTACTGGTTTCACATTAGATTTTTAAAAGTGTAGATATTCTACAATCATTAATTCATAGGGAATCGGAATCGTGTATTACTAATGTTTGTTATTGTCTGTTCAGCAGTGGCTTGTATTTCTTCATAAACAATCTCATTTTAATCACTTTTGTTTGGATTCGAATATTGTATACACATTGATAGTGTGAGAAGACGAGAAATCTGGGAAAATTTGTTTTCGTGCATATTTCAAGATGTTTACTAAATGAAATTTGCCAAGGTTTTGGATTATGTATTTGTTGTCGATGAATATTTAATCTCATTCTTAAACTGAGTTTAGTTTGTCCAATGTAGTCTTCTCTATATCCATTACATTTGATGGTATATACTACACTTCGGACAATTTAATCCAACAAAAAGTGAAGCCACTCATGTCAGAGTATGGTGCGAATTTTCTTGTAATGATCCAGGCAATTTTGAATGGATTTTTTTCTCTTTTAATCCCCACATTTTTTTCTGCCTTAACACGATTCCTAAGGGGATTAATCGTGGTAAGGCTAGTATTACGTCACTTTCAGAAAAAGTGTAGAAATTGAAAGATGAAACATTTCAATTCAATATTGTCTGGAACATTCTAAGGATAGCATCACCACACTTGAATAAAAAGTATGGGTGCACTCTGTGTTGCGCTGATCGTACGAAATCGATGAATATCCAGTTAATATTCTCAACAAGTCTAAAGAGCTACAATTACCATGCTTCCATAATACTAAACTTATATTCGCCTGTATTAAGCCCTTTGTGAATGTGCTTCCTAACCATACTTATACCTTCTAATGCATTTGTGCATATTATCTGAAGTTATTAGTATCATCTGCGAAATTTGTTGCCCCATGTTTTATACTTGCTGGTTACACCTCCAACTAATAAATGGTAAGATATTCGATAATCTGACGTAGGTACGATTCTATTTTGTAAAATCTATTATCTGTGATCTTGCTAGTTATTATTATTATTATTATTATTATTATTATTATTATTATTATTATTATTATTATTATTATTATTATTATTATTATCATTATTATTATCATTATTATTATTATTATTATTATTATTATTATTATTATTATTATTATTATTTATCTTGTTTATTCTGATGTCGCTGGTGGCTACATTTGGTTCTGTTATTTCATTTTTTTTACATTATAGTCATACCTGCATATTATGGAATACTATAATGATTAAGTCGTGCAGATATAATTTACAGTGAATGCATGTGTGCTTACTTACATATGAATGTGCGTGAAAATATTCGAAGTTGTGTTTGTATGGGTATATGCACATATATGGGTATATGTGCGTACATTTATTTTTATCCGCATGCACACTCGCACCCCGCCACACACACACACGCACATATTTATATATATATATATATATATATATATATATATTATATATATATATATATATATATATATATATATATATATATATATATACGTGCGCGTGTATGTGTGTACACACGAATCTGTGTTAATATGTGCTTGGCTGTATATATGCACAGATAAGTTAAACATAGGCATAGATGTATATCCTGAACACGGACATGTCTGATTGTTTACAAATAGAACTAAAGTTTAGAAATATACATATGTATAAATGTGTGTGAGTGTGAGTGCAAATATACGTATGTGAATGTATGTACGTGTATATGAGAGTATGTATGTGTATGTGTATATTTTTTCTATATATATGTATACATATATGTGGTGTTTATAAAAGTGTTCATATTTGTGTATGTATATAGGTGTGTGTATGTTTTATGAATGCACATATATAATATTAAATCTACGTGTGTGCTCTAATATCTGATATGCAGTGACAGGTTTTATCAACCAAACGCTTTATTTGGTGTCTCAACTTTAATACTTTCTTCAGTAGTTTTCTTTTCTTTTTTCTTTATCTTTTTATTTATTATAATTTATAAGCCCATGCATTTTCGCAATTCATCAACCGGGTCTATAAGCAAATTAAAATTCAGCCTGATGCATAAGCGAGGTTTGAATTATTTCCCATTGTATCTTAACCGCTTCTACTACAAACTCTTTTGTACTACTCAAAAGCGAGTTAGGTCATATTTGTGCCTTATTTTTTCTTTAAAATTTACCTGATGATAACGGCTTTTTGCCTTGACAGAATCTATGAATGCTTCAAATAAAAACTGCCGGAGAAACTGCTGTAAATATTGAACTCCAGTTCTGTTCGTTTTTGTGAAGTTATATTTGTACATACACAAATATTTACACATCTGAATACACACACACGCACACACACACACACACACACACACACACACACACACATATATATATATATATATATATATATATATATTATATATATATATATATATATATGTATATATATATAAACAATAACACCAGGATTCTAGTGAAATTTCACGTATGTATATACATATGTGTGTGTGTGTGTGTGTGTACAAATTTTATGCAGGTTTCCTGTATTATAACAGAAGGTCAATATCGGTCGAATGTGCTTAACGTTCCAAGAAAAGTAGTGTCAAATCTGAAAGTAATATCAAGTAATGTTATTTCGGACATGGAATCTAAAAACGAAGACCTTATTAGTTAAATGAGTTTAATAAATATATTGTAAAATTCTTTACTAATACAATTATACTAACGTTTTTATTATATTCCCATAGGAAAAGTGTGGAAATATTTCTTAAAATATATCCTTCTTATAATAAATTCGTTGTTTTGTTTTCTGATCACTCTTTCAAATCAATATATATATATATATATATATATATTATATATATATATATATAATATATATATATATATATATATATATATATATTAGCGACGTCGGCAGTATAAATAACAATTGGTAGTAATTATCCCCATTTAAACATGGTATTTCTATCAGAACAAATTATGATGTTGTAGTTGCCATGACAGAAATTCTCATATTGGCTCTTCGGTGCAAAATGCAGCCTTGTTTATATCACTAGCGAGTAGAGAAATCCTCGCTACCTCCAGTGTCGAGACCACCAGAAAACGTGCTTTCGACCTTTTTGGGACTTGTCAAAGATGAACACCCAATCGCTAGAGGTAGCAGCGAATCATCTCCTAACCAGTGATGTATAGAGTGACAGTCGCGATAACCCACTAAGCTTGTTAATACACATATATTTGCTACAGGGGCAGTATTAATTCCGGGAGGTGATGTTACCTTGCGGTGATTTGTAATAATATACGGTAGATATATGCCTATAAAATTTATAATCTATAGACATCCATAACTTAATTCTCTTTGGAAAAACATTGATGCATATTGATTATTGTGTTCTAATCGAAATAATTTTGCAGATTAATGTCCTAGACAGTAAGTCTAAATCCTTAGCAGAATATTATATAAGATTATATGTGCATACTGTTTGACGAAAATGTCAGAGATTATAAAAGGAGTTAGAAAAGTTAACCCTTAATATGAAATAGTGTACAGAAAGCTGTTTTATGTTATATACATGAAAGGGTTATTTCTGTTGAAATCCCGTCACATTGTCTATAAGAGGAACATGCTGAAATACAAAGAACGCTTTACAAAGATAAAAGGGAAATACGTATGAATACAATCTGTAGATTTAAACTTACGGGTTCATAATCACGATTAATGTAAAGAATTGTAAAAGAAAAAAAGCGTTTATTTTCTCTATACACAACAAATGCATTGAATAATGGAGTTCAAAGAATGAAATCAAATAAAGAATATGTACGTAATTTTCTTTAGTTATTTTAAAATTTTCCTTTCTTAGTTTCCCAGTCGACCTTATGGAGCATTTCTATATCATACAGGATATCATTCGACCGTCCGGTTTCAATTCCCAATATTAACACGGTATATATATATATATATGTATATATATATCATGTTTTGCATAGTCGCACCTGGCACTACATTTTCGGACATAGCGGATTTTATAGAATGGGGTCAGAAATTAGGCCGAAATTTCCAAAAGGTAAAATGTAACGAGGCCCTTTTCCTAACATATTCCGGACGGTGACGATAGAGGAAAAAATCATACAACAACTATTGCCATGCCTATGTAACTTTTCCAGATGCTCGAATTAAATGCGAACAATATTGTTTTTAGTCTAGTTGTAGTATACGATTAATGTGTTATGAATTCACGTATGTTTCGAGGCGATTGAACATTATATGTCAGGAAGTTTAAAGTTGTAAATTACAACAACTTCAAACTGTTCCAAATTTTGTGATTTGTATGAGTGCAGTGTGTATATGTTGCGAAATACATTGTTTGGCATGTATGCAATAACCTTTTCGCTAATGTGCCAGACTACCATGTTATAATCAATATATTGTTTTTACATTAGTGTTAGATGTGTTAGTTACATATGCAGCCAGAGAGTAAACTTCCAATGTTTGGCCGTTATTTTGCTGCAGTTATTAAATTTGCCTTTCTCTTGCATGTAGTTAATTTCTAGTACTTTTGTTCTCGTTGATGTTCATGATGGTCCATTGTTTCCAATGATTTATTTGCATCGATGGCAACAAAGGGATTTCAGATTTAGGCAAAGGCTTATGTTTATTCTATTGTTGCTAGCCTCATTTCTCTGTGATAAATGAAAAATAGAAATTAAAACAGAAGTTATATCTACGCATGTGAATTTTAGGAAAATGCTGCTTTGATGCTACTGAAACACTCTTTACTGGAGAATAACAAGTAAGTGCAGGTGAAAATGATATTTTAGAGAACAGCGCTTTGTGCTGAATTAATATGTTTTATTTTATTTTTAACTTTAGTTGTTGCGTATAGAAGAGACCGCTCGAAATATCATATTGTGAAATATTCATGCTTTTATTTTGATGTTTTGCATTTCTGATTTTGACTGCTGCAAATCGGATGGGGTTGGTTTTATTGTTGGAGGAGTGACGGATTTGTGTGACAATATTCTGGTTAAAATTAGTTTGGTGCTACAACATTTATACATTTTCTCAGAATAAAAAAAAATAGAAAGCGTTTTCGATATTAGAGCGCTCATTTGAAGATGATAGTGACCGCAATTCTACCCCCAAGCACTAGATTCTCTTAGTTGAATATTTGACATTTTAGTTTCATTCTGAAATTCTTGAAGGCGAAAATGTTCTTCTGACGTTTCTAGTATTCATTACAATGAAGGTTTATTTCACATCTGTTCGTGTGGATTTTAATATTTCGTTTAATGTTTCGCAAAGAAATATGTTTTTTGCTGGATTTTCAATATGATACTTAAAATTGCTATTCTTTTATTTAATGGGGTTTAGAAGCCGTTGTTAATAGGAAGTGTTTTAAATGCTACTAATATTGTTCAGAACGTTTCAAAGCTGGCCATTCCTTTTATGTAACATGCAATTGTCTACGTAAAATTTGCTTTCATTTCTGGTGCATCTTTCGATTTCGCTTTGTTTATTTACTTGGTTGTTTGACAGATATTAAAAATATATTCCTCAGGCATAGTGTTAGAATGACTATGAAATTAATAAGACATTTATTTTCTAGACAACACATTTCATTTTTACGCAAAATGTTTACAAAACACATATCTAGATTACGAATCATTCCACTTGAGCTCTAATCAAAGTCGGTTGATATATTCTTAGATTTCTATTACTGACATTTAACAAACCGGCGAGCTGACAGCATCGTTAGTCACCGGGAAAAATGCTTAGCGGCATTTCATTCTCACTTACCCTCTGAGTTCAAATTACACCGACGTTGACTTTGCCTTCCAATTTACGGGGTCGATAAAATAAGTACAGTTTGACCACTGAGGTCGATGTAGTCGACTTATCCCCAAAATTTGAAATCATTATTATGATTTAACTATTTAACGGTTTATTATCTCGCCTAAAATCATGTGGGCAACTATTGTGCTATCTCGCGATCATAGAGGTTAGATATGAGTTTTGTGTTTAGGGATTTATCTTATTGCTACTTTTATCATAAATCATTATACACTTTTAACAAAATAGTTAGCGAAATACCAATTTTCAACATAATAATAGTAATATTAAATTATCATCAGACAGGATATTAATAGGAGTCTACACAAATTTACGAATTTGCAAAACTGGCATGTTTTTTTTTTACCGAATGTGATTTATGATGTTAATGAGTACCGTGTGGGAGACGATTCGAGAGATTGTCTGCTATTTGGTTGCCATGGCTAATTTTTTAGATTTGCTATGGTTTTCGGATTCATTGTGTAAACATCTACATTTTTTAGCCAATTTTAGCGTTGATGCTTATAATTATAATCTAATACGGCGTTAATTCCTTGAGGATCATAGAATTTCAAAATAGCATTATTTCTAGCGAGAAAACACCATGGAGAGTAGCTACAGAAGATGATTCTGTGTAGTTTGTAACACGTTCACGCTACATTAGCAGATTTTGAAGTGAAAATTCGATCGAAACATTGACATTTCGTATATATTGCAAAGGAATGTCAGCTTGGTACTATAACCACATTCTCGTTACAGGCTATTATAAGAACGTCTAGACATGTTATTTTGTTGACACATTAGAACATTCAGGAATCTCGTTGTATTATAAAGTGCAGTAGGTCAAAACAGCTTCAATTCTGATGGCGGACTCAACACAGGATTAGATAACAAATAATCAGCTTTACTTTTAAAAGTAATTAAATGTTCAACAAAATATCACCAAATTGACCTGACATGCCGTGAGAAAACCTAATATACAACCGACTCGAGCAAATGACGGAAGACAAGCAAATGAAATTTATCGTATTGAAAGAACATCATGCAATGTGAACTTGCATAAGTTGGTGATGATATAAACAGAAGCAAGATTAGAATTAATGAGGCTGCTGTCTATGCTTTGAAGAAAGACAAATGGCGAAAGTGTTTTGAACATTGCTCACTGCAAACCTTATCAAACATAATGTGTTATCACAAAAAGAAACGGAAGAAAACGCCAAAGGTGTGGAGGAATATTGACAAGTAGAACATTTCTATTAAGAGGGAAATAGTCAGCAAAGTTGGGGATGGTGTCTTGAATGAATATCGCTTGTTGTGATTTGATCTGGCGATAACAAAATGCTGTGGAAGGGAATGTGGTGTTTAGATCATCCTTACACCAGCGCTCCATGCAAAATTATTATATAACTTGGAATATCGGAAACTGAATTTGAACACTACATGTGTGTGTGTGTGTGTGCTGGTGTGAGAGTGTGTGTGAGTGTGTGTGTGTGTGAGTGTATGTGTCTGTGTGCGTACGCGCGTATGTGTATGTGTGTGTGCGTGTGCGTGTGTGTGTGTGTGTGTGTTTATTTGTGATTCTGTATGGATATATACCAATTTACATATAAGACACATTCCTGGGGCTGGTATGTAAACTAAAGACTTATTGGTATGTATATCCAATAACTTAACACCGCTGTAAGCAGTGGCTAGATAAGCAACGTGTTGCTGGGCAATAGTGAGATAGATGAGTGCTGAAGAAGGGGCAGCAAACCCTGGAATATGGCATATACATGCATTACCAACTCTTCTCTTCGATCACAGTGTCTGTTTACCTCTCACGTCTCAGTACGAAACATCGTAGCAAAAGTCAGTGCTGGCTATAAGTTCTATGGAATATCTGCAGAATCATTATTAATGTAAGAGCAATCAATAGACTCAAGAGAACGTGACACTGACTTATGCAAACATTTAGTATATCTTACAGTATATTGTGATTGCATAACAAAATACCACGTACATACAAATGTTTAATACTCACATATTTTGTATTGATATGCATGTGCGCATGCGTATGTACTTATATTTATAGTTCATATATGAACGTTCACAAACGTTCTTCCAATAATCTTACTCATAACGAGAGCAACTCCAATCAACTGATTTGCTAGGTAAAGTAACACATTAGATTGATTCACACGGCATGAAAACATAGGTAGCCTCCTTAACCAAGAAAGAAGAAATATTTATCTTCCAATGTAGCGTTG
>NC_043004.1:15932159-15944659 GCF_006345805.1 Octopus sinensis
TTCTTTAAAATGGGCATATTGTATACCGTTACTCCGTCTAGGTTGGGGAAATGGTATTTGTGCTTATTTCATTAAATAGCTCTAAAATTACATCAGATTCTTTTAACGGTCACATTTGTACATCCTACTGTTATACGGCTTGCTGCCGCCTTGAATTGCACGCATAACTAGATAGAAAGTATTCTTATATTCACATTAATATTCATTAAGTTACGTTCTAAGCCAGCTTTATTTCCATTACTAAATAGAAATATCTTAGAATGTTTAACAAAAGGCATGTGTTCTACTGACAGAGTTATTGTGCCTGGTCCAAATGTTACACACAAATTCGATTAACTAGTCTTTATTATAAAAGGGGTTAGCAATAGTTGTGTAACTTTTCTAAAAGAATATTAACAAAATACAAGCACACACATACACATTCACACACATATTCTTTATTTGTGGATTAAAAATGCTAAAACTAGTGTCATAGATATCAATTTTTCAATCGCTCACTTATGTATGCTCATGATATTGTTTCATGCTGGATGAGATTATCTGTACGGATTCTTACTGTTAAGCGTGAAAACATACATCGAGGAATGGTTTTATGGCAAAATATGTTAAATCTTGAACAGCATTGTCGGTGACATCTTTCATGTCGGTAACTGTTTGAAGATATAATTTACTCGAGAGGTCATCAGGTGAAACGAAATTCACAGTATGTAAATGGAATGGTGTATAAATATTTCATTCACAGACACCCCGAAACTTATAAACACGGTGAGACCTAGTACATAAATCTTGTTCAAACCAGGTATCATTTCTTTGTTGGGAATCCAAATTCCATCAGTCCCTTCGTAAACATATACTTCGGAATTTTTCAAAGATTATATAATTTGGTGTTTGTAGTAGATATATATCACTTTCCATGAAATGTTCTGACAAAATTATTATACTATTTGTGCCTTCGTTAGGGCATCGAAATAGCATTGACATTTCAGAATGATTGTTCTGATAGATTCTTTAGTTACATCATCGATATCAGAGACAAGAACTTATGAATAGATAATATTCAAGAAATTCCGTTCTAATTTCCTAAATCCCCATGATACGATCTACTTGAAAATGGTCATTGCTACTGACGCTTGAGTCAGACAGTTGACATGAGAATTTCGTGGGTTTTTTCATACTTCTATGCACACACAATCAAGCGTGCACACACAAATGCAAACACATACACACACGTACAAATATATACATACACATATGCATACACACAATCACCTACTTCTCTCACTTGCTCTCCACTCTCCGTCTATGTACAGATGTATATACTCAGCAGTATTAGCGCCAAGATGTCTTTAGACATAACTAAGTTAAAATATGTTAGTATGTTAGACACACTTCGAAAGGCAAATTTACCCCAGATACGGCGGAAAAAAGGGGAGAAACACAGACACACAACTACACGAATACACACACAGAAATATATATATATATATATATATATATATATATATACATACGAAGGGCTTTTTTCAGTTTCCATGTACGAAATCCACTCACAAGTCTTTCGTCGAGTTGTGGTTATAATAGAAGATACTTGCCCAAGTTACCACGCATTAGAACTGAATCCGGAAGTATGTGGTTGGGAAGCAAGCTTCTTACCATAATTTATCTCGTATGTATGTTTGTGTGTGTGATTGTGCGTGTGTGTCTTTTGCGTGTGTGTTTTTTTTTGTGTGTGTGAATGTGTGTTTTTTTTGTGTGTGCGTGTGTTTGTAGGTATGTATCTGTGTATAGCTCTGCACAACTGATACTGTGATTTAGTAATAGCATTTTGTACATGTATATAAAATCTATGATACATTTTCATTAACGGTTTGCGCATTTCTTTGATCTCATGGGAAATATAGTCATCAAATTTAAAGATGAAACACAATATGCCGACGAGTAAAGTGCCACTGACATTTCGTGTTAATTAGATTTACATTTGAACTTAAAATATTTTAGTCACACTGTTTAGCTTTGCTTCCTTCAGTCTCTCTATTTGCATGTCGTAGTCGACTTTGTCTCACCAATAACCGGCATACACATGCAAATTGAGCAGTGTATCCTTGCACTATTTTAAAAACAATCAATATATATATATATATATATATATATATATATATATATATATGGATATGGTATTATTAAAATACCATCACAAGTGGTAAGCGAATTATTAGCCGTACAGGCAAATTAATAAAATATATACATACAATATTAGATATGTACACATATACATAAGGGTACTAAATGAGTACCTATATCGCTCATGATAGAAGTCAAAAATACTTCTGTACCACCGAAAAGTCACAAATCTGTTACAGACAAGACAGGAAAAAATATCAGTGAACAATAATAATGTCTTACCTCAAATGGATCAGAACAAGTAAATGCTGGTCAACTCGGTACCGGTTTCGAAATTTAGCGCCAGCTAGACGCGTGATTTCTCATCAGCCGAAATCCGCCAGCTAAATAACTACTAACATTCTCCCCCATCATGCCTGCGAAAGCTCGTTTTAAGTGACCAAGCACCGTACGAACAAACGAATCGCGTAAAATCATTTATAAATATAGGGATGGTATTAAAATACCATCACAAGTGGTAAGCGAATTATTAGCCGTACCGGAAAATTAATAAAATATAAACTTACAATATTAGATATGTACATATATCTAATATACATATATCTAATATAAGGATATAGCAGAAGGCACATGCCGAGTTACTACACAGTGGGACTGAACAAAGGACCATGTGTTTTGGAACCAAGTTTGTTACCACACAGCCACACCTGCACCTATGCATGTATGTGTGTGTATGTGTATGTGGGTGAATATATGTATGCATGTATATATGTGTATATATATATATATATGTACATATTACATGTACATCTATATATATATGCATCTGCACATACATGTATACATATACATCTATATCTATAGAAATACATCTATACATATAGATGTATACATATACATCTATATAGACGTGTATATATATACATCTATATAGACGTGTATATATATATATATATATACACCATACATCTATATATATACATCCATATATATACATGTATATATTTTACTACAAAAATAAGTCTCCACAGACAACAATATTTGTAACTCACATATGGCAAAAAAAAAGAAGAAAAATAATGAAATCACAGTCTTCGGTTAATTATGGACGTACATTTCTGGATTAGAATCACAAGACTCATTTCCTTTATCGACATAACATTCCTATAAATCTAGAAATGCTAGGAAAACTCACCTCCTATATTTTCGATCAAGCGACATCGAAAAATATAAAAGCTCATCAGCAAATCCACATTTATATAGACAAGTGAATTCGTATTTCCCTCCAGAATCTTTACCACGTGAGTCACAAAATAGTACTGCCGAAAAGAAGATTCGTAGTTTTGTCATAGGGGAGTTAAATAGTCACTACAGTTATAGGGTGAAATATAATTAATTTAATAAATTATAATTATATAAACTTTTACCGAATATGGTCCTTTTCCATACCGAAATACTACTAGATGAAATTTGTTGATTTTATTAAATTAATTATATTTCACCCTATATCTGTAATGTCTATATATATATATATATATATATATATATATATATATATAAAACTTCAAACCTGATTCATAAGCAAGAATTAGGTTTGAAGTTTATATATATATATATATAATATATATATATATATATAAAACTTCAAACCTGATTCATAAAGCAAGAATTAGGTTTGAAGTTTATATATATATATATATATATATATATATATATATATATAAAACTTCAAACCTAATTCTTCCTTCATGAATCGACGTTCAAAGTTACTCCTTTTCTTACCAAAACATTTTAATTTGATTTTAATTTCATTTAATTTTAATCAGCCGTCAGTTTGAATGTTTCAAAGCAATAAAATAAAAGTGACTACAGACCTATTGCCGTTCTATTATTTTTCATCTTTTCCTATCTTTTGTACTTTTTTTGTTTTTATCATTTGGCGGTGTTCAAGGAGGATCTAATAAATTTGTTCACATATCTATATCAGTTAAATATTTATTTTATAGCTTTTAAATTAATTGATTCATTTGCAAATTTAGCTATCCATGAGGCTACGATTGAAAGAGGGAAAAGAAGAGTGAGTGTATGTTCGTGTGTGTGTGCGTGTGTGTGTACGTATGGGTATGTATGTGTGTGTGTGTGTGTGTGTGAGTGTGTGTGTGTGTGTGTGTGTGTGTGTGTGACCCTTTTTTTAAAATGTTTTATTGAACAGAAACATTAGAGCAGCATCGAGTGTAATGTTTTCTCGCATTCGTTCTAGCTCTGTACATTCTGACATCAAATCCCATCGAAGTTAACCTTGCATTTTATCCTTCGTGGTAAATAAAATGAAGTGACGGTCAAGTCTTTAGATCGATAGTATCTGTTTATATCCTCACCCTAAAAATATCAACTGAAACTTATTTTCCAAATATTTACGTTGCTGTTCTTTAGTAGAAACAAAATGTTGTTCGTAATATCTAATTTATGTTTTGCGTATATAATTTATTTTGTTGCAAGTCACCAGTTTATTGTTGTGTTCTTGTCATTGCCGACTTTATAGCAGCTTCTACTGTTTAGTGCTACATATATGATTTACTTTCTCTACGATAATTATAATACTACGTGAGTCGCTTTCATGATTAGCGAAATATAATGAAAGACCCATGCGACAAAACAATCGACATTCCTTAAGCATCCTCCAATTCATTAATTCAGTTTCATATTTATTAAAGATTTATACAATTGATTGCTTTCTTTTTTCTTAATGATATATTTTAAACAATGATTTTTGTCCTCTGGTTCCAAGCTATATATTGGAAAAGTTTGTTAGGAATATTGCACTAGCATAAAATTAAGTGGTTATTTTATATATTTATTTATTTATTTTTGCAATAAACAATATAACATATCGAACTTCCAGAATATTTCATATATATAATTTTTAGCACTTATTTGTCTACTACGAACTTTGTACTAAAATGTAGGAAAAGCAGGTACGTATTAACACTATAAGTTGTTTAACTCTTACACTATGTACGTTGTGAACAGAAATTTCGTGCATAAACTTCGGTGTTTAAACTAAAAGGAGTCGCATTTTCGAATGAATATTTTCTATACTGGAATTCACACAAGAAGTAATTTAAGATGCTTCCTTCTCATGTCTTTTCTTTTTCCTTTTCTTTTCACTTGTCTCAGTCATTATACAGCGGCCGTGCTGGAGCAGCATCTTGGAGAACTTTTAATCGAATGAATCCCTCATACGCTAGATGGGCCATCGATAACTTTGATAGGATAGCATCAGTTGCATGAGTGGAACACGGAATGACTGTGGAGAGGGTGCAAAAATAAATAGTGAAAAAAATCATGGTGGTGCTCCAGCATGCTCACAGCCACCTGGCGGAAAAACATAAAAGAATAAAAGAAACCCAGTACTTTCTTTTTTCTTAAGTTTATACTTATTCTATCGATCGATTTTCCAGGGTAGCTGGATTACGGGGACGTAAACGCTCCTATAGCATTTGTTAAGCGGTGGGGGACAAATTTGACGTGCATCTCTGGAATGGTTGTAAACTACTATCGTGGAAGATTATTCTTGTAAGAACTGAGTCACTGTGTTCAGCTATCCTCTAGCACATGTATGTGTGTGTATGTGTGCGTGTGTATACATATATACGTTTTTTATTAATATTTAGCAGAAGTTATGGAGTGACTCAAGGTCTGAAAATTTCGTACAATAGCACTCATCAAACTGTTTGAACTTGAATAATCTGTTACTTCTGTAAATATTAATAAAAATATAGATATACTCATATTTGGAGTTTTATTTCCTCCTGCTTGCATGATTTTCCCCAGATCATAGTGCTAGTGCATGCATATACAGCTGCGTTCGTGCACACATACACGCGAGTCCTGGCCAAATCTCCGACCAATCACATACAGCTAGCTAGCATTGAATTGGCGTATCAAGGTTCGGGGTCATTTTGATTGGGTTTTGGATAGAAAATTCACAAAAAAGTCACTTCTATTGATTTATTAATGGCTTTGCGGGGTGACTGAAGAAATGTAAAGATGTGCACGACCACCCTTGGACGGGTTTGTATGACCATAGAAAGTGCGAGCCCTCTAACTGAAAACTTGTGGATTTGTATAAAGGACACACAGAGAGACAGACATTTTGCCGTTTATATATAGAGATGTATATGTATATATGTATGTATGTATGCAAGTATGTATGTATGTATGTATGTATTTATGTATGTATGTATGTATGTATGTATGCATGTATGTATGTATGAACGTGTGTATGTATATTTGTATGTATGCATGCACGGATACACAAGACGGCTTTCTACAGTTTCCGCATACAAAATTCACTCACAAAGCATTGTGCAAACACTTGTCTAAATAATCGCGGACAGTGACTGAAATGAAAAGACATGTTTGAGAAGCAACTTTCTTCACCACACAGCCATGCCTGATCCTGTATATACTTCTGTTAAATCTGTTCTGAAGTAATATACGTATAGCCAGTTTTAAAAGCGTCGATAGTCATAATTTCCTTTCTTAGTTCACATTAAATAATAATTTGAAATATATGGTATCTATAAAATTTTCTCTTACATTCTAAACACTGAACAACAAAAGTTATTCATAATACGCCTTTTTCACATTTTCTCTGAATGGCACCGGGATGTCTCCTTCAATATTTCAAAAGGTTGGAAGCATTTTACACCATTGTTTTGAAAATGTCCCTCTTATGTCCGGAAGTGCACGCATTGTTACATTCTACTCTTTCTGTCGAATATACCAGAAACGAAATCGTATATTCAGACTCTGACAACACGCAGGCACGCACACGCACACTCGCGCGCGAACACACACACACACATACACGTATTGATATGTAGTCAAGCAGTTATTTAGTTATATATGCACATATATATATGTATATATATATATATATATATATATATATATATATATGCACACACACACATGTATATGTATGTGTATATATATATATATATATGTGTGTGTGTGTGTGTGTATGTGTGTGGAGGCGCAATGGCCTAGTGGTTAGGGCAGCGGACTCGCGGTCGTGGGATCGCGGTTTCGATTCCCAGACCGGGTGTTGTGAGTGTTTATTGAGCGAAAACACCTAAAAAGCTCCACGTGGCTCCGGCAGGGTGTGGTGATCCCTGCTGTACTAATTCACCGCACTTTCTACCACTCTTTCTTCTGTTGGCCTGCTCGCTTAGCCAGCGGGTGGCGTCATTCGAAGGCTAAAACAATGCGAACGCATTGTGACCAGCGATGTGTAACAACATCTGATGGTCTGGTCTGTCACGTGATATCACGTGATCACGTGATATATATATATATATATATATATATAATATATATATATATATATATATAGTTATATAAAATCAAAACAAATAAGAGAACAAGGGAGTATTAGGTGACAACAAAACATTCTGGCAGTTAGATGATACAAAAAAGGACAGGAATAAACAAGGACGGGTCAGTCGGAGCTTTCAATCATCAGTTGAAAAGCAGATCGTGTTTGCAGTTTCGGCCGGTTAATCTCGAGACTCTTCTCATCTGCCCGGCCCCCCAAAAAATCCAAACTAAGAGCACTAGATTCTGAGGAGGAAAGCAAGCGAATGTATACGAAGGACGAAAACAAAACGAACAAAAAATTGTACATAATTATAAATACACACAACAGGACATTAACAGGTGTCTTTCGAATCAGGACGAATTAAATTAAGCTTTCGTGTGCGGAAGTGAAGCCTTATGGGAAGAAATACAAGAGATGCTACACGGATGGTCAGGCGTGGCTGAACACCGGTCAGGTGGAAGGAGAGGACAGAGGTAGTGGGTAGACGGATTGAGCATTTAGAAGGGACGAGAAAGAAAGAAAAATATAAACAATAAATTAAATAGAGACATTTAATTGATAATCCAATGATTTAGTTATAATGCATAATGTACTATGAATATAATATAATATGATATAAGATAAAAAATCATTAAAAAAAACCAAAAGTTTGTTTTATATATATATTTATATAGATAGATAAATAGATAGATAGATAGATAGACAGACAGACAGACATTCAGACAGATAGATAGATAGATAGATAGATAGATAGATAGATAGATAGATAGATAGATAGACGGATAGACGGATAGATATCGATAATGGCTTAGCTGACTGAATCTTCGAAGTTACTGTCAATACTGTTCTTGTTAGAGAATATTAAATTTGTACTGTAGAAACATATAGTGTAGCCTTCAGATTAATGAAAAAACAGTTTTTAATATAACATAATAAATACGCGCACGCGTGTTTATATGTCTAGTATGTATGTATGCTTGTAAATATGTTCTAATAGTGAGCAATATTTTATATAATGGATTTGAATGTAAGTGATGTGCATATTCCACCAGACGCTTTATATCATTTCTTCCTTTAAATTTGCCTTAATTGTACAATTACAAATGATCAAATTCCTCCACATGGGACATGAAACTCGATCACAGATTGTGACTCGAAAACTGTTTCAACAGTAATTCGTTCTCTATTTTCTTTTGTATTCATTTTAACATGAGTTGAATGTCAATGTGAAGTCAATTAACTCGAATAGAGACGTCGCAGTATGAAACAAAGAAAAAAAGAACATACGAAATATGTTTTTGTTGGATGTGCAGCCCAAATAGTAGACGATAGAATAATGATATCATTGCCGCGAGGTAATGTACTTTTTCTTTCGAATACAATTTATTTTCATTCAGAAACTACTACAGTTACAAATAAATAGATTTCGAAATTAGAGAGTAATTTGCAAAAATGTGACAAAAATCCATAAATTTAGAAAGGTCAAAGTTGGTGGTAACTTCGTCCACCTCAAGTATAATATAACAGATTTTTCTGATTAAGAATTCAAATGAATGATGGAAATAGAAACAGGAATACTATAACAAAAAAAAAGAATGATTAAACCATGAAAATTAACGAGATATTATGAAAACAAACAAATAAATAAATGCAATGAAAACACTGGAAGAAGATTAATGAACAACACGCAGTCGATGTGGAAAACATATTTTGATTGTCGTTCAATGAACTTTTACGTGAGATGGGTGTTGTAGTTCAAATGTCTGGGTAATTTATGATATTTCATATAAACGTCCATCTTGTTTGGGAAGTCATTTAACGGCCAAAAAACAAATTGAGTATGAAGATGGAACGTAGCGTTATAAGCACTGAATGGAGTCTTCTAAGGAAAGGTTATGAATTCCAAACCAGCTGAAGATGAAATGCAAAATGAACGCTAATAAACATTTAAAAGCAAAACATAGGAATCTTTGGTTATAATATTGGTTTCAAACTTTGACCAACAATTTTTGAGAATAGTAAATCGATTACATCGATCAGAGTACTCAACTGCAACACATTTTATCAATCTGGAAAAAGTGCATAGAAAGTCCACCATACGTAGGCTTTTAAAACAAGCCACCTAAGTTTTAAATTGCATGGAGCTGAATGAAACAGTTATTAAATAAAAATTTGTAGCTTTTGTGTTGAGAAACACTTTCTATCAATTGTACAATCACTGGTATATCTAATTTTCTATCAATCTACATATGTGTTTACATCGAAGTGTTCCACTAGCTTCATAACCCCGCGTTATATTGCCCCCCGATCCAACATCCGCTTATCAGTAGCGCGTGCCCTCTACCATCAGGGACCTCGTCTCTTCTTCTACCCCACTTCTACAGCCACGAACACTATTGTGTAAACTCGGTGCACTTCCAGCATCTGTTCCCTTCCTCAATTCCATAAATCCAACGGCTCCGGACACCCCATGCTTTGTGCCTGTAATTACCGCACTGGACATATTTGTAAATACCTGCATGTTTACCCTCAGTCGCTTCCGTCCGGTTCCACACCCACGATACCAATTATTTCTTCACCTTTTCCATTCCTTTTTCTTCTCTTCTTGCTCTTCCTGACTCCACCTTATCATGTGCATCCTCATTAAAAAAAGCACACATTATATACTGAAGATCAGGTTACATTTTCCTGCAACACGTGGGTTTGATGGAAATACAGACCTAAGCAGTAGCCAAATAGCACAGAGCTTCTATCAACCTTTAACGGCTAGCATCATTGTGCTGGTGATAAAAGTAAAATCATTAGTGGGAGAGTTTGCAAACAGGAGATGGAAAGAGAGATATGAATAATGTAAGCATTTTAAAGTGTTCATTTTAACATCAAGAGTCTTCGTAAATTTGAAGAAAAGGAAATGTAATGTTTCATAGTTTATTTATTATTAGATATATTATGAATTATAAATGTTACTCACGAAGTTTAAAAATGGAGGCGAAACTGAGTTCAAGTGAAAGTGTCATGTTTTAAACTAATGATGATAAAATATCTGTGCAGATTTGTCTTAAAGATAAGAGAAGTGAACGCATAACGTCGTCCTGAATTGTGTTTAATTTATAGAATGTGCATAGACCAAAAACCTGACAATAGGCCATAGGCTGACTCAAGCAAAAGTAGCCTGAAACTACAATAATGAGAATGTTTTAGTCTTTAAATTGAAGCATTAATTATTAATTAATTTTGATTAATTTTGATTAATTTGTGTTGAAGTTTTATTTCATTCAGGCAGGTGCTTCAGTTTTGTTTACGTTTCACTATAGTTTTGTTTTCAGGTACATCATTAATTGTAGACTTAAATAAAAACATCGCAATATTTAGACAGATTCTTTACTTATTCCTCATGAAACTAATTACAGGAAACAGTACAATAAATTATATTGATCCTATCACAGAAAACGAAGACAGAGAATTTGAATTAAAAATGCAGAACCTGTTATTCGTTCTTGGAATAAACAATTCAGCTGTTTAAATAAACTAACGAAAGATACATCCTTCTCGAAAGCTGCAAAATCGGTTTCTGAAGATTCAGGCATTTCCTTTTATGTATTGTAGTGTGTCAGTTGTAAAATGATCTAGTTTAGCATATAATTTTAACATTCTAAAATCGGTCTTACATCGCGTAGAATGTATACTGTTTAAAATGTCATCATGAATTGAATACTTCCAGAATAATACTTTGGGTACTGTCATATATTGAAATTTTCTTTATAATCACAAATTATTGGGGACTCATATTCACAATTAATTATGATCAGGTTGTTTACAATCGAGGAAACTCACTCTTGTATAAAAAGATAACTCAGAAATTAGTGAAAAATGTAAAACGGTCAAGATGTTTTGCTATTAAGCTAATTTAATTAGCAGTAATGTTATATTGAGTTTTGATGACAGCAATCTCCTCCAGTCTCAAGAATATTTCATAGATTTCTTGCAGAATACAAGATGGAATTTGTCTGCAGTTTGGCAATATGAGTCTCAATTCCAACACATTTCATTATCTTTATTATCATTATGGCTGTTATGCCAAATGCACCAACTGCCACAGGAGTATTTCTTGGTTAAGACCATATATTTCTTAATTTGTTTTCAATTTCTTTAGTATCAAAGTCTATGATTTTACCCTGTTTCTTTATTTCATCCTCAATATTCATATCTGATCCTCTTGCTAATTTTCATCGGGACATCCTATAAGATCCATAATTCTTCTACTCTATCACAAACTGTTTCGTGTTAATACTGTTTTCTTGTTATTTCGAGGCTACCAACTCGGTTAAAGTCCCAGTCCAGTGTTCTACCTACACAGTCAAATCAGCTCTCCTACGCATTTTGTCCTAACTTACTTCATTCACTCAAGAGTTAATTGCTTCTCTCGTCTCATCTCCTGCTGATTCTATATTTCTTGTCTGTCTGAGTTTCTTTCGATCGTTTCCTTCATCAAATGTATCCTAATCGCTTCTTCCTCAGCAGCTACAATGAGAGCTGGGTCTCTCGTTTCGGGTTTATCTCTGACAACTAATACCAGTGTTCTGTGATTCCAACATCTTTCGTTTATTGTGTGAAGCAGCCATGTAATTCTTTATTACCAGCTATATGCGTCGCTATTCCTCCTGTTCTTGTATTCGCCTACTGATTCTGTAACTCCTTGAGCATATCTAGCTCCCGGCATTATTATTTCTTCCCTCTGCACAACACAATTTTTCAACCCCAACATCGCAATACTAACGGTATCTTTCGTTCAATATCATACTTCCTGTTCAGTGCCCTGTATTTTTATTCGATTTTAAGCTTCCCCTTCTCTCTTCAATCTAACAGAAATATGTCCTTCGAGAGCATATCAAACCCCGCCTGTATTCGTCTTTTCCACTATGGATATTTTCTTTTGTCTCTCCCAATATATATTTCTTTTTCTTGACATCAACACCCACATTTTCTGCTACAA
>NC_043004.1:15949659-15974659 GCF_006345805.1 Octopus sinensis
TTATAACTTGTAAGAAGATGAAATTTTATAAATATTATTTCATTTGTGTCTACTATCTATGGTTAAAATTTCCTCAACAGCAAAAATATATGAATTATCATGGGGTTTATGGCCCTTATGCATAGAATATAATTTCCAAATTTCATAAAGATCCATTCAGTACTTTTGACCTAGTTTTGGATCATAAATGAAATGACTAAAATTTGGGAGTTAAGGCTCCCATTAGGGTGTTTTATATATATATATATATATATATATATATATATATATATATATACATACATATATATATATATATATATAGAGAGAGAGAGAGAGAGATAGATAGATAGATAGATAGATAGATAGATAGATAGATAGATAGATAGATAGATAGATAGATAGATGGATAGATAGATAGATAGATAGATAGATAGATAGATACACACACACACATACAAAGATAAATTGATAGATACAACTGGGTGGGCAAACAAAAATATGAGACACATCCTAGTGATTTTTTTATGTTGATAAGCCTGGTACTTATTCTATTTGTTTGTTCTTGTGAAACCAGTAAGTTAAGTGGATGTAAATAAATGAACAACAGTTGTGAAGCAATGATTAGGGCGAAACACAGAGACAAAGACACACACATACACTTACATATATACATACATAAATATACGACTGATTTGTTTCAGTTCCTGTCTACGAAATCCATAAATATTGTTGTTGGCATCCATTTCGTCTCGGGAGACAATGGAGTTGCGCATAAAATAGTCTAGTCCGGCTTTTACATTTCATGTCCTAATACACCTCCTGCTGTGGCTGTGTAGTCCTATCCTAGACAAACACTCCCTCTGGCATGTGCCGCAAATGTAGCGAAGACTTTGCCGGCTGGTTGTAATGTCATACTTTCTTGTTGACGTCTTTTCTTGTCTTTCCATTTCTCCTATCTCTCTACGTTACTCTTTGTGTTCCCTCTTTTACGCTACGTCGCCAATCTCCACAGTTGCTGGTAACTGCTTCCCAGCTGGTCATATTGATGTTGCAGGCATTCATGTCCCTTTTGCAAATCGTAAGAACGGTCTTCCCACAGACCTAGTGCCCCTAGCAAGCCCTCCGTAGAGTATGTCCTTGGGGATTCTGCCATCTTTCATACGGCTAACATGTCCAAGCCATCTCATACGTCTTTGTGTGAGGATGCAAAGATGATTGGTAATCCTGCTTGCTTGAGGACATCTTTGTTCGGGACATGATTCTGCCATTTGATTTTCCGGAAGCAGCGAAGGATTTTCCGGAAGCAGCGCTGGTGGAAGATATTTAGGCGACGCTCTTGGCGTGTGTATGGCGTCCAAGTCTCACTTCCATACAGTAGAGTGCTAAGTACACATGCCTGATAAATCTTCATTTTTGTGGTCCCATGCCCGTTTGGATAGTTGGGCCATCACAGCAGCTGCCTTGCCAATGCGTATATTGAGCTCAGCATCAAGGTATAGGTTGTAGGTGACGGTAGAGCTAAGATAGGTAAACTTCTCCACCTCCTGTAGTCTGTGGTCTCCAATATGTATGATTGAGAAGTCCGATGTAGCCTGACACATGATGTTAGTCTTCTTGAGGCTGATAACTAAGCCAAAGTCGCTACATGCTTGCTCAAAACAGTTGATGATCCTTTGTAGGGCTTCTTCCGTGTGTGATACCAGAGCCACATCATTAGCAGATAGCACCTTCTTGATCAGGACGCTTCTGATTTTGGTCTTGACACGCAGACGCGAGAGATTGAACAGTTTCCCATCAATTCTACTGTGCAGAAACACTCCATCATCTGATATCTGAAAGGCATGTGACAGCAGCAGCGAGAAGAAGATGCCAAATAATGTAGGAGCAAGGCCACAACCTTGCTTTACCCTGTTCTTTTTATTTGGAAGGCAGCTTGTGTTAAACTATTGTGCTCTATGGGGCCTTGCATATCATCATGGAAAGATTTGATGATCCTCAGCAGCCTTGGTGGACATCCGATTTTTTGGAACAGGATGAAGAGGCCTTTTCTACTTACCGAGTCAAAGGCCTTTGTCAGATAAATGAAGGCCATATATAATGGCATGTTCTGCTCTCTGGATTTCTCCTGAAGTTGGCGTATGGAGAATATCATGTCAAAAGTTGATCTGCTTCTTCTAAAGCCGCACTGCATTTCTGAATAAATTCGAGAAATAAGCAGTTGCAGCCTGGACAGGTTTAATGCGAGCAAAGGCCTTTCCAACAGTGCTTAGAAGAGATATTCCATGGTAATTGTTACAATCACCACGTTCACCTTTGTTTTTGTAAAGCGTAATGATGTTAGCATCCCGCATATCCTGAGGGACTGTACCCTCTCCCCAGCACTGACACAGAAGCTCATGAAGGTGCCGAAGCAGGATAGCTTTTGCCAGTTTTGATGATATCTAAGGGGATGACGTCTTTTCCCGGAGCCTTGTTATTTGCTAGGGAGTCAATAGCCTTGGTGAGTTCTGCTATGGATGGCAGACTGTCAAGTTCACACATGACTGGCAAGATCTTGACACCCTCGAGTGCAGCCTCAGCTACCGTGGTCTTCTGTGAGTAGAGATCCTGGTAGTACTCCACCCATCTATCCATTTGCTTGCTTTTGTCCTTGATGAGATCTCCAGTAGTTGATTTCAGAGAGGCTGACTTGGTTGCGGATGGACCGAGGGCCTTCTTCAAACCGGCATACATCCCATGGGTGTTGCCACTGTCAGCAGCTGACTGGATACTCTGACAGATTTTCTGCCAATACCTATTTGCACAACGTCTGGCAGTCAGTTGTTCGAGTGACTTTAAAGAATAATCACTTTTGTATTGCATCAGAGCTGCACGCTTTGCTTTGATAACTGTTTCCAGCTTTGAGAGCCCAGCACTGAACCGATCTGAGTTTCGCTATATTAATTTTTTTAATTAATTTTTTTTATTAATTTTTTTAAATTAATTTTTTTAATTAATTAATTTTTTTAAAATTATTTTGTTTTTTAATTGTTTTTAACTATTTTTTACAAGTAATTTTTTTTAATTAATTTTTTTAATTAATTTATTTTTCATTATTCTTTTTAATAGAATTTTTTTATTAAGATTTTTTAAATTAATTTTTGTTAATAATTTTAAAAATAATTATTTATTAATTTTTCTTAATTAATTTTTTTTTATTAATTTTTTTTTCAATTTTTAATTTTTAATTTCTAATTATTTTTTTAATTATTTAAGTGTTTTTTAATTATTAAAAAACATTTTTTTAAATTAATTTTTTTTTAAATAAATATTGTTAATTAATTTTTTTCATTCATTAATTTTTTTTAATTACTTTTTTAATTAATTCTCATTTTTAAATTTTTTAATTAATTAATTTTTGAATATTTTTTTTAATATTTTTTCATTCAAAAAAATTTTTTTTAATATAAAAAAAAATAATAATAAAAAGTATTAAAAACAAAAATATTAGGAAAGAACATTAAAAAAATTATTTAAAAATATTTTAAAATATTAAAAATTATAAATGTGAACTAATAATTTCAATTTTAAATTATATAGTTTTTAAATTTTATATTTCATATTTTTTGTATATTATATTAATTATTTTTAGTTTTATGTTTTAGTGTATGTTTTTCACTGTTTGATTTCCCCAATAGTGGTTTTATCTCCAATTTAATTTATATATATATATACTAGCATTAAAGACCCGTCGTTGCCGGGTCATTGTGCTAGTGCATTTATATATGTGTATATATATGTATACATATTACATGTATATCTATATATATACTTCTACACGAAATACTGACATGCCTCAATTATTAGAGTCACTTTTATTTTATTTTTATTCTGTATTCTTTTCTCTACACTTTTACCTCTATTTATTTATTTTCCTTTTATTTATTTTCCTTTCTCCCCTCTCTTTGGCTTTCTCCTCTCTTTCTATCCCTCGCTCTCTCTCTCTCTTTCTCCCTCTCTCTCTCTCTCTCTCTCTCTCTCTCTCGCATACACGCACAAGGCCCATTTATGAATTCTCTATCATTACCTTTATTTATATTATATTTTTATTCTTATTTTTACTGTTCTACCTTATTTCTATTCCTTTCTCCTCTCTCTCTCACTCTTTCTCTTATATACACCCACTCACAAAACCCGTTTTATGTTTATCTTACTTTCTCTCTCTACTACACATTTACAATGTGAATACATCATTCAAAATATTCTTCTATATTTTAGAGATGAGGAATTCTGTATTTTGTTTACGTTATTTACATTGGACGGATGCCTCCTCATCTTGTTTTTCTTTTACCCTAACGTTTCGGCTGATTTACTCTCCAGCCTTCACTATGTGTCTTCGTAGAATTTTGAACCCAACCGTAAGTTGTCATTCCTAAGGTATTCTTTTGCTGATGTATAATAATAAGTACATTAGCAAAAAATACCTTAGGAATGAGAACCCAGGGTTAGGTTCAAAATTCTACAAGGATACCTGATGAAGGCTGGAGAGTAAATCAGCCGAAACGTTGTGCTAACAACAAACAAGATGAGGACACATATCCGTCCAATGTAAATAATGTAAATAATACTCAAAATACTGCCAAAATACCGTCTGGCTTCACCTAGGATTTTAACTAAGGACCTGTACTTTCATGGAAGTACCGACTAACATCAATATCCTCTGGAAAAAGAGAGTTGTGAACGCTAGTCTCCTGACTATATTATTTTAAATATCTTTCTTCTTTATTCTTCTAATTACACCTTGTATCTCTTGTACATTGTGAATTTCCCTGCCTAATATATTCATCCCTTGTCTCTGATGATGGAATGCCCAGTGCGTGGATATATTAATCTACCGCTTGAATTATCCCTGAAACGGCTGTAAGACTTCAAATTCACCTTACCTTATTTAAATTATTATAAATGACTTGAGATGTTTGTTCTGCTTTGGTTTCGACTTTTCCTCTAACATGATGAAATATAGTATATATAAATATTTACATATATGTGTCTGTGTATGTATGTATGTATATATATATATATATATATATATATATATATATTCAATATATATATACATATATATACATAAATGATACACACATATATATGTATATACATTTATACCCAGATCTCATATCTAATGTTTTTACGATTTTATTTTACTGCGTATAGTGTATATGTTTTGGTGCATTTTAATGTATGCTTGTGTGTGTGCGTGTATCTGTTTATGTGGGTGACATTTGTGTGTAAACACGTGAAATTAAATAAAGTCGTCAGAACTTTATGCTTCTAGTCCCATGTGTATGGACATATGTGTATGTGCACGTGAGTGCGTGTATGTGTGAATATATATATATATATATATATATATGTGTGTGTGTGTGTGTGTGTCTGTGTGTGTGTGTGTGTATACAAACATACATACAGAAATATGTATGATTTACATACATGGACCCACACACTCACATACTCACATGTATATACATATATATGTATACTTTTATATATCTATGTATATATATAAATATATATGTATATATATCTATGTACATATATATATATAAATATATATATACATTTATGTATATATTTATATATATATAACAACGATAAATCTCAGAGCGAGTTATAATATATATATGTATATATATTTGAGGAAATGGAATAATATTCTTTCATCACGCACTGTGCGGTGCCTGATATACTATCTACGACATGAAATCAATAATGCAAAATACATGTTTCTTAGATTCCATCAAAGAAACGTTGCCTTTGAGGTACTTATGAAAAGAAAACTTATAGAAAGTATTTTACAGCTGTATTTCTTACATTAACTCTGCTTCCCAAAACACCGAGGAAGTGAGTGTAGTTTTATAGTTGTTTCTTTGGTGTTAATTGCTGTGAATAATGCGTTATGTAAATCACTAAAAATTTTAGGACGGAATTTGCAATAATCCAAGGAGAACATTACAAATTGAACAAGTTCAAACATTGTAATAGATCGTAAGAACATTACTTTTTAAGGCATGTAAAATATAATTGACTAGGATGATTTACACACACACACATACACACACATACACACACACACACACACACTACATGTATTGTATTTATGTATATAAATCAAATATGAAAATAATATAGATATCTATATTACATATATGTACATATATATATATTTAAATATATATACATGTCTATGTATGTATTATGTGCGTATAGGTATGCATATATACATACACACAGAGAAGTATACAATGTGCATATATATATATATATGTATGTATGTATGTATGTATATATGTGTGTATACGCGTGCTGTGTGTCTGCGTATATGTGTGTGTCTATCTGTGTATGCGTGTCTGCACTCTTACGTGTGCGTACGTGCGTGCGCGGATGTGCATGTGTGTATTATTAGCGTTCCGGTAGGGTAGAAAGTCTATGTATTTCTAGTATAACTTTCAATCTAATTATTTACATTCCGATATGGGAACTTCATTAAACTGGCAGATCATTGGTCTATAATCTCCTGGTACACGGCGGTAAAGGCAGTATATAAATGCTCTGCATAGTTACATATCAGACGAAGAATGAACATAGCCCTTTTTTACTCACCGTATTCTTCTTTTACTATTATGATTATTTTCATGCTTCCTCACTATATAAGCGATATGAAATACATATTCTTCTTACAAGGTATAAACGCAGGACTCGTTTCCTCTTAAATAAATTTCTACGCTTATATAATCAATCACGTATTCACATAAACGTCCCCATAGAAACAATTGTAAATACTAATAAAACTGTGCCACCCTACTTTTATGATATGGTGTAGGTTTAAAGAATGTCTGGCAATATCACGGGCCCTTACACAATTCTAGATTCGTATCCAGCGTGTTGGAACCCTCTGGGATGTGAGGCACCCCTTAGATTTTCATAAAGAATCGTTCTAGGAGAAAATCTCTTTTACATAAAACGAGAAATGCAGGGAAAAGCATTGAACATTTTGGGTATCTTTCGTTTTCGTTTGCAATTATAGCTGTTACATAATCTTGAGTTCCCGACCTCTATTGCCGCTTGGTGTCTTGCTCTCGCTTGCCTCTGGATCATGCCTGTAGGGCGGAAAGTGTTTCTGAGGTGCACTGCAAGCTTTATTGAATCTATATCTTAAAGATATAATTCTTAAAACAAAAAGATAGACGGCCTCTCTGATTCCTTGATGTACATACCTAATCTTCTGCAACGACGTAAAATTAACCTACATGATTTTCTAATTTATTGCGGTTACAGAATTTTCTTCACTTTCTTCCCATCCTACTTCATCAACAAAGTATCATACTTAATCATATAGGAACACCTGTTAAAATTGAACCTGACTCAAAAAGGTATGCAGTCAGAATTATATTTGTATCCGGTGTAAAATTAGTGTTGAATGAGTATGAGTATATGCAGTTGCTGTTCTATATTTAAGAGATGAGGAGTTATGTACATTATTTATATTCGAAGGATATTTGTCCTCATCTTTTTCGTTGTTAACACAACGTTTCGGTTGATATACCTTCCAGCCTTCCTCAGGTGTCTTGGCGAAATTTCGAACCTGGGTTCTCATTCCTAAGGTATTTTGCGATGTTGTTGCTATTATTGTTATTATTATTATTATTATTATTATTATTATTATTATTATTATTATTGTTGTTGTTGATGTTGTTCAGGTCACTGCTTGGAATCTAACTCGGAATTTGGGGCTTAGTCGCCGGCGCTCTTAACCCCTACGCCATATACCCATGGGCGATTATGGAGTGAATTTTAGGGCTTATAAATCTAATGTTTTTCTATCCTTCCTTAATACCGCTCATATAGGCACTCGGTCTGCTTGAGAGGTTGTTGTGTCCTAGCATATGTGCTGCTTCTAGTTTTCGTATTTTCCAGTGGTGTTCTCTGTTATTTTAACTTCATCCCACAGGGGGAGGTGGTCTCCATATTTCCACACATGATCAGCTACACCCGATTTATCAATATTTCCTCGTGTCACAGCTTTGCGATGTTCGTCTACACTTATTTTGAGGGTGCGGCATGTTTCGCCTTTTTATAACCTACCACAGCTGCATGAGATGGAGTACACGCAGTCTTTTGTCATATTCTCTTCTATTGGTGATCTCACTCGAAGGAGATATTCGCAAAGTGTTGTATCACTCTTGAATTCTGTTCTGATGTCATATGGGCCGCGTATCTTTTGTATCTTTTCAGAGAGGCTTTTCACATAAGGTAGACAGACTGTGGATAGTAATTGGAGTGGATAGTATACTTTTAGGGTAGTTATTGCTTAACCAATCGTTATTGAGCTTGATCATTTCTTCGTGGTGTGTATCACGATCACTACTTATATTCTTTGCACTATATTTTAGGCACTGAGCAATCCCTCTTTTTACACTGCGTGGAAGGTGGGAATTGAAGTTGAGGTATCGTCCAGTAAACGTCGGCTTGCGGTATACGGATGTCCTGAATCCATACTTAGTGCGTGTTATTAATACGTCTAGAAATGCCAGCTGATTGTCTTTTTCCGTTTTCATTGTGAACTGTATGGATGGCCATTATCACCGGTTATAGACAATATATACATGGAATACTTAGAGAATTTGACTTTAGTATCCACACCACTAAAACCAACACTATGGCTACAATATGTTGATGACACCTTTATACTTTGGCCCCACCAGGGAGATGTTCAAGTGCTGTTAGTTCATGTGAACTCAATAAGGCCATCCATACAGTTCACAATGGAAAAGGAAAAAGGCAATCAGCTCGCATTCCTGGACGTAAATAATATAGATAATGTAAATAATGTATATGCAGCTGCTGTTTGAATGTAGAAACATAGCAATGACATTGTGGGAAAATACGTTATTTATAGAGGTAAATCATCAATCATATCCTTTTAACGAGCTACTGATTCTTGTTTTTCGCAATATCTTTAGAATTTTGTTAGGCGGTGAACTGCCAGAATCCGAACAAAATGCTTAGCGTTTTGGAAAAAATGCTTAGCGGCAACTCGTCCTTCTTTATCTTATTAGTTGAAATTCTTCCGACGTCTATTCTCTCTTTCATCATTTTGCGATCGATATAATAAGCACCAGTTGGACACTGTAGGGGACTTAATCGACTTACCTCCGAACCCAGACAAATTTGTTGGTTTCAAATTTTGACACAGGCCTTGTGTCAAAATTTGAAACCAACATGTTAATAATTTGCATGAATTTTTAATGATTCCAGTAGTCGAGAGAAAGTATTCTGATTCGTTATGGGACGTGGCAATTTAAAAGGATCATACTATAGAGAGAGTATTTATTAATTAGCCGCTTACTTAATTACTAGCTGTTATATTGAGAGATCGGTGTATATTTTCTTCCTTTGCACATAATCTAAGACGTTTTATTTACTTCAGCGTGTGTCGGTTCGCCTTGGTATTATGTACAAATGAAGTTTTGTACGTGTGTTTAAATGTGTGTTTATAATTCAAAGCTGTTATTCTGAGTACCTGTTTAAGTAGAGCATGCTACACAGGCGCACATTACACACAGATACACTCACGGACGAAAGTGTTATAGAAATACAAATTACGTTTATCCTTACACTTACCAAACCACTTAAATGTTGATATATTTCTCACTATAAATTTGTCTCTGTCTCGCAAGAGAATTAAGCTTATAAATTTCATATAATCAAATATATTCAAGATATATTCAAAAGATAACATATTTACATCGACATAAGTATACACTTATGACTAGGTAAGAAGCATATATTTACTGATATTAACAATGACACATACATAAGCGCATAATTATGTATATATAAAATTCATCTCGAATCTTCTTGATTGAATGCATAATGTAAATAGTTTAAAATGTTTAGAAAATATCTTCCTCATCTTGCATATAAGAAATCCCTTATGTACGTATAGGTGTGTGGTTGCACTCAGGAACATGTGTGTTTGTAACTGAATACATATATATATGGCGGTGGAGAGCGTTTATACACTCACATGTAGTGCTATTAAGGATGTAGGTTTAGGCATTTTTATATAATAGTAAATGAAAAATAAAACTGAATTTGGTGAAACTTGATCTTAGCATTAGATATCGAAATATATATTCAGGTAAAATGTCATTAACAACGCCAAGTCGCATACACTCTCATACACAAACGGAAGCATAGAGGTCCCCACTCAACCAGATATATATGCACAAATAGAAGAGTCTACATCAATATACATACATTGTTTACTCCAGCAATCCATGCTACGACATATCCTCAATATTCGATGGGAAGTTCACATTATCAAAAACGATGTTCTTCGCCGTGCCTCACTATCAAGCGTCGAAGCCATCGTCTCCGGTGGGCAGGTCACGTCCAGTGTATGGAGCCCTGTCGTCTCCCGAATATCATACTCTACGGAGAACTTGCAATCTAAACAAAATGCAGTGGAGGCCCGAAATTACGTTTTAAGGACCAGTTCAATCGAACGCTGGTTCAAACTAACATGCTGCCATCCTCGTAGAAACATATTGCCAGGGATAGGACAGCCTGGACGACTCCCATCCGCAATGGAGCCAGCTCTTTTGAGCACAAAACAAAACAGAATGTGGAATTAAAACGCAGATGAAAGTTGTGTCTTCAACATACTCGACCCGCACCGAGCATCCTGAGCGAATTCTACCAACGATTCTTTCAACACCGACTTGGACTCTAAAGGAAGTCACATTCGGCACAAACATCTAACGAGGAGACTGGATAGAAACTGACGAACCAATGTTCGGATACGAGGTGTATATATATATTATATATATATATATATATATAATATATATATATATATATATATGTATATATTTGCTGAAAGACGCGCCGCCGGTCGGTTTTCTGCTAACCACTTGATAATATTTTCACATTTGATTCCCAATTTAGATAATATTTTGTGATACTGTCTGCCGTCATGCTGTTGAAGCAAAAAATTGTTTCCAGTCGCATATTTTGGTATTCTTTGGGTTGAACCCGCACAATTGCCAAAAAGAAAATAACCACTTTTGCTCGTTAATTTCCGTAACAAAAATTGTTTCATTTGTTTCAAAGTGAAAGGATGGGGGAAAGGGAAAGATGTACGTACGTATGTGTGAAATGGACATGTGTGTGTGTATGAGAGAGAGAGTGAGAGAGTGAGTGAGAGAAGTCTTGTGCTGTCATGTAAACGTACATACATAAATATGCATACATATTTTTTGTATGTATGTGTGCATGTGCGTATGGGGGATAGAGAGTGGAAGGGATTAAGTGAGTACCACTTACACCACTCTCTCTATCTATCTATCTCTCTCGCGCACGCATACAAAAAAGATGCATCCATGTGTATGTACACATACATGACAACACACTCCTTCCCTCACTCTCTCTCTCTCTCTCACACACAAAAATAGACATACATACACAACTGTATACAAACGTACATACAAAATCACATGTGTGCGTGTGTGACTAACTACAAATACATAGAGACAGTGTGTGTTTGTATGTGTGTGTGTAAGAGACAGAGAGAAAGGAGAGCGAGAGAGAAAGAGAGAGAGAGAGAGAGAGCATTGCAAACAATAAATGACATAAACATGAAATGAAAAAAAACGTATAAATAAAAGCTCGTTAAAAACTATCTTGCACTGAAAATTCAAATTTGTGAATTTGAAATATTCAATAAAAAAACTCAATTGCATAATAAATATTTCTTTCAGTAATTTGTCGTAGTTGTTTGCAAATAGCAAATTAAACTTAGAATGAAAACATTAAAATTGACAGTGAGAGACTTCGCAAAACAAAAAAGAAAAATTTCGCCATTGCTACGTCAGATCAGAAGGTTGACATTGAACAACCTTTATAAATAATTGAACCATATATATATAAAGCAATATCATTCTTTTTTAATAAACAATTAATCTGAAGACCCAATCATGTGTCGGATATCAAATTATTCATGCATTCCATGTATGGAACTAATTCGCGCAGCCGTTTTCGTGTGAAAAGCAAATACACACATGTGCAATTTATATATAAAAATATATATATACATATATATGTATGTATATGTGCATATATATATATATATATATATATATATATATATACAGAGAGAGAGAGAGAAAAAGCAATAAGAAAATGGAGGGGATTAATAGATAGTTCAGCAACTTTTAGACATTATATTATGTAAATTTATTTATTTACTAAAATGACAATTACAAGAATATACATACATGTATAACATATTATGCTTTACAAATAAAATATATAAAGATATCAGTAATTATTTAAATGTAACATACAGGAATATAAATTGGGAAAATACCTTACAAGTGTTTCAGCCAAGAGGCAAAAATACCTCATGCTATCTTTATTCCTCCAGTAGACTGAAGTAATTAGTAGAGGAAAATGAGGTACTTTGGTGTTTCTCTAGTCTTCGTCAAAGATTTTTTAGAAAGTACATAAGGTTAAGTTATAAATATAAATATAAATAAAAACACACACGTTTACATACTTATACATAAACATATGCATACATATATAAATATACATAAATACATATACCCTCACATAAATGTACATACATATTTGCATTTATAAGGATACACGATAATCAATTATTATTATTACTATTATTATTATTATTATTATTATTATTATTATTATTATTATTATTATTATTATTATTATTATTAGAGGCATTATATTATTCATATTCGATAAAATATAAACAGATCTCAGTTATAAGAAGAGTAATATTGTAATTCATAAAATCAATATATCTTAAAGTTATTTCAGTTATGTAAGAACGAAACTGCATACATATGAGGAACACACATATATATTCACACATATATTCACACATATATTCACACAAATATATATACATATATATTTCCGCTCAAACATACTCATATGTACATACGTATTATATGTGTTTAGAAGGGAGGATCAGAGCAGTTTGGTCCAATTGTTTTCCAGCATGTATTTTAACCATATAGTACCCATTTATGTTAGTAATTATATTAATGATTCACATAGACTTATACATAATACAAATTTAACAAATCGAAAATAAGATACGCTCGCCGAAAAGAATTGCAAATACACGGGATTCTAAAAAACACCGTTGCAAGCGAAAGACCCTGCGAACAACGGAAAGAGAATCACAGAAACTGTAAGCCAAATCCCTTCTTTTACTCTTTTCATTTCACCCTTGTTTTAAATGCACTTAACTCAGTATGACTAAAGCTTTGATGATATTCATTTCTTGTCGACTGCTACTAACTCTATTGAATTTCGTACATTTCAACAAGTTGATTACCAGTTTTTATATGAAGATTTGAACTTGTCCGCTTTGAAACTATTAAACGTGTTTTTCTCATTCATAATTCTAAAATTGTGCGTTATGAACATTCAAACTTGTCAGTATTAAAACATTTAAACGTGTTTTTCTAATTCATAATCCAAAATTTTTACCATTGATAAACAAAAAAATATTATTGAAACTACCACGGGATATATATCAATAAATTTATTTTTAAATAATCACAAGGTTTTCATATTTAGGTGCAATTGCAATAAAAAATATACCTATATATATATAATATATATATATATATATATATATATATATATATATATATATATATATATATATATATTATATATATATATATATATATATATACATACATACATATTTATATATACATACATATATATATATAATATATATATATATATATATATATATATGTACTTATATATATATATATATATATTATATATATATATATATAAATGTGTGTGTTTGTCAGTGTGTGTCTGTGTGTATGCACGCGCGTATTTACAATCATTTAATCGCGAAGAAAGTGAAGGAAATAGCACTCGTGTACCTATTACTGAGTTTAATGGTGGGATGCATTTTTCTTTCCTTTGCAGCTCAAAATATTTACAGAACCTTACTTTGAATATCACATTCAAGATCTTTCCCTCTGGTTATCGGTTACGGGCAACTCGGTTTACCGGATTGTGAAGATTAGTCCCAACTTGGTTTGCACAAGACTACAGTACACAAGATGGCAAACACACATACATACACTCACACTCACACCCACACATACACACGCACACACGCACACGCTCAAACACAAACACACAAACTCACACACACATACACACAAATATATATATATATAGCTAACCATACATAAATGAGTTATACATCTATATGCTTAAAACAATATAACTTTCTATCTAACTCTCTATATACGTTTATTTGTGAATGTGTGTGTGTATGTGTGCATGTGTGTGTGCGTGTGTGTGTGTTTTTGTGTTTGTATGCAATTACACAGATGTACATGCGTGTGTACGTCGCTATCTACCTTCGTGCACTTTTGTGTCTATATGCGTTTGTATGATTGCGCAGTTTTTTGGTATGCAATCGCCATCCAGAGATTTTATCGCGTCTGTTACGAATAACATTATTTGGATGGACTCGCTGCACTCATACTTATATCCTAACCAGATGCCTTATATATATATATATATATGTGTGTGTGTGTGTGGTGTGTGTGTGTGTGTGTGTGTGTGTGTGTGTGTGTGTGTGTGCGCGTTGCACTAAGATGCAACAACGATGCTTTCCGAAAAGCTGTATAGCTTGTATCATACAAGTGATTTTTGTCTTATGTACCCAATGTAGGTTTAATATTAGGAGCGAATAGAATCACGCAAACAAAGAACGATGTCACTGATCAATATACTAGTATTAATGAATAAATATTATTTGAAAATATAATATTTTGTTGAATTTTTTCCGAGATAAAAAATTAGATTTTTATGCTGAATTTATTCTGCCTAGAGAATATACTAAAAGTCAGAATGAATAACCAGGAGAGAAAGACAATATAAATACATATACAAATACAGTGCATAGTTTCTGAATATTATAGTCATTTCCATACTTTTGATCACTAAATCGGAGAATGAGTCTCCGTATACTTATACAGTATTTATTCTTTATATTATTAGCTTGCGATTGGTTCATATTTATGCACATATTTCAACGCCTGTGTCATGAGGGACTGATAACACCACTTCGCTATATTTAAGCTATCAGAGTAAACATTACAACGTCACATGCTTAACTGAAGTATTTTATTGAATGGCATGACTGAAATTTAAAACACACATTAATTATCTTGATCATCACCAGCTTTATTTCTGTGGGCCTGGAAAGCGTTTACTGCATACAGGTAAGGTGTATTCCTGTTGAGATTTGCACAAAAGCCAGCTAGAATTTCAAAATACAACAGCAATGCCTGTGAACCTAAGAGGTCCACTAAAATCAATTTGCTTGAATGATTATATAAAAAAAAATCACGGCTTGCACGGTGTACAGTGAGATGATGATGAAAGAACATTTGCATATTTATCCTTGATATCTCCAGGCTGGTTCGGACACAAATTATGCTGGACGCTGTACTGTATGTCTTAAGAAAATAACTTCTCCATTTTAAACAACAGCGTATTAAAATCCCTCAAACTGAGGGCTTTGTTTATGCTTCCAGATCATTGGTGCTTATATGAGCCAACCGATAAAAGATCGTTGTTCGTAATCTGTACAGTATGATCTGGTTTGAATATTTGCCTACTCATTCTAAACGCATTCTGAAGCAAAAAATTTGGGAGTCGTAGTGTATGGTTTATGACAACAAATCTTCTCTATGAGCCAGCTGTGTGTTACCAAGATTAAAATAAGTATATGTTATGACCCTTCTTTTTTTGCTTGGAAAGTGATCGTAGATGGTGAGCCTACGCAGGGTCACGTGTGGACTAGAAGTTGCACCCACATTTCTCTTTCCCACGATTTTTTATTTCCTAAGGCACAAAACAAAATAATTAGCAGAATAATAGTAAACAAGTTTCCTGTTAAAATTGTTGCCTTTTAACTGATAACCAGAGGGAGAGAGACAAGGAAACCTGAGCAGAAAGCTGAAATAGAGATTGGAAGTCAAACGGAGTGGACAGCGCACGCGAGATTTGAATAAGGAAATGTATAAGAAACAAAGATTCAACGGAGAGAACAGAGAGAACTATAACAGGAAAACAAAGAGATTTTGCATTCAGCTGTCGGGAGAGAACAGTCTCTATATACATACAAATGAAAGAGGTAAGGAGAGACAAACATATAATTCCTTCAGTAAATATGCTTACACCGACACACACATAAACACACACATACATACATACATACATACATACATACATACATACATACATACATATGTATAGACGCAGGAATGGTTGTGGTAAGTAGCTTGCTTACCAAGCACATGGTTCTAGATTCCGTCCCCTTGCGTGGCACCTTGGTAGCGTCTTCTACTATAGTCTCGGACTGACCTAACTCTTGTGAGGGGACTTGATAGTTGCAAATTGAAAGAAGTTCATCGTATTATATATATATGTGTGTGTGTGTGTGTGTGTGTGTATGTGTGTGTGTGTGTTTGTCCCACCAACATCGCTTGACAACCGATGCTGGTGTGTTTACTTCCCAGTAACTTAGCGGTTCGGCATAAGAGGTCGATAAAATAAGTACTAGCCTTACAAAGAATAAGTCCTGGGGTCGATTTGCTCGACTAAAAGCGCAGTCAGATGACTGAAACAAGTAAGAGAATAAAAAAAAATTATATGTATCTTATTCTTGTGTTGATTCTTCACCCACGTGACGTTTTAATTTTATATTTACAGATTAGAATTTTATTGTGGATATTTTTCGTCAACTCTCTTAATATTTTACATATTTTTCGTATATTTTTCATAAATATTTTACATATATTTCGTGAAGCGTTTTTGTTTATATTCGTTGCAACGAATGTCTTTGAGTTCAAACCCGAGTGAGGCTAGAATAAGCTATTCTGTATTTTTATTGAAGATGTAGAACACCATTATTTAATGTGTCCTTCATTTCAAAAATGTTAGCGCATAGTGTAAGGTAAGATATTCCACAATTTAATCAGCGAATGGTGTATATTTCTTAATAGTTTAAAAACACTCAGTTGAAACTATGGCTATGTCCACTATGTGTCACACTGATTCCGTTCCAGAATTACATTAAGCCACATATATCTATGGAACACTCTGCCAAATTATACTACAATTAGATCCAAGACTTGTGATTAACTCGATCCGAAAAAGCTAAATAATTTTATCGTGAAATCCATTTTGTACCGGTTTCAGTCTTTTTTTACTTTTTCAGCTAAGATTCAAGCAGGAAAAACTTAGACTGACAAATATTTTCAGAGACTTCAAATAGGTAGGACATTTTCCTTTTTTCTGTCTCTCTCTCTTTTTCCTTTGTGAAGGCTCGGTAGATTGTAGCAGATCTGAAAGAAATAGTGTTTATGGGCACAAAGGAATGTTGGTTCTGAAGTTTTGCTGTTTAAGTAGCAGCAGCCAAAGAAGAAAAGGAAGAAGAAGAAGAAGAAGAAGAGTAAGTAGAGGAAGAAAACAACAAGAGGATGGAGAAGAAAAGAAAGGAAAACGGGAAGGGTATGACCCAGTAGTAGAGACTGTTCGTGTAATCTTCAATGGTCAAATGACCTAAAAGTGATCTGTTATGGTTGTAGCAGTAGTGGTAGGAACTGTTGTAAATAAATCCAGGGGTAGTGACTGCTCTTAATATATCTATCGTTTTTAATATTTGCGTGGGTATTATTCTGAGATCCTTGTAATATTGTCATCGATGGTGGAAGCATTCAAAAGTGGTTTAGAGTTTGCGATAAAATATGATTCTCTGCTTCTGCGTTGATTATAGTTTGCATTGTCCCCGAATGTATAGTTAATACTATACTGTATATAGTTAATATTTTAGATTAATAGGTTATATGTAGATTAGTGTGTTGCAGTATTTAGTAGTAAGGGTTATTAGTACTGCTAAAAATGAGCATGCGTCTCATCGATACTTTCTCTATTAATACCATTGTGGGCTCTGTATTATTCCAATGCAAAACAATGCAGCTGTTATCAGTTGGTTGCTCAGTATCGATAACTAAAAGAACGGTACTTTTGGATTGTCTCACCCCATGAAAAAAATTGGGTTATCTCCCCACTAAAGAATTGAGTTTATGTGGCTTCAAGAGATTGGATTAAAAGAGTTAGATCCTTTTGATTCAATGCTTCAGTTTTATATGAATTGTTATAAAAACATTATGAGATTCAATACGATGTTTCATGTTTTCAATTTTCATCTTTATTAATTTTTCTTTTTTGTTTTTCTTTTATTGAAGGCTAAACAATTATTTTAGGTGAGAAAAATAACCAAAAGTACCGATATTTCTCATAAAGGGGGGGGGGATAACCCAATTTTTTAATGGGTGGGGAGATAACCAAAAAGTACCAAAAGAACATGTAAGGATACCCAGTTTCATGTCGTTCGCGAAACGAACTTCTTTATGGATTTTTCAGTCAGATTCAATCGTCATTCCGACACCTTGTTATTGTAACGTTGAAGAATGTGTACCATTCTGAAGAACCAGACGTGCTTTCATGCCGAAGAGAAATTGAGTAATGTTGATTCAAGTCACCAAATGGTAATACAAAACGATCACTATATATATATATATATATAAGCGAGAAAGAAGCAACAAGAATGGATAGGTTTTTAGTACAATCGTTTCATACAAGGACAGGCTTTATTAAAAGTTGTAAAAATTACAGCATATAAACGTGTCCCGTACTCATCAGCTAAAATACATGTGAGTTCTCTAGACATCCTAGTGGTTGAGGCTATACTCATGAAGTAATGTAGATAATTAAGTAACATAAACAGATTTCCAAAGTTCATTAAAGTTCTTTAAAGATGATGTACAGTCTTATCACAGAATTTTAAAAAGGTTCTAATAGCATCACAGAGAAGGTGACCTAATCCATAGAGCACATATGAATTTCAGAGATATGATGAGGGATTACATACTCACAGAAGACAAATTTATCCATTGTTAATCACAACGAGGTGGGTCTCAATTCCTGCTTATTAGCAGGAATTGAGACCCACCCGTGGATTAACAATGGATAAATTTGTCTTCTGTGAGTATGTAATCCCTCATCATATCTCTGGAAATTCATATGTGCTCTATGGATTAGGTCACCTTCTCTGTGATGCTATTAGAACCTTTTTAAAATTCTGTGATAAGACTGTACATCATCTTTAAAGAACTTTAATGAACTTTGGAAAATGTTTATGTTACTTAATTATCTACATTACTTCATGAGTATAGCCTCAACCACTAGGATGTCTAGAGAACTCACATGTATTTTAGCTGATGAGTACGGGACACGTTTTATGCTGTAATTTTTACAACTTTTAATAAAGCCTGTCCTGTATGAAACGATTGTACTAAAAACCTATCCATTCTTGTTGCTTCTTTCTCGCTTATAATCACCCCACATTACTGTATTGTTAAAACAGTATAGTTTGCTTTTGGTGCATCTAAGTTAGGTACCATATTCAAGTAAAATCATTTAAATTACTTGAATCTTTATTGTTTTTGTATATATATATAATATATATATATATATATATATATACATACATGTATAGTGAGAATATATGACTTTATATATTATACACTATGTATATATGTGTTTGTGTGTGAGCCTACTCATGTGTATGGATATATATATATATACGTGTGTGTGTGTGTGTGTGTGTCCGTGCGCGTGTGTGTGCGTGAGTGTGTGTATGTGTATATACTTATAGATATATTTTTATACACATTTTTATATATGTTTATATGTATTATTTATTATATCTATATGTATATGTATATATATATATATATATATATAATATATATATATATAAATGTGTACATACATAGATATACGCCACTCATATTTATGTATACCAAACATACACATTTATTCATTTTCATAAATACAAATGAAACACATACATACACACATATGCAAGTACGTATGCACATGTGATTTTGTGACTATCTTCGAACAGGTATATGACACAGACTTATTCAAAAGGCATCTGTAATCTGTGTATGATTCTGTTTGTCGTCAATATTACATTGTGAATCTAATTTCCGCTAACATAATGCACTTTGCCATGTCCATCTCTTTGCCTCTTCTATATCCAGTATCTAGGTTATCAATAAATATTTGCTTCAATTGATTTTCGTGAAAACGAATATATTGTTCCCTGAATATCGCATGCGTATGTAGTGAGCATGATCAGGATGGTAAACGTTTTCCTCGAGCAAGGAAATGTAAGATATTACGTTGGAAGGGAAAAACTTAATGGAAAATGATAATGAAATTCTAAATTTAGGAATAAAACTAAACAATAACTTCGCATCTTTTAGGAAACAATTTCCAGGATAAATACAGCAAAAAGAATATTGCATTGTATTGCTCACTTTTTTCATCACTGTGTATAGTTAATTATGTTTTCTATGATAAAATGGTACAACTTTGTACACAACATCAACCAAAATCTTTTTCGATTTCCTAATACATGAAATTTGTGCTCGTAAAATTGCTTAATGTAATGTCTTTGTTTCGTACTATAATCAGATGTTTTTTAGACGTATGCATTCACAGTATCTTTTGGGTAATAACATAGCATCGTTTGTATTTTTCAATACCAACATGCATCTCATTAACAGGATCCATGTCTGTAGTTATTATGCACCGTTTTATCTGTCATTGTTGCAAAAGAAAATTTACATTTCACCATAGTTAGTTGCCCGTCCATTTCTTTTTCTCGCTGGCTATAGGCCTGCTCTATTAGTGACTGTCAGTCAACAAACAAGTCAATGTTTCCAGCCTTCGAGTGGGATTTAGTTATTAGCTGGTTTATGTTTTATCTTTTAACTCTTTCCATTATTTCACTGTAACCATGCTGGGGTATCGTGTCGAAGGGCTTAATGGAAGAAATCGACTGTAATAAAGGCTTTCCGTTAAGCCTGGCACTTTTCTGTCGGTATTTTCCCCGGACCTCTAAGCTACGGAGACGTAAACAAACCAATACCGAATCTGAAGCATTTTTAGGAGATGAACATAAAGACACACACATAGATACATGAAAAGAATAAATACACGTGCGCACACCCATGTATATATATATATATATATATATATAAAGTTAATCCAAACAAGAAAGCACAAAAAAACACAACAACGCGAGGACTTGGAACAAATATAGTATTATTGGACGCACAGGAAAGAAGGAAAGAAGGAGGGTTTAACGTTTCGAGCGGAGCTCTTCGTCGGAAACATAGGAGAAGGAAAGATCCAGAGAAGGGAAGACAGAGGAAAAAAATCGCCAACGGTACACACGAGGTCACACACACACACACACACATATATATATGTATATATATATATATATATATATATATATATATATATATATATATATATATGTGGCTAAATTGTCGCCATATTATATTTTTAATTTAGCGCTTGCACATTATTTTTGATTTTATCAACTACACAGTGTAATAGGGTCAGATGGACAACGTCTGTTAGAGAAAGAGCACTATGACGCAATTCACTCTGTCAGAAATTTGGAAACGTGATGCTGTACTGCTTGGCATTCGCGGCGGAAGCTCCAATACGAACGTTTCAGAGTATTTGGTATGAGGACAGCGCAATCTAAGGACATGTGCAGAGAGTAATAAAAATCAGAATCCACTCAACATCCTTGTGTTTGGAGTCATCACTAGAGATGGCGACATTATGCTTACATTCATCTTCACACACGGCCTAAAATTCAACACGGAGACCTACGTCAAGTACCTGGTGGAGGTAGTGCCGCCTTGGGTCAAGACCGTTGCTGCTGGAAGACCCTATGTCTGGCAACATGACTCTGCACCACGATACAGAAGCAGAAGCCAGTCATGGCTGTCAGACAATGTCTACGACCACATCACCCCTAACATCAGGTCACCTAACTTTCCAAACTGCAACCTTCTTGATTATTATGTAGGGAGATGTTGAGCGAGAGATAAAAAAAAGTCCTTTGTAACACCAAAGATGAACTTAAGGCATTATGATAGCATTCCGCAACTTAAAGAGGGAGACCGTCAAGAAGAGCTACAGGATATTCCGAAGTCCTCTGAAGGCCGTGATTGAAGCCAATCGCGATTTTATTGACTAAATTTACTCTAGAATTTCAAGATACATTTATGTAATTTTGGTTAAATATATCTCTTAAAATGAGATGTCAGTGTTATTTGTATTTTTGCTTAATTCAGACGACAGTTTATTCACCGCACTCTGTATATATATACATAAAACGACTGGCTCCATTCAGTTTCCGTCTACCATCTATTCATAAGGACTTGTCGCACATGGGCTATAGCAAAAGACACTTGCCCAAGGTTCCGTGGTGGAACTTAAGGAGGAGTCATGCAGATTTTGAAGCAAATTTCTTACTATATTCTTATGTCTGTACCCATATAAATTTGTCATAAAAGCGCAACATTCCGGAAGAAAGATATTCGATCAGGAGAACATTCGACGTGTCTTTTTTTTTCTTTATTATCTCATTTGAATTCCGCAATCTATATATATAAAACTGTAGTTGTGTGAGTGTCTGTCCCCTTCGATTTAGATTCCTAACTACTCCCACATTTTGCGGTGCAGTTTAACCAAAACCGGGTATCTTATAGTCGTGATTCATATCGGACTCTTCTGGGTATTAGCGCGCGTCTACGATGAGTCTACGATTTTAAAAATAATTTACCATCATTTTTTTCCATTTTCATGCATATTTTTTTAAAGGGAAGTAACTCTCTAAAAATGTCTACGATGAGTCAACGATTTAAAAAAAAATTTACCATCATATTTTTTCCATTTTTAATGCATTTTTTTGCTATTTTTTGGCTATAACTCTCTAAAAATGTCTACGATGAGTCAACGATTTAAAAAAAAATTTACCATCATATTTTTTCCATTTTTAATGCATTTTTTTGCTATTTTTTGGCTATAACTCTCTAAAAATGTCTACGATGAGTCAACGATTTAAAAAAAAATTTACCATCATATTTTTTCCATTTTTAATGCATTTTTTTGCTATTTTTTGGCTATAACTCTCTAAAAATGTCTACGATGAGTCAACGATTTAAAAAAAAATTTACCATCATATTTTTTCCATTTTCATGCATATTTTTTTAAAGGGAAGTAACTCTCTAAAAATGTCTACGATGAGTCAACGATTTAAAAAAAAATTTACCATCATATTTTTTCCATTTTTAATGCATTTTTTTGCTATTTTTTGGCTATAACTCTCTAAAAATGCAGTATAGTCGTTTCCTTACAAACCCGAGCAACGCCGGGCGATACTGCTAGTATGATATATCACAAAGCTTTCCATCCGCCATTTTAACAACTTTTCAAAATAACTGCCTTCTATAAGTTGATTGCGATATAAAAATATGCAAGCCGATGTACATTGGAGGAAAATGTCACAGAGAGGAAAATATTTGTTTGAATAGGACTCAGTCACTCGGCGAATGATATACCTAGACTCTGCCACTCAGAGTGTGTCTTAAGAAACCCAGAAGGTCAGAAAGAGCAAGAATATATTTTCTTCACTAGGCATGATTGTTTGCATTCTCTTAATGCAATAAGCAATAATGTTAACCCACTGGTCAATAGCTCTCACTTTTCAATTGTCTTGTTTCACAATGAGTAATTGTAAATGATAACATGCATCGTACAGTAAACAATTGCTTGCAATGCTTGTCGGATGAAGTATGACTTCCTTCAATAATTCCGCGAACAGTCGGACATATTGAAGACAAATTTGTTAGTGTGAAAATATCAGAAATCTAGCATTATCATTGAACGTATTGTAGTACAAATCTGAATTAATCAAATGTATTTTGCTGTTTTTTGTAGTAAAAATGTAGTGGTAGTTGTTTTCTATCTTAAGATGTCGTGTACAACTCCGAAGTGTAGCTACTTTATATGAACGGCCGTATTTTTCTTACATATTCTGCTTCTTTGACTGCTCTGAATCAATTGCCTTTGATCAGTCCAACATTCTTACTCAAGTTAATGTTAGAAATCATTTTATGCTAATGATGTCATGTGGCAGAAACGGTGTACGCAAACGAAAACATATCATGCATTATTTACTTACAAGTAATTATCATATCGACAGGAGTCTTACCATATTTTGGTCTTCCTGTGGTCGATAAAACACTAAACAGAATGTACTTAATGCATTCGTCTCTACCCGCGAAATTTTGCCTCATTCCACAGTTAAAACGACTATTATTATTAAATTATGAACACTATTGCGAAAGTCCGAACACTGGAGTAAAATGTTAGGTGACTTTATAAATAGTTTCAGAATTGATTTCTCTTCTTTGATGTTAAATAACAATTCCCATTAGAAATTATGAACTAGTATCACCTTCGTTCTTATTAATTATTAATATCCAAGAAATATATTACTGAGATGTTATGCAAATGAAAAATGATTCATACGACATTCGGATTCACTTCAACATTATTGTTATTTAATAAATTGTTTTCATATTTACTGAAAGCCTCCTTTTATTTATATTCAGGCATAATCATATACGAGATTTATGCATATATTGAAAACTAGATTCTATGGAAATTAGATGTATTTATATATTCGTAATATACTTGATATCACTATATCTTAATCCAAACATAAACTGAATCTTTTCTCGACTGAATTAATTTTCTATCATTATTTGTAACCCAAGATGACAGCCCATATTAATGTGAATTAAATTTCCTTCGTGTTTAAATTCCCACCATTTGAAGTGATAATATATAATTAAATAAATCAAGAGTACCATTTATTAAGGGCAACGATTTAAGATATTCAAACCCGTATTTTTAAGCTAATACTTGTAAATCATAATCATATTAT
>NC_043004.1:15979659-15989659 GCF_006345805.1 Octopus sinensis
ATTTCATGTTGCTTACTTTTTTCTTCCGCCTCATACATACATTTGCACAAGAAACATTTTGAACAGCCTTAGAGTACATCTGCGAATAAAAATAGCTATAATCAGCAACAAATTCATACTTGATGTACTTCTCGAGTGTAGTGTCTTATATTGGCATCATTGACAATAAAAAAAATGTAGAACTTTACTACATATATTCTTGTGTAATTTGTACAACTTATTAGATTTCGTTACAAATATATATATTTTCCACATTCTAGCCGTGCATGAAGTCGCACACTTTTATAGAGCAAAATACTATTGCGATTTAGTGAAATCAGTTTAAATTCACGTTCTGATGCATTTCTATTAATAAACGTTCTAGAATATTTCTTTTGTAAACGGTTTAACTTCTTGTTGCAGTGTGTGTGATAGTAAGAGTGTGGTTAACTGTATGTAGATGTATGTGTACGTGATGTATCAACATGCTGAGGAAGAGAGACAGCTCCTGAGAACGAGAACAAGTCTAGCGTTATTTGTTCAAAATTATTTCGCTTGTGAGAAACTGTAATGCTAGGAGGTCAATCATACAACATATGTACTGAGTAATTTCAGTAATTGTTTTCATCCTTTTATTATGCATTTCCGAAATAGTAATGGGAAGAATTTTAAATACATTTATTCCAATTCGCTTCATCAGAAATATAATGTTCGTGTATGCGTTTTAAGGAAGCTGTCAGTGGCCATTTGCTAACTACAAGGATGCTGTCAGCAGCTTTTCGTTGGAGTTGTAATCAGGAAACATTTTGACCTTTCGTTTTAATGCTCACAGCAACAATGAATAGAAGATTAGTGTAAGAGAATTGTGGTGTAATTCACAATTTTCAGTTCCATTTAATTGGTTTCTATGAAATGAAATAAATTGTATGGTGTGTTCATAAAATATCAATTATGTGATTACTTTATAATACGTTATATTCAATATACGTCATATATTTTAAACCTACGTTTGCTTCTAAATACTGAGAGCTTACAGACATCGTAAGCGTGTGTGTCTCTATGCGTATGTATATGCTTGGATGGATGGATGTATAAAAATGTATGCATATATTCACAAAATTGCACACAAAAATAACATATACATACAAACATACATACATACATACATACATACATACATACATACATATATATATATATATATATATATATTATATATATATATATAAAACATTTAAATAATGAGGGAGATAAATTGAATATGAATTTAATTAATATAAATTTAAAACCAGTAGCCTAGCATACAAAGATCTGAAAATCAGAGGAAATTCTAATACATATGTATATTTAAAGGGCTAAAAACCACTATGTGGACAGCTATATGCTAGAAGTAGATCACCTACGATCAAACTACAAAGAAAGAATGTTCTCTAGAGAAAAATTCAGCGGACACCAGAATAATATGCGGCAAGACAGATGAAAATTATATAAAAAACAAGAATTAATCGCAAACCGGCTATTAACGAATAAATCATATATACAAAGTCGATAAATCAATTTACATTTCTTTAATGAAGATAATAATTACGGTGATTTAAAGCATTTTCCGACAGGCAATGAATTGTAAGAGTTCCACAAATGTTTATAGTATGTCTTCTTTGTCACGTAATGCAAGGAAATAGTCTGAAAGAAAGCTATCAAGCCATGGGACAATATTAAGGGCTTTTTAATTCATTCAAGTACTTTTATAAATCTTAGGTACTCAGATGTGTATGACAATTTTTCTTAATAGAGCTAATTCCAAATATTCTTGTTTTATCTTTGAACCTTTATCTTATATGACAATACATTTCACTATGTTCTGTTCATTTACCACCTTAATTATTTATTCGCTGGAAGATAGTCGACAGTTTTATTTATGAAAATTATGTCAGAACTTAGTTTGCTACAAGCGTTGCCCTTTCTATTTGCTTTAATGTAGGGCTGTAGCTAATGGGGGTCAAGATATCTCGAGCTTGTATACCTATTTATGAAGTACCATAATTATTCATCAAGGCATTGTTGATGCACAATTCTGTAATTACACGCCATTCTCTAGGCGCTATCTGATTTGGTTATAAACAAATATAAGTAGCCAAACCGCTAAAATCGATTTGCAGCAGCCATGATAGTCAATTGCCTTTAGAAATCTCATTAAACTAGACTGCATGCGAGAAAACGCCTAAGAAAAGTCAGCTCAGGTTACAGCACACAAATAGAAACAGCAAGCATTGCCTGCAATCATGAAACGGTAACACTGGTAGTCAAATGAATCAATGTATTCAAACGAAATAGATTCATTGACGAAAGTCCCATGCAGCAACGATCTGATATCTACAAAATGTATATAGTTAAACTCCATCGTTCTGACACAAACGAAACGGCACCTCTATTATTTGTGGGTTCATAAAATCTTCCATTAGCCTGTTCAGTCGCAGTATGTCACGAAATGGGATCATTGCAGCTAACGTTTTCTCGTCTCAGAGTCTATATCATAAATTCTTGTCAAATTGTTTCCGCGCCATTTGTGATGTTTTTACGTCAATATAATCCTTTTCTTCGTTTTGGAAAGACCACTCCATGCAGAGAATACCCTAATTTATCTTTCCGTAAGGTGACATATTTATGACATTAACGCCTGTAGATATGTCTAAGGACTAGAATTTCGACGCAACAAACAACAGAATCTACATCAATGGGAACCTGCTAAAGCGTACATAGGCATCGCATAAACATTCGCTAAGATCACTAATCTTCAAAATGTCCATAACACGTCACATGTGATCTATTATTATATTAACAAAAGGTTGTCTCAGAAGTGAATCTTCCATTTCGGGTTCAAAAAACAGTTCCATCACTAAAAAATTAATTACCTATCTTTAACGCAATGTAGCTACAATAAAAATGCTTGACTCTCGTCTGAATGAGAATGATGCTGATATTGTTTCAACATTCTAAATAACATTCTGAAAATCCCAGCCAAGAGATTAGTCGATGTATGTTAGAATTCTAGCTTATCGACCCAATATATCACATATTTCTCGTTACGGCAATGGGTTTTTCTCCTCTAAAAACACCCCAAATTTGCCCTCCTATAAAACATTGTCATCATATCATGTGTGGTGTCGCTCTGTAAACGAAATCTTAACTGATTCTTTCCAAAATTGCACACCTATTGAATTATATAGTATCTCATAATTACCTAGATACTAGAAACGTAGAGAATTACAACTGCATCCGATTGACCTTCGAGTAAGTATTTCTTGTGTATATTGGAGAGAGGGAGAATAAGAAAGGGAGGCACAAGAGAGTGCGACAAGATAGGCATATGCATATTTTAATGAAATATATGCGTGTTTATCTATAACAGAGATAAGTTAGTTATCTCATCATTATTTGCCTTGTTAGTTATTCAATTATTTGCTTGGCTTGCAAGTTAGGTAGTAATATATTTATTGAGTTGACTGGTTAGTTACGGAGTTATGTATTTCATTAGATGCACATACTACTTTCATTTTTTTCGGGGGTGGGGTGTGTAGCTTAATATGGTATAAGAAAGAGTATGTCTATGAACAGCATTCTCACTTTCGTGGTATTCGCAAATATATCATCGTTTGATTATGTAATGACGAAGCAAATAAATTATATATAGCCAATTCATACCATCGGTGGAAGCAACATCATATTTCATAAATATATCGTGCTGATAAACGGATATAAATGAAAAGTCTCTGGCGTGTTTAACTTTGCCTCTCCCTCTGTATTCTTATTCTTCAATATATCCCCTCCGTACAGTATTATACATTGGTTCTCAACGATTGAATGGTTTTTCTTTTGTTTTTTTTTTCTTTTTTCGTTTGTCTTTTTCTTTCTCCTTCTCTGTTCTTGCATCATTTTCTCTATATTTACTTTTCCTTCTTTCCCATTATTTCTCCATCTATTGATTTTTATCCCCTGTAAATCTATTCATCTTTGCGTATTTTCATCCCCAAATCTCTCTGCTGCATATATCTCAGTGACAGCTTTTATTTCTATTTCTCTTCCATAGTTGTTTTATTTATTGATTTATTTGTTTATTTATTTAGTTATTTATTATATTTATTATATTTATTATATTTCTGCATATTTATTTTTCCCTGGTTTGATTCCTCTGATTTGTAAGCTAAACATTTTCGGTTTATATTTTTCTTTTTGCAATATCTACATCAGTAAATGTTTTGTATTTCTATTTCATAATTTATGTATTACACAGCCACTTTTTCTTTAAAAAAAAAGACACCTATCCTCAATAAACAGGCAATAAGTCGATATATTGTCGGAAAGTACATTCGGGAGACCTATCATAAATATGTAGATTCAATATAACATTTATCAGTCGTAGTGGTTCTGTAGATTTAATAAAAATTACACCAAACAGTTTCTAGAGTATTATTAAGCTAAATATATAATTGATTTGCGTTATATTTTAACCCGTATTTCAGTAAGAAATAATACATGTAATTGTTATATAGTATATCATTATTAAGTCTTTCCGCTAATAATATTAATTTATACTTTTGATACTGAAAGGTACAGCAGTTATTTAAGTATGTTTGCAATTCACGTCCTCATTCATTTTTACCATTTTTGTCTTTTTCGTGAAACATCAAATGATAATCAAAGTCTGAGGAAACTAATTACTATTTCGAGGGACGTAATTTAATATCAAAGGTGCTTTGCTCCAGTATAACATGAAATGACCCTTGGCATTATTTGTGCGAAAGCTTTCTAATATATTAATCAAGAGAATGATTTATGGTTACACTACAAATTGAAAAATCCCTATTAACATCTTTGATTTTACGCTCTGAGCAACAACCAACATACTAACACCGAAAATTCTAAATACATATTCGATACCATACAGCCATATTTTTATCAAATACGAATAAATATGCATGAATTCAAGTATGCACTGTTTATCTATATTCAACATTCGAAGTTCTCATAACAATATTGAAAATAAGCATAAATACAGTAAAGAGAGTTTTCATTGACGTTACGCTTCATCAGCTTCGTGCATCTCTACTGTTCCAAAGATGATGATCGCCCGTCAGGAGAAAGTTGTTAAAGGTCATGAATGTGAAATCTAGAATATATGATATTCATTCTTTAGAAACACATGCTGAAATACATAAATATATTACGCTTGATAGAATGTATAACTTATATACTATGATTACACAAATCAAACTATGCGTATTTTAGGCCTTTTTCGATATATATTCTTAAGGATAAGGTGTGATTTGAGGATAGCACCTTTTCCATTTCTATGAAATCGCTTTCCTACCTACGTTATACTCTTGGAACCCTCTCTCGATTGCTTTCTTGGTTCTTGCTATAGATCTGGCATAATAATAGACATAATCGAAAGTAGTTTTGAACAACGTTGTCCATTTAGCGCAATTCCTCATTTTATTATACAATGAATATCAAGGGCTGCATTTTCCGACAATCATTCACAATTTTTAGAACTCTGTGACCTTATTTTAGAGAATTTATAATTGCTGTAGGTGCCGTATATGCCCCGGAGATATATGCGGTGCAGAATTAGTTGCGGAATCAATTATCACACAAAAAATTGCTGCACAAAGCAGTTGACCTAATAACTTTTTCTTTTTTTTTAATCTTTTATCACTATAGTAGCTTCTTCAAAGAGCAAAGCAAAATTTATCGCATATTACCAAGTTATCTGCCATCTTTTACAGGTTACAATCATTTGACTGCGGCCATCCTGGATCACGGCTTTGAAGGGACTTAGTTAAACAAATCCACCCTAGGATTTTATTTTTTTGAAGCTTAGCATTAATTTTTGGATTCTCTTTGGCTAAAACGCTAAGATACATGGATGTAAACACCCCAGCACCGGTTGTAAATCAGTGCTGGAAAATAAACACAGACATAAAGACACACATATATAGATACATGTATAACGGGTTTCTATCTACCAAGTCCACTCACAGAGCTTTGGTCGGCCCGAGGCTATGTGAAGACACACGCCCAATGTGCCACGTAGTGGGACTGAACCCAGAACCACGTGGAACCAGCAAGCTTCTTTACACACAACCATGTCTGCGCCTATACAGATTAACAAATTTCTCACAAAGCACTTTTCGAGTATATGTGGCCAAACCACTTATTTTTTCAGGTTCCCAATTTGATCGCATCTCCCTAATCAATGTTTTTCTAGCTCAGTAATGATACGTTTATGATTCCTCGCATACGATTTGGTACTAACATACGGACATAGCGGGGAACCTACAAACATTTCTGAGAATATTCATGTGACTATCCTCTACCAATCAAACCCTCTTCAAAACTTTGTGCCATGAACTGCCTATAAAAATAGGGCGAGCTTCACACGCTAGTCAGAAGGAAGATAGCTGTGACATAAGCCACATCTTTCTATTTGAACTTTTTGAAAATCAGTGTAAGCTGGGAAACCGGTTAAAGCTTTAAATATATTAATAATAAAAATATATTTTAACTATTCTCAGTGTATTTCCAACTCTTATTATTCTTGTATATATATATATGTGAGTGTGTGTCTATGTGTGTGTGTGTGAAACCGTTTAAAGCTTTAAATATATTAATAAAAATATTTTAACTATTCTCAGTGTATTTCCAACTCCTATTTTTCCTGTATATATATGTGTGTGTGTATATATGTGTGTGTGTGTATATGTGTGTGTGCATGGGTATGTGTGTATATATATATGTGTGTGTGTGTGTGTGTGTTTGTCTGTGTAAAAATATGGAAAGAAGTGAAGGGGGTATAGTGAACTTGCCGTGAGGAGTGGAATATACAACGTTTCGGATTCAATCATTCGTCAGAAAGCATTGAAAGAGAAAAAAAGGAGAATAAAGTCAAACAGAGTTTACATCCTCCCAGCTTGAAAAACTGCCAGCAACTTATAATGGACGCAGAATAATGCGGGCTGCTGATGTGAAACAGAAGTTATAGGAGATGGTGTGCATATAGGAGGAGGAAAAAGGTGGAGAGAGTAGAGGTAAGTTAATATGAGAATGTCACAGAGAGAGTGTGGATGGAGGATTAAAAAGGGTAAAAACGAATTAAGAGGAGGTAAAAGGATGAAAGGAAACACGTTAATTCATACCTTTTTGTGGACATAGTACCAAGATCAAATATGAGATGTTGCTTTTTTCGTTTCCTGAAGAAGGGGGATCCGTAGTGCAATGCCATACCACACACTGATAAATATGCAATAGAATGATTCAAAGTGTTGAAGTGTGTGGCGACAGGTCGGCCTGGCATACGAAGCGTTATGGTTCTGATGTGTTAGCGAATACGATACCCAAGACGCCGTCCTGTTTCTTCAATGTAAAGCGCATTGCAGACTTTGCATGCAATGCAATATGAGATTGGCCAAATTGCAACATTAGTGGTGTATTATATGATATTGCTTATTGGGCCCCGTGATGGTGATAATATTGTTGATGTAGGGGCATGTGTTACATCGTCGGCGAGAACATTTAAAGATTCCTGGTTTTGCGGAGCTGGGAGCTGTGAAGTTTCTAAGAAGGAGATTTCTAAGACTCTCATTTTTTTAAAGACAGGAGAGTTGGTGTGGAACATATATATATATATATATTGGTAAAAACGGTGAGATAACAAAAGAAAGAAAGAGACCTCAATATTATGTAAATAGAGGAAATTTATCTATAAAATAATATGTTACATTACTCAATAGTCAAGATAAAACTCTGAGTTTCAGATGCCGAAGTGGAAATCCACACCATCTCTTCGGTTATCTTGACTATTGAGTAATGTAACATATTATTTTATATATATGGGGGTATGTATACACGTACGTATGTCTGTATAAATTTGATTATATCTTGAATAGACTGTGTCAGTAGATTTTCCCTATGCGTCCATGAATAGTCTTTCGCTATTCTTCTATACTTGTTTCATATCTCAGATTTCTTGCCCAACAATGAAGGTGCTTAGTGGATATAAAACAGAATATTTAAGTCTTGTATGAATGTTTACTTTTTTTCACTCAAATAAACCATTTATGCTTTTAATTTATTTTTCTCTGATATATTAAATTCTACAGGCCTTTGAACCCTAAAATATAAATATTCTCCTACCTCTAGACAAAGATACTAGGAGAAATAGATGTATGCCTGTATGCTCCGTTTGAAGATTTGTATGACTCGAGTTGTTGAAAATGGTGCGAGCTGCCAAGAGCTGAAAATGGAAGGTAGTATTTTAATATCCACAAATTTATTTGGGTAATGAACAACAATGTGCATTAAGGGGTTTTCAAGCTATTCATGAAACCTAACGATTTTATGATATATGTAGACAATGAAAGTAGTCGTACAATTTGTATTCCTACGAATCTGCTCATATACCGGACAAACAAATTTATACGTTCTCGACTGATGGATGAGCATTTAAAAGAAATGCGAATGTGTTATAACAATATGAAGGAATCTAGTCGCTTTACGAAAGCCATTGAATATAATAAACAATGCAATTCAGTAATAGGAAAAGGGGGGGGGGATTTTTAATGGAATGTCCATACACTTAGAAATAATGGGAGTAAGGCAATAGACAAAACATCTTTTAAACGTATAAGAATAAACTTTGCATTTCAGTATAAGGATAGAACATTTATCATTCAAATTCATCTAAAATGATATATTTTACTGAAACTGAGTCATCAACGCTCGTAAACAATAGGAACATTATGAATAGTTACAAAAATCACAATATTGGACACAGAGTAAGATTATATTTTCTATATGTGTATCCCCAATTGCAGAAATATGTTTCCCCAAACTCTATGTATATGGAGGGAGATGTTCCTAGTCACCCCCCTTTATATCAATATCATAAACGACTGCTGTTGTTCCCACACATGTTATGATTGGTACAATTTTAATTCAACCTATTTCTATATATAATATATAGATCTGTTTGAACACAAAGTGTTTCTCCGTATTGTAGAACTACACATATCTTTTATATGCATGCATAACTATTTATGTACGCATATATATTTGTAAATATATTCATACACAAACATGCTCAAAGCACAATGCGTGTGAGAGTACTTACTTTGTGTGTGCGTGTGTGTACTCGTTGTTATATATTGAATGTCTACAAATGAAACCTTAGCAAATAATTGCTCCGAATTTCTCGCTTCTTTGACGAACACCAACAACAAAATGAAATTTTAATAGAATATCGATGGCGACTGAATCTCAAAGTAAGCGTGGTGCGCGCAAACATACAAAACTAAAGATATTACGTAAGAAATTCATGCGATGCAAATGAGAAACTCCTTCTTAAAAATGTACAAAACACTTTTCAGTACAGCAAATTAATAACAATAGTGAATAATAACAAGTCAACAGAAATAATAACAGTGGAGATCGAACGTATTCCGGTGAGATGGTTCAATATCACTATTTAATAGACTTCATCTGCTATAGGAGGTAATAGTTTTGAAGGCATGTAGTACGATGTGTGCTTTCAAGAAAATCAATAATTCTTATATTTAGATCAAACCTTGAGCAAGTTAGAAACAAAATCAAAGAAAAATATTTCGAGTAGAAAATACATCAAACAAATGAAGGATGAGAACCATAGCTGGATGGTTTAGTCCGCTGCAAATTCTACCAGATTGTGTTTATAGACTTTTATTATTTCTATTTCCTTTTGCACGTTCTGACTTTACGTTTAATGTCATACGTGCCTTCTGCCAGAAATCATTAACACCTCAGTTTTCTTTCTCTTTCTCTTGTGTGCTTCTTATAATTTTTCTTCTTCTTCCTCATCATTATTTTCTTTACTACAATTCTTCTGCTTTCAATCATCACCTTCCTTCCTTCCTTTCCTTCTTCTTCTTCTTCTTCTTCTTCTTCTTCTTCTTCTTCTTCTTCTTCTTCTCTTCTTCTTCTTCTTCTT
>NC_043004.1:15992159-15999659 GCF_006345805.1 Octopus sinensis
TATTATTATTATTATTATTATCATTATCATTATTATTATTATTATATTATTATCATTGTTATTATTATTATCTCTATTATTATTAATCGTTTTCACTGTGCTTATTGAGCTAACTATGGAAATATTTCGCCGCATTTCTGAAGCTCTATTTCCATATGCCATCGTATTTCGAGTTCTCATCTTTTGCCTCTTACTCTTAAAAACATCCGTTAGAACAACCTTTATTCATTTGTTTCTTATTCTTGATCAGTGTATACCCTTCAGAACGTTCATACATCGCTAAATCTCACCTCTTCCTTTTTAAATCTCTGTAAACTTTCATCTAATAAATATTAGATATAAATTCATATTCGTTCATTCGTTCATATTTTACAAATACTTTGCGTAGTTGTTTTGCTGTACCCAGAGATCTGAAATGGAAAACTCCGAGTAAAAATTTGAATATTGTGAACACCTTTTCATAGACGTTACTTAGCGTAATACATACACACACACACACACACGTACACACACACGCATGCGCACACTACATGCACATACATATATTCATATAACTTCATATAGAAACATACACGTATGTATATATATATATATATATATATATAATATATATATATATATATATAATTATCAATATATATATTATATATATATATATATATATTATATATATATATATATATATATATATATATATATATATATCAAACGTACTGGCAGGGTCCTGAGCCTAAGTAATGTAGTGCCAGTGAAATGGTTCAAAAATTTTTAATTCTTTTCTCTGTTGTCCCAGGAAAATTAACATTGCATTATTTACAGCATTTCTTATAACCTTTTGCTCTTCTTTGCAATTAACGCTATCTTTTTCCATGTAATTTCATAACGATCTGCCACTGAATTGTGATGTCGTTTGATGAAATCTTTAAGGCAGATTTTCGAGCACCTTCTTCGACGACTTCCACAATTTAGCATACTAAAAGAGCTCAACTTTTAACATTCCTGAGTCTTCCATATTTACCACATGATCCACACTTCACACCTGCGAATTTATCTGCAGAGACATATCACGAAGTGTATTTCCACTCTACAGGACGTCCTGATTCGAAAGCTTGAATATAGATTATATCTAGTTGATCTAACAGTTGATCTAATATATCTGATATACTGATAATAAAGCGTGTAGGTCTTAGACGAAAACAAAAAAAAGAAGTTATTTTTGCCTTCTACATAAACTTTGTATTTTGGTGGCAATATTTTTAGCGTTATTGTTACAGTTGTTCTTTGACTTATCCGAATACAACCTTAGTTGAATGTAAGTAATCATCCACTTCTACATCCAGGTTGTTGCCGTCAGAAATCCTAGTATCCCAATATATGGAGTTTTTGCCTTAGTTAGAGGCTGGCTTATAGTCAAGATTATCAGAGATTAGTTACTTCACTCAGTATTCCTAGTCTGTTGTACATTTGTTGATTAACCGAAAGCTGACACCGTGCATTCAATCCGGTGTGTAATTTTCTAGTATCCTATACGGATTGAGCCGCTAGAACTAAGTTACCAACGAAGAAACGCATGCGAGTACACATAAGCCGGCAATTTTCGGTATATCTTAGTCTACATATATTAGTCTACAATCCGTCATCAAGTCTTCTGCGGATATACTCAGCTATTTTGTGCTCACTTACAATCTTTTAAAGGACAACAACCAGAAATAATAGAAGGAGCTTTGAGGTGAATACACAATCCTGTTCAAATCCATGACCGTGTAGAATAGGGAACAAACTCTCAAGCCAAGCTAGGCCAAAAGCAGATATAGCATATTGACATTGGTTGAAAATCTCCAGAAATTATCCTGTTGTCCATATATTTTGAGAAGAGTCAAGGATAAAATAATGGCTATAGAGGTGGTCCAATGATGACTGGCAGCTTCCTCTGTACATATGTATATTCGTGTATGTGTATTTTCGTAGGAGAATATAGGTGTGTAAGTGCCGTGTGGGTGGGTGAATGTGTGTGTGATTATGCACGTGCATATATGTTTGTGAATGAGTTAGCGAGAACAAGAGAGAGAGAGAGAAGAGATTGTTTATAGCTTTTGTTTGCTCCGACGGTGGAATTTCGCTCTTCCAGAAAAAAGCGAGGAATAGAATACATAAAGATATTATCGATTAACCTCTTCCGTGTTGTGGCCAGCTTAAACAATGGAGGGCGTAAATAAAAGCATAAAAGAACATACATATGCACACAGATGAGCGCACAAATATACACTTAAATGCGTACATACATATACATTTACATATATATATGCATCTCTCACTCTGTATCTCTCTCTAAGTGTATGTGGGGAGATGTTTGTGTGTTAGATGGAGAGAGATAAATAGACAGACAGACATTAAGTGAGAGCTATTACACGAAGTAATGGTTTAATGAATTGAACTTAAACTCTGAATTATTCATTCAGGACTATGTCCTCTCTGCCAAGGGTGGTTATAAGCGAAATCCAGTCCAGTTGATCTACATATCTCTCTCCCCCTCTCTCTCTCTCTCTCTCTCTCTCTCTCTCTCTCTCCATATATATTGTATTGGTTTATGATTTTCACTGTTTGATTTGCCTAATAGTGGTTTTATCTCTAATTTAAATATATATATATATATATATATATATATAATATATATACACACATACATGGTTTAAATTATATGGTGCATTTTCCACAAACAAGTGAATCACATTAATTTGTGGGTGAAAAACATAATCACAATATTCTTCACATAAGAGACCGTCACTTTATTTTTGTGTATGCAAAACAATAGATTCGCTAGAACATGTGTTTTCAATAATATCCTACGTTTTATGAATGGAAAACAAGTGCAGACATCTTTTGAGTTCTTCAGAATATTCTAGATATTCATTTAAACAATGCTAGCAATGTAAACTAAGATTAACTATTCTGACATCGACAGAGACACCATTACGTTTTATTGCCAAATTACTTTTATCTTCTCCGTTAAATCTACTGTTTTTCACTTTATTAATAGACGAAGTTATCGATGTGTTAGTTCATAACTAAGCGTAAAATATAAAAGTATATCAATGCGATGTATATCGCATGGGCTTTATCAAAATCTATTAACTATGTATGAAATAGCTTAAGCACTGCAACTGAACGAGAGTAAACATTAATCAAGAAGTCCGTAGTAAAACATGCTTATGAAATTAAGAGTTACTTGCAGGGTATGGCAACGTAGTATTTATATATTTAAAATATTATAGCAGATTGTTTGGTTTGAATTTTGATTAGCCAAATATATAGTGGGGTTGTTAGAAACCCAACTAGCTCTTCGTCATTTCTAACAAACAGTTTCAACTCGTCCATATAAAACAGATGGTTCATAGTCTTATTGTAAGATTTGATCCCATACCTGGTGTTATTTAGTTCGTTTGAGAGTGGTATCAGTGCCATGCAGAAGAGTAATGGGGAGAGGGAGTCACCTTGAAAGATGCCTCGTTTGATGTTGATGTTGTTAGTTTGGCTCATCCCATTACTATGGCCATGCTACCTTGCAACTATTTGGAGATGACAGGAAATATCTTATATATCTCAAGGTTGTTGAGTATCCAGTTACGTGGGACACTATTAAACACTTTCCTGCAGTCTATTCATGACATACTGAGTTACTTCTTTTTTGCTCCAGCAATTCTCCACAATTATGTCACTTATGAGCATTTGATCTTTGCACCATGAAAATTCTTTTTGCAGCCTCTTTGAGTTTGAGGCGGGTTAGATCTCTGTTCAAGGAAAGCGTACATTCTGTCAGTTGATATGGATGTGAGGATCTTGTAGGTGGTATTGAGAGATGTTATTCGGTAATTCTTTGGATTTCTTGTCATCAGGTTTTGGGAGAAAATTTGTTGTTCCTTCGTGGTGCTAGTATCGACTTCTCGCGTATGTTGTCTGAAGATATCGTACATTTAAGAAAGAAACAACATCTTGTATGACAAAAGTGTTTTTACTTCCTCTGCTTTAACAGAACTTTTCCCACAATTGTATTGCGAAGTTTTCCTTCCATCGCACTGATGCTATTGTATTGAGTTTGCTTTGCGAAGAGGACTTCTTAATGTACGTCGATGTTGTTCTTTATTAGCTCCTCTGCTTTAACAGAAATTTTCCCACAGTTTTATTGCGAAGACTTCGTTCCATCGTACCGACGTTATTGGACTGATTTTGTTTTGTGGAGAGAGCTTCTTAGAGTACGTCCATTCTTCCGCTTCTTCTTCATCTGCTGTTGCTTGTAGTTGTTGTTGTTGTTGCTGTTGTTCTTCTTCTTCTTCTTCTTCTTCTTCTTCTTCTTCTTCTTCTTCTTCTTCTTCTTCTTCTTCTTCTTCTTCTTCTTCTTCTACACAATAAAATGTATGTCACCACCAAAATAAACATTGCAATGACTAATGAAAGGGTACCTTTCGTAGCAAACGATGGAATCGATCTAGAATTATATTCATTTTCATTCTTCAAAAGTGTTCCTAATCTCCACACCATTATCATTTCAATCAACCCCTATCAACTTGTTTAAAATAAGTATCATTCTTTCCCGTCGCCGTTTTCCTATTAGTGTTGAAGTTTAGTAATACTGATATCAATAATATCGAAATATATATGAAGTGCATCTCTTTGATTTACATTGTATATTAATAGACATGAATTCTATTTCTGTGTCAATAAAACAATAAAATACTTCAGTCTTAATTGACTTCTCTACAGACAAGCACTTATGAAGATTATTAAAACTGGTAGTACACCGAATTTACATAATACAGTTTTCTTTAATACAGTCTTATGTTTCTCCAGCCACCATCACTCCACATTACTAATTTTATCACAATAAGTTGATTTATATAATTTTACACTTCTTGATACGTATCTCCTTACTTATATCCTGAACACGTTATGTCGGATGAAAAATGGTATTACATTCGTTTCATGTAGCTGATATGTATTGCTTAAATTTGGCACAAGAATAAAAGCCTAAACCTATACACAGATCCTTATGTATTAGTATGATTTATTGACTATTCATAGTTCTCATTATTTCCAACTTGCTGAACTACATTTCATACGTACAGCCGTTGCTATATAACTTGCATTATCTTGTATTCTCTAAATTCTATCAGAGACATCACACTATTTCCTAATATTGTTTTCTGTTTATATGCTCATACAACTCCTCTTGCGTTATTCACAACTCAATGAAGGTGTTATACATGCCTGCATCTTCTACCTTCATTGTATTACTTATATAGTATATTTTAACTCTAATTATATATTCTTACGTAACCAAGACATTCTATTATCCATGTAAGAAGCTTCACCTGAAACATGAATCAAATATATCGAGCATCAATATACTAGCAACTTGCAAGAAACACAGACGGCATTGCAACCTCATTAGAGCGAGGAACTAACATCTCTATTATCTTGCGTGGGTATTAGCTGAAACTAATTGTAGTTGCATTCTTTTAAATAATTTCAAGAGACGAACAGAAGGACATTAAATATTGTACGTAAATTATTTGGACAATGCGTTGATAACGGCAATCATTCTTAATCATTCTTATAAAGAAATATTGCTTTCAAATTTTGGCACAAGGCCAGCAATTTCGGGAAAGAACGATTCGAGTACATCGGCTTTAGTACTGAACTGATACTTATTTTATCGACCCCACGAAGATTATAGACAAAGTCGACCTCGAAGGGATTTGAATCCAGAACGTTAAGACGGACGAAATGACTCAGATCATTTTGTCCGGTGTGCTAACGAATCTGCCAGCGCGGCGCCTTAATGTATAAAAAGAAAATAGAAAGCTACCTATATCAGATATTGCACAATTCGTACAAGATTCACATACACGTGATTCTAACAAAAATACTGACAATAATTTCATGAATAACAGTATGTGATAATATTTAGAATTTTTCAGAGCGAATTGAGACAATAAAAAGCAATTACTAAGATAATGGTGAGTAAATTGTTTCTCCATATAAAACTACGTAGACAGAATAGACGTCGTTGCAGTGATTCTGCTGATTGCACGGAATACTTACAAAACAATCGTGGAAATACGGTTACTAGAACACATTTAACACAAAACCATGGAGATTCCTGTTAGTCTATATAGTATCATATAGACATACACACACCACACACACACACACACACTCACCCCCCCCCCACACACACACATATATATATATATATATATATATATATATATATATATAATATATATATATATATACTATATATAGGAAGAATTCACAAAAAACACGAAGACAGGTGGTGCACACAAAAAACAGATGTATTAGTTTAACGCTCGGGAAGTGAGGAAGTCTTTAACGTTTCGTGCCTATGCTCTTCCACAGAACGGAACACAGAAAGAAACAAGGAAAGAAAATAAAGAATGTGTAGCGATCGATGATGACGAATACCGGACAGAGGGGTCACACAGGAGATCTAGGAAGAAGGGGAGATAATAAAGTAGTTGTGATCCCCAAACATAGGTGCGCGTGGGTATGTATAAGAGAGTATGTATGTGCGTGTGGGATAGGGTTGGTTACCTTGACGTGTGTGTGTGTGTGTATGTGTCGGAGTGTGTGCTGTGATGGTATTGCGAGGTGGGGGAGGCGTGAGTGGGGAAATCAAGGGTGGCTGTAGTTTAGGCTGAGGGTGGGTGTAGAGGGGGCGTATGTGTGTAGGCTGAGGGTGGGGTAGAAGTGGGGCATGTCGGAGTGGGTGTAAGGGATGGGGTAGGATTGTGTAGGGGTCGGGTTACGAGGGAAGGGGGACGATGAAGGGGAAAGGGAGAATGTGGGTAAGATTGAAGAGAAGAGAAGAGAAGAGAGGAGTATAGGTGTGAAGAGATGAAGTAGGAGTCGGAGCAAGAGAGGAGAGGTGGGTGGAAAGAAGTAGGTGTAGGGTGAGAAAAGAGGAGGTTAGATGAAGAAGGGAGGAGAGTTGAGGCCATATGTCGCAAACGTGCGAAGAGAGAAGAATAATCCCTGTTCATGGCGCAAACGGGAGTCCGGATGACCCTGTGCAAGGACAATCCAAACACAGAGTAACTGGTAGAGTGGAAATGGCGCAAGGCAGGGGTGTTTCGGAGTTGTTCTGCGAACCGGTCTGAGAAGTGGCGTCCCGTTTGCTCGATGTATAGAGAAGGGAAGAGATAACAGTAGATGTAGTAGATGACATCGGTAGAGGTACAGGTGAAGAGGTCAGTGATGTGATAAGGCCGATAATGGGTGCCGGTGAGGAGCGTGGTGTTGGAGAGGTAAGGGCAAGTGCGGCAGCGTGGGCGGGAATAGGGGAACGATCCGGGTTGGGAGGATAGATTAGGGAAAAAGCTGTGGATCAAGGTGTCTAGTAGGTCGTGGGCTCGTTTGAAGGATGAGATGGGGTAAGTTAGCGATGATGTGCGAAGTGGAGTGGTCGGACTGGAGTCGCCG
>NC_043004.1:16002159-16087159 GCF_006345805.1 Octopus sinensis
AGAATCATAACTGTCTCAGATCCCTTATCTAGATATATCACAGCAATACATGTATTTTAGTGTATGAGCCTCTTAGCAGCTTTATAAATATCTTATCCTCTTACATTTTCAAATGATCAACAATTTCCTATACTTCTCCATTCTATATCAAAGTTTGTGCATTTGACCTGTAATAGTGGATGTAACATTAACTAATTGTGTTGCTCTTATTTTCATTCTGACAGAACGTAGAAAGCTGGTTGTAATATCGTTGATTGAACTTGCCTTCGCCATACATTTTGCCATTTTCATCATTTCTTGAGTTAGAACAAATGGAATCGTTTTCGAATTTCTCTACTTTCTGTGCATTGCTGCTATATGCATTTGGCGTGTGGTCGGCTTTCTTAAGATGATCGGAACCTCGGTGATATTCCTTTCTGTTCATCTTGTAAGATTGTTTCAATGCTCGTTATGGTCCTACATTGGAATAAGCAATTATCTATGTCGAAGACTTACCTCCATGTTTCTATTAATTTAAAAGCAGCCATCCTACTTATAATTCATCTCAGATTATGTGTACTCGAGTACGTTTGCATGTACGCACTTGTGTATACAAATTAATTCGTATTATGCAACTAAGGCGGCGAGCTTGCAGAGACGTTAGCACGGCAGGCGAAATACTAAACAGCATTTCATCTGTCTTTATGTTCTGAGTTCAAATTCCGCCGAGGTCGACTTTGCCTTTCATACATTCAGGGTCGATAAATTGAGTACCAGTTACGCACTGGAGTCAACTTAATCCCTTTGTCTGTCCTTTTTTGTCCTCTCTATGTTTAGCCCCTTGTGAGCAATAGAAAAATAACAAATTAATTCTTATTTATGCAATAATAGGTTTTAATATTTATTTGTATTTGTGAGTGTGATATTTAGAAAAGGTTTAAACACAAGATTATGAAGCACATGATGTTACAATCCTTCACGGTAAAATAGCAACTCATATGTACAGTTAGCTTATAGATAATTTCTCATATCAAAATCAAAATATTGTTCTTTAAAAAAATATCAAATATAAGTGGCGGCTTTCTGAGCACAGTATGAGATTCTCTGATTATCATATTCTTAATGATAATGATTTCTCTTTTACTCTTTTACGTTTACTTGTTTCAGCTATTTGACTGTGGCCATGCTGGAGCACCGCCTTTAGTCGAGGAAATCGACCCCAGGGCTTATTCTTTGTACGCCTAGTATTTATTCTATCTGCCTCTTTTGCCGAACCGCTAAGTTGCGGGGACGTAAACACACCAGCATCGGTTGTCAAGCGATGTTGGGGGACAAACACAGACACACAAATATACGCACACACTAGCACACACTTACACACATACACACACACACGCACACACACACACACACACACACACACACACACACACATATATATATATATGGAAAAACAGGTCAAGATAGAAAATACTAAAATGATTTTATAAAGTATTTTATAAAGAACATTTCAGTTCATAAAATTATTTTAGCATTTTCAATCTTGACTTGTTTTTCCATATATATATCAACTCGCGTGTTCCTTTACATCCTTATACACACACATACACACACACACACACACACACACACACACATATATATATATATACATATATACGACGGGCTTCATTCAGTTTCTGTCAACCAAATCCACTCACAAGGCTTTGGTCGGCCTGAGGCTATAGTAGAAGACACTTGCCCAAGGTGCCACGCAGTGGGACTGTGAACCCGGAACAATGTGGTTCGTAAGCAAGCTACTTAACACACACCCACTCCTGTTAATTTTTGATGGAAACTTCTGTTCCAGCAGCTCTACAATCGAATATACTCTAGTTCTGATCACTTCGTCAATTTATTTATATATTGCATACTTCGTTATACAAAGTCTACTTAATATTTTAGTAAAAGCAGGTTGTGTTAAGAGGTTACTATTTCTGGAGTTTTCATGGAAATCGCAAAAGCTTTCTCCTTGTAAATTAACTGGCATCCAAACCGGCACACCTAATTTTTATTTAATTCTTTATGACGACACATTATGAATAGGAAAATTGTCTCATACATATGCAATACAATACAGCAACAATTGAAGTTCAGTATAAAAGGAATGTGATGTTCTTTCATAAATTATGTGTTACTTGATTTCTGATATTGATTTTTCTTTTGAAATAAATTTCATATTCAGAACAAAAGTTTGCTTTAATGACGTCGGTGCGATTTCAAATGCCACATGATGTATTAAAGAATAGCAATTGGCCATTTAAAACAAAATTGAAGCAAGTTTCTTGCGAACAATCAGCATCGTCTTATATTATAGCTGTTGTTCGATCAACGTATAATTCTAAAATCAAAAACGACAATTATGTGAGAAATGCTGACTTTCAGATCAATTAAAATAGAGACGTAAGAATATTTTGAAACGGATCTGATATTTCCCGGGTCCCTAATAACGCCGTCTTCCACTACGCTCTCTCCCTTTCTCTTTAATTATAAAGAGTTATCATAGCAATAGCAAAAATAACGCTGCTGCTGCTACTACTACTACTATAACTACTACTACTAGTACTACTACTAGATGGCATGGACAGCTCTCTCACTCAATGATAATAATAAAACTGCTTTCGATTTGGAAAAAACAAAATGGTCAGATAAATTATCTCTTTTTCAGGGATGATATAAATGTTTATGCGAAATATGAGAAACAACCTGAAAGACTTGTATATACTGTCTTCACTTTTTCTCAAATGACGTAGGTTTGTAATTTGTGATAGAAAAGTGCACTATGCTGAAAATAAAACGAGGAAGATTTGAAAGAAGCCAGGGAACTGAAATGACAAATGGGTAGACAATGATAGCGGTGCTATAAGTAATTGGGAAATCTAGAAGCAGACGAGATAGGAAAAATGAAACGAATTACCAGTAGAGAGTACACAAGAAGAGTCAGGAAATTATTACCGTCAAAGCTGGATTTTAAAAAAAATATTGAAGTAATACCTTTAATCATATATATGTAGATTTGAAATTATAGACTGGACCAAAAACAATATAAAGTAAGTTAACACGAAATCTAGGAAGTTGTTGACGATGTATGGAGCTCACCATCCGAACGCTGATATCAAACACCTGTACTTGAGGAGATACCAGGGTGGAAGATACTTGACAGCAGTAAGAAAATGTATACAGACTGACAGAAAAATATCTTGAAGAGTATTTACAGAGCAGCACAGAAAAACTACTAAAGGCATATAACAAAGAACATGTGATGGAGCGCGTAATAGGAGAGGAGGTTAAGAATGAAATACAAAGGGAGCGCGTCAGACAGATCGAAGTGAAACCTCTGCATGGCTAATGTTGAAGTGTCCATAACGACATATGTGGAACAAAATCCTGAGCTTGGTTTAAAAAGGGGACAGTGAAAAAACAAACAGAGAGTATAATTGTAGCAGCCCAATATTAAGCGATAAAAACAACTTGGGAAAAATTTACATGGAGAGAATGCGTTAGAAAAATGTAGTACTTATGAAACTTGGAAGGAGACAGTGGCACACATTGTGGAAGAATTCGCCAAGTTGGTGCAGAAAGACTAAAAAAATACGGAGGCATGAACAGATTGGAAACGTTATACACTGGAAACTGTGACAGAAATGGAAATTTGAAGCTGGAAAGACACGGTGCACACATCGAGTCAGAAGAGAACTGAAGTCGGACAAACTGTGAATTTGTGTGACTTTCCTATTCAAACGGACAAGAAATTAGAAAATATTAGACCAGACATAACGAATGTAGATAAGGGAAAGTGAAGTTCCTTACTGATCGACCCAACACGGCCATTTGATTCTAAGATCGTAAAGAAAGAGAAGAGAAACGTAAAAAATACAATCCCTTAAAGTTTGAAATAGGAAAAATTTGGAGCATTAGAACAGTAAAGGCCATGACTATAATAATTGGTGTGTTGGGAACAGTAAGCCAAGATATAGACAAATGGCTGATGGAGATTGAAAAAGAATGCCTCATAGAGCGCCTACATAAATTTTGTCAATGAGGGACTGAAAGGATTATTAAGAGGGCTCTAAGTACTTGAAAGACTGATGAAAACTTGTGGACACCTAAGGTTTCAGGTAGTGACCATCCAAGCGCATAATTTGTACTAGTAATAAGACCGGACCTGAGCCAAACCACAATGATGATGATGATGATGATGATTATAAAGTACGTTGTTATGGTAATAAGTGAAACTGTGAAGATTTAAAGAGAGTCCGGTGATTGAAATACCGAATGGTGAATCAATGAAATCAATTGAGAAAGGATAGTGGCATATTATTTAGGAATACTGGAGACAGATGAAATAAAACATGAAGAGGTGGAACAAAATTCAAGAAGGGAATGTAGAAGGTATCCGGAGGATTAAGTTAATGTTCAATTCAGGAAATTTTATTTAAGTAATAAATCTAAGAACAGAGTAAGTTATCAGATGTGCAACTGGAATTGTGGACTGGCCATAATACTAATTTCAGAAACTTGATAGAAAAACTAGAAAGTTGTTAACTGTTTGGAAAGCAGCATACGAAAACTGTTATAAACAGGCTGCACTTGAAGACAGACAAGGGTGTATGAGGCTTCATTGGCGCAGAAAATCGTATGCAGATGGAACTAAATTAATCACAAGTACAGAAGAGTTACTAAAGGAAGTGAATAATGAACATTTGATGAAGAATGACTAAGGTTAGAAAGGACAAGAATGAAATTCAAAGAGATTATGTGAAATAGATTGACGAGAAGCTTTTGAACTGTGGGTTTTGGAAATTCATTGATGGCTTGGTTGAAAAGGGAGCAACTGAAAGAGGAAACAGAGCTTTATTATAGCTGATCCTTGCCAAGAACTTCAAACGAATAACTTGAGAAAATATGGTGTGTGTAGGCGAGTATTTCGAAAATATAGAGTATGTGGAATTTAGGATGAACAATGGCACACATAATTGCAGAATGCTGAAAGAAATGGAGACATGGTCAAGTTGTGAAATTTTTGACAGAAATGGAGGTACAGGCATCGGGTAGAAAGTGTATCAGAGTCGGGACCATGTAAGATTTTGTGTAATTTTCATATTCAGGCGGCAAAGAATATAGAAAATATAATCGAGATATTACAGCAATAGACAAAGAAAATGGAATTTGCTTACTGATTCATCTATCATGTCCATTTAATTCTAGAACTGTGAAGAAAAAAGAGGAAGAGTTGAAAAATGAAAACCCCTTGAAATTTGATTTTTTGCAAGGATTTAAAACAGGAAATCTGCAAACGTTGTATTTGTAACGCTTGCTGTATTTGGGACTGAGAGTATTGATATAGAAAAAATGGGGATTCCAGTAGAGCTTTTCCAGAAGGTTTGATTCTTAGTAACAGGAATGACTATGGGAAGCATTTGGAGCATTTTTTGAAATTATGTGGAAATCTATGTTTACAGTTAGTAACTAGCTAACCACATATACTCTACCAGGAATAAATTCAATCCTGAGTCAAGTGGAATAATGAAATAGCAAGAAGACGGAATAGGTGGGGGATGGAGAAGAAGATGAAGAAGAAAAAGAAGGAGGAAGAAAATAGGAACAACAACTACAACAACGACAGCAGAAAAAGCAACAACAATGAACAAGAAAACAATGTTTGTAACAATAAATATTTATTCAAATACTGATTTCTGAGGATACTAAGATTCAGTTGGATAAAAGAAAAAGAAATAGCCCCTGGCTGGATAGACTATAAGAAATGATACACGCCAAGACACGTTACTATTTAAATTTTGAAGTGTGCAAGGTGCCAGAGATTGCCTGAAAAGATTCACAACTTTGTAGAAAAACATATGGGAATACGAAGACTTCAACCAATTCGGAAATATGAAAAACTGGAAAGGGATATTACAGGGGTGGGGCGGTGGCTCACACTATCAATTTGCCTGATAGCCGTGATTTGTTTGACAAGCATACTGAGAAAATGTAGACGGAATGATGATCTTGCCGAGAGATATAAGAAAATAATCATTTCATTGAATGCATATAATACATCAAATACTTGGAAAGAATAGGTATGCAGTATTATTTAGGAAATGAGATTGAAAGATTAAATCTCATAGGGCGAAGAATCTACAAGAGAATTTTATTAGCTGAGTGAAAAAGAACGAAGGATGCTCCTACCTAGTGGAGCTACCTGAAGATAAGGTAATGGAAGTACAAATCTACAAAGCATAAAAGGTAAGTTTAAGTGATATTATGAGGATGAAGAGAAAGAGGAGATGGAGGAGAAAGAGGAAAAGTGGACGAGGATTGAAGAAAGAATATCAATGACGTATGAGAATTGTGGAGTTTTACATAGCAAATTAGATGAAGAAGCAATAAATGGAATTCAAATAATGAAATATGAAAACACAGTTCTTCTGACACAGCAAGACCTCCATTTAAAGCTAGATAAGCAACTGCATTTTTCTAGGCTCAGCCTGAATATAACGGCCTATAAAAGAATAATGTTTTTGTCCACATAACTTACAGCCTCGTCCAAAACATAGTTCCTCTTTTTAAATGAGAGACATGGGAGAAGTAGATTTATCTTAAGTAACGTCTGGACACGAAAAGTTCTATGCAGAACAGTTGCAATGTTCTGGGTGCATTTGTGGCAAGTCAAAATGACCGCATAACTGTGCCTATAGAATGTATCTCGTGCAAGTAGAACGCCAATGACATAAGACTTTATTAATAGCAGTGCTCGATCCAAATGCCTTCCCAAACAGATTTATCAATTCCCGACTGCTCACGTTTGCTATAATTAAGGAGCAATCTTTTCCTACTAGCTTGACTAAAATCTTAAACACTGTATTTAGATTTATGAGACGAAAATTGTCTCGGCAGGCCTCTTCGTAACCTTGCTCTCTGAGAAATATTACCAATCACAGCACTAGTAAAATATTTTTCTTGCGTTAGATGCAGTAGAATTTTGCCATATAAACTGTATGAATTTGTAGTGGTATTATATGGTATATTATACCATATAAACTGGTATAAATTTTGAAGTGAAGACTTACACAACCGCATGATTAGTGTTTTGTAAGAATCCTTGCAGCTTCCAGTACGTGAATTATTCCTGTCGGCTTCTCGCAGCTTCCCCCAAGCCGTTTGACAAAAGCATCGAGTGTCCAGGCTCTTGTCTAAAGCACGCGTACACGACATGAGTTGAGTGAATAATAACAACTCATTTGCTGACGCATCACTGATTATCTGTGCTATTACTCTCTCCATTTAACTGCTGAAATCGAGATTTATCTTGTGTCCAAAATTAAAATTGGCTCCGGTAGATACTTATGAAATCTGAACACCAACCAGCAGTAGAATTGTTCCAAAAGTTTAAAAAGAAAACGTTAGCGGAAGTGTATCGTCAGTAGAAACTAAAGAGAAACTAATTTGAATGAGTCAAATCGGATGAGATCGTGTGTAAAGCAATATTTTTTTTATAATTCTCATTCTATTCCATCAGATCGACACACATACATACAATATATATACATTTAGCCATGTGTATATGTATATATATAAATTTTTTATCTAGGTTTATAAATACACACACACACACATACACACACACATATATATATACATATATATATATATGTGTGTGTATATATAACATACTTACAATCATACATATGTACGTGCACATATATTTGTTCATTAGTATTTGCGTTGATTTATTGGCAGTGAGGAGAGTGAACTTAGCGAGATGTATAATTAAGTATCGCGTTTATAGGTGTGTGTATATAGCTTTTGAGCGTCATACATATAGTTTATTTGAAACATTATATTCGTTAATGATTAGGTAGTATATTCTATTTAATTTTCTGAATGTTTTGAAATTCTAATTAAAATTTGTTAAATGTATGAGTGCAATTCATTAGATGTACCTAAGCTACAAACATTATTGTGAAAACATTTATATTAACGCTATTGTCCGTAATTAGCTTAAAATACAATATAATGAGAAAAGGTTGTGAGTAAGAATATACTGCCATGCATTAATAACCTGTTTTCAATTATTAAAAATAATAATTGTCATTGTTGTTAAACTATTCAATTCATATTCCATTGCATGTGTATAATTGAAAGGTAAGATTAATATTTCAAGTTTTGTTGATATATTTCTAATACATACCTAATGGGAATTTCCTGCAATACCATGTATTATTATTATTATTATCACTATTATTATTATTATTATATTATTATTATTATTATTATTATTATTATTAATATCATGATCATGATCATCATCATCATCATCATCATTATTACTATTATTCAAGTTGACTTGTATGAGTTTATGATTCATGAATTTGCTGAATCGTTAATTCACCAGAGAAACTACTGTGCATTATATAATGCTGCACCTTCACGTTTTGAGTTCAAATCTTTCCGCGTTGTCTTTGTCTCTTTTTTCTTTCTCAGGTCAGTAAAATAAAATTCCAATCACTTACTAAGCTCGATATAATCGGTTTACGCCTCACACAAGATGTTATGCTTTATGCCTGTGCTAGAAACTATTCTTATAACTGATGCATACAGACGGTCCCACATCGACTGTACTTGATAGAGAACAGTTTTATTTTTTCATGAAACAAAAACATAATTACAATGAATTTTAAACTATCTATATTGGACAATTTATTATTATATGTTCCTTCTCGAGCTACGCCTGGCTCTTAAGGGCCAGTTTCCCGGTTTCCTTGCCGTATAGGTTCCCCACCTGGACGGGACGCCGGTGAGCTGCAAGATGCAGGAGGAAAGATTAAGAGAAAGTTGTGACGACTTTCTGTCGGAGCCGTGTGGAGCTTAGGTGTTTCGCGCATAAACACACACACACATCGCCCGGTCTGAAATTCGAACCCGCGAGTCAGCTGCTCTAACCACTAGGCCAATTGCCTCCACATATTGGTCAATAGTACTAAAACAATAAAATGGTATGGATGTAACTTGAATTGAATAGAATAAAGCGTATGAGATGTGTATCATTTGTGTCAAATGGTGTATCATTTCGAAACTTAATATGTTGTTTTCTATTGTTTTTATAATATACTAATGCAATGTAATAAAATTGTAGTTTGGAAAATTAAATGTTTTTCCTATAACTTGTTAAATTATGAAATACCATATTACAGTACAACGAAAATATTTTGTGCGAAATATTTTACTTTATATATTCATTGATTTCGTTCTGTATCAATTAATTACTAAATACAGCACATTGAATTGAGTCTATATGCAATACAGGATGTCAGGTTTATGTAACATGTCAATATGCTTATAATATTGATTGTCACCAAAGGCAAAACCGTGTAAAATGCGTAGTGGCATTTCGTCCATCTATGCGGTCTGAGTTCAAATTCTGTCGAAGTCAATTAAAAATAAGTACTAGTTGAGCAAGGGTGGTCGGTATAATAAATATATCCCGGCCCCCGAACATACTGGACTAGAGCATAAATTTGAAACCAAAATTAAATGTCACCAAAGACGGGGATCAGGCAGAAGAGGGGGAAACACTTAGAGGCATTTCGTCCGACTCTACGATCACATTTGAAATACTGCCGAGGTCGACTTTGCCATTCATCATTCCGAGGTTGACAAAATAAATACTAGTTGAGAACTGGGATCGATGTAATCGCTCATTTTCCTCCCCCAAACTTGCTGGCGTGTGCCAAAATTTGAAACAAATATTACATGTCTCCAAAATGTGACAAATTGTCAGGGGTATTATTATTTCAAATAGACTGGCTTGTCATTGCCTGAACTAAATACAATTATTACAATCCTCCACATATTTGAAACATCATATAACCTATAATTTACTCTGTAATTTCTAACAACGCATTAAAACTTGCTACTGATGATGCGGTAAGACGTAGAAACCTGAATATAGCCATTCCGAAGCCGTTGATGCGTGTGCCTCGTATTGATACACTTATGTGCCTTTAAATACTATAAAACTACAGGAGATGCTTTCCCAAGCCGAATATTTCTGTTTTGTGATTTTCTGCAGTCTATCCACTTTACAGAACGCAATACACACTTTCACTCGTATCTGATATATAAATGACAATTTCTGTCTGTCTGTTACTATCATAGTCCCTAAATCAGCGAACCAATATTCAAGAAACTTTGCGTACCTGTTACACTAATATCCAGTTCAATAATAGGATAAGTGGATTTCAAGAAAAGTCTATAAAGTTCCACCGAGTGGAGTTTGGCGAATTATATGATAAAATGAGTAGGGTGAAAAAAGTATAAGTCTGAGAGAAACGCACGGAACACGAGAAGAGCGTTATATAAGCGTCAAATGTTGAATAGTAATGGAATGTAAGGTTAATACAGCTATCATATACAGGGAACGCTGCATATATACTTTTGTAAATATATAGATACAACATACAGACACAAGCACACACTCACACAGAAACTTGGCTGTGAGGAATACGTAGTTTTAAGGAGAGAGGGTTAGATGACTTTTTCTGGTGTCCATCACACAGAAATACTCAGACACAGAAACACATATACATATATATACATAAGTACATACATACATACGTACATATATACATGCATACATACATACATACATACATACATACATACATACATACATACATTCATACATGTCTTCTATACACCACTTTTAAACTCGTGATTGCCTCTGTTTGCATGTTCGAAAATATGTGTGTGTATATGCATTCGTGTTAGTGTTTGTGTGTATGTGTTTCGTATATGTGTGTGTGTCATGTTCTATAACTCTCTCTCTCTCTCTCTCTCTACTTTTGTAGGGTCTTCTCTGTTGCAGTCACATATTGCGAGATTTTGAAATTAGGTCTAAATTTTAAAATGTTGTGTATCGAAATAATTTTCCACGTTAAATCCGATTTTGTTATTTACTAGCAGTATCGCCCGGCGTTGCTCGGATTTGTAAGGGAAGATCTCTTTCGGCACCATCTTTGATCTTTTTCGGCACACTCTTTGATCTCTGTCGACACCCCCTTTGATATCTGTCGACACCCCTCTTTGATCTCTGTCGGCACCACCTTTGATCTCTGTCGGCACCCCTCTTTGATCTCTGTCGGCACCCCTCTTTGTCCTATGTCGGCATCCCCTTTGATCTCTGTCGGTACCTCCTTTGATCTCTGTCGGCACACCTCTTTGATCTCTTTCGGCAACACTTTGGTCTCTCTCGGCACACCACTTTGATCTCTGTCGGCACCCCTCATTGATCTCTGTCGGCACCCCCCTTTGATCTCTGTCGGCACCCCATTGATCTCTGTCGGCACCCTCTTTGATCCTTGTCCGCACCCTTCTTTGATCTCTATCGGCACCCCTCTTTGATCTCTTTCGGCTCCCCTCTTTGATCTCTGTCGGCACTCCCTTTGATCTCTGTCGGCACCCCCTTTGATCTCTGTGCATCCCTCTTTGATCTCTGTACACCCCCTTTGATCTCTGTCGGCACCCGTCTTTGAACTCTGTCGGCACCCCTCTTTGATCTCTGTCGGCACCCCTTTGATCTCTGTCGGCACCCCTCTTTGATCTCTGTCGGCACCCCATTGATCTCTTTTATATCTTTCGGCACCCTTTTTGATCTCTGTCGGCACCCTCTTTGATCTCTGTCGGCACCCCCTTTGATCTCTGTCGGCACCCCTCTTTGATCTCTGTCGGCACCCTCTTTGGTCTCTGTCGGCAGTCCCTTTGATCTCTGTGCATCCCTCTTTGATCTATGTCGGCACCCCTCTTTGATCTCTGTCGGCACCCCTCTTTGATCTCTGTCGGCACCCCCTTTGATCACTGTCGGCACCCCCATTTGATTTCTGTCGGCACCCCATTGATCTCTGTCGGCACCCTTTTTTGATCTCTTTCGGCACCCTCTTTGATCTCTGTCGGCACCCCCTTTGATCTCTGTCGGCAGTCCCTTTGATCTCTGTGCATCCCTCGTTGATCTCTATCGGCACCCCTCTTTGATCTCTGTCGGCACCCCTCTTTGATCTCTGTCGGCACCCTTCTTTGATATCTGTCGGCACCCCTCTTTGATCTCTGTCGGCACCCCTCTTTGATCTCTTTTATATCTTTCGGCACACTTTTTGATCTCTGGCGACACCCCCTTTGATCTCTATCAGCACCCCTCTTTGATCTCTGTCGGCACCCTTCTTTGATCTTTGTCGGCACCCTCTTTGGTCTCTGTCGGCACCCCCTTTGATCTCTGTCGGCACCCCTCTTTGATCCCTGTCGGCACCCTCTTTGGTCTCTGTCGGCACCCCCTTTGATCTCTGTCGGCACCCCCTTTGATCTCTGTCGCAACCCTCTTTGATTTCTGTCGGCATCCCCATTGATCTCTGTCGGCACCCTCTTTGATCTCTCTCGGCACTCTCTTTGATCTCTGTCGGCACCCCTTTGATCTCTGTCGGCACCCCTCTTTGATCTCTGTCGGCACCCCTCTTTGATCTCTGTCGGCACGCCTCTTTGATCTCTGTCGGTACCCCTCTTTGATCTCTGTCGGCACCCTCTTTTATCTCTGTAGGTACCCATCTTTGGTATCTCTCGGCACCCCTCTTTGATCTCTGGCGGCACCCCCTTTGATCTCTATCAGCACCCCTCTTTGATCTCTGTCGGCACCCTCTTTGGTTTCTGTCGGCACCCCCTTTGATCTCTGTCGGCACCCCTTTGCTCTCTGTCGGCACCCCTCTTTGATCTCTGTCGGCACCCCCTTTGATCTCTGTCGGCACTCCCTTTCATCTCTGTGCATCCCTCTTTGATCTCTGTCGGCACCCCTCTTTGATCTCTGTCGGCACCCTCTTTGATTGCTGTCGGCACCCCTCTTTGATCTCTGTCGGCACCCCCTTTGATCTCTGTGCATCCCTTTTGATCTCTGTCGGCACCTCTCTTTGATCTCTGTCGGCTCGCCTCTTTTGATCTCTGTCGGCACCCCACTTTGATCTCTGTCGGCACCCCTCTTTGACCTCTGTCGGCACCCTCTTTGATTCCTGTCGGCACCCCTCTTTGATCTCTGTCGTCACCCCTCTTTGATCTCTGTCGGCACCCTCTTTGATTGCTGTCGGCACCCCTCTTTGATCTCTGTCGGCACCCCCTTTGATCTCTGTCGGCACCCCTCTTTGATCTCTGTCGACACCCCTCTTTGATCTCTGTCGGCACCGCCTTTGATCTTTGTCAGCACCCCTCTTTGATCTCTGTCGGCACCCACTTTGATCTCTGTCCGCACCCTTTTTAACCTCTGTCAGCACCCCTCTTTGATCTCTGTCGGCACCCCCTTTGATCTCTGTCGGCACCCCTCTTTGATTTCTGTCGGGACCTCCTTTGATCTCTGTCGGCACCCCTCTTTGATCTCTGTCGGCACCCCTTTGATCTCTGTCGGCACCCTCTTTGATCCCTGTCGGCACCCCCTTCGATCTCTGTCGACACCTTCTTTGATCTCTGTCGGCACCCCTCTTTCATCTCTGTCGGTACCCCTCTTTGATCTCTGTCGACACCCCTCTTTCATCTCTGTCGGCACCCCTCTTTCATCTCTGTCGGCACCCCTTTGATCTCTGTCGGCACCCTCTTTCATCTCTGTCGGCACCCCCTTCTATCTCTGTCGACACCTTCTTTGATCTCTGTCGGCACCCCTCTTTCATCTCTGTTGGTACCCCTCTTTGATCTCTGTCGGCACCCCTCTTTCATCCCTGTCGGCACCCCTCTTTGATCTCTGAGGCCTTGAATGGTGTAAAGTAATCTTGTTATCAGATCTGACGTTCATCAAAACATTTTATTAATGAAATATTATAACCTAAGCAATGGGATACATTACCGTAAATACATTTATTTATGCACATACACACACTGCGAAATTGGGAGAGAATATATATATATAATGGCGCAGGAGTGGCTGTGTGGTAAGTAGCTTGCTAACCAACCACATGGTTCCGGGTTCAGTCCCACTGCGTGACATCTTGGGCAAGTGTCTTCTACTATAGCCCCGGGCCGACCAATGACTTGTGAGTGGATTTGGTAGACGGAAATTGAAAGAAGCCTGTCGTATATATGTATGTGTATATATGTATATGTGTGTGTTTGTGTGTCTGTGTTTGTCCCCCTAGCATTGCTTGACAACCGATGCTGGTGTGGTTACGTCCCCGTTACTTAGCGGTTCGTCAAAAGAGACCGATAGAATAAGTACTGGGCTTACAAAGAATAAGTCCTGGGGTCGATTTGCTCGACTAAAGGCGGTGCTCCAGCATGGCCGCAGTCAAATGACTGAAACAAGAAGAAGAATGTAAGCATTTTCAGAGAGTTATAGCCAACAAATTGCAAAAAAATGCATTAAAATTGGAAAAAAAATTATCGTAATTTTTTTTTAAATCGTTGACTCATCGTAGACATTTTTAGAGAGTTACTTCCCTTATATAATAGCGAAAAAAATGCATTAAAATGGAAAAACATGATGGTAATTTTTTTTAATCGTAGACTCATCGTAGACGCGCGCTAATACCCGGAAGGGCTCGAAATGAATCACGACTATAAGATACCCGCTTTTGGTTACACTGCACCGCAAAATGTGGGAGTAGTTAGGAATCTAAATCGTAGGAGACAGACACACAACTTCACTTTTATATATAAACTAGCAGTATCACCCGGCGTTCCTCAGGTTTGTAAGGGAAATAACTATAAAGCATTTTTAGCCAAAAAATAACAAAAAAATGGAAAAAAATGGAAAAAAAGGTGGAGTTGCGTCCCCTAGACAGTTTGCGGTTTGTGTTTCTGATTCTCGACCCCATGTCGAATTTATCGATTTTTTTCAGAACTGGGGGAACTTTTCAAAATTTTCGCTGCGTTAGTTTTGAATTATGACATTGGGCTATGTGTGTGTCAAGTTTCATCAGAATCGGTTGAAAGCCGTGGTCAGGGTGAGGGTACAAGCAAACAGACACACAGAAACACGCACAGACAAACTGCCGTTTATATAGAGAGAGATTTGTTCCAGAAAACTTGCAGAAATATGTTACTCAGGTTTAAATTTTAATCAATTATACCTAATCATAAAACAGGATTTGGAAGCTAACATTTTCTACATGATAGCTACATGATACCTGGTATATTCTGCATGATAGCTATCTATCACAAAATGATAGCATAGGAGGAGAAATTCTTATTAAACAACAAAGGCAAAGCTTTACGATGAGCAAATTTGGAAGATATTCTGAAGTTTTAATGAATAAAGTTATGTGAAACGGTCCAACAGACATGTAAATAATTGTAAAAAGAAACAAAATCCTCAATGAATTTTTTTAATGAAATGGTTTATCCTGTGATGGTGATGATGATAATGATGATTATGTTGATAGTGGTGGTTGTAGTGGTGATCGTCGTCGTGTTCGTGTTGATGGTCGTGGTGATAGTAAGGTCTCGGTGATGATGATGCTGACGATGATAATGCTTATGATGATAAAAAGAAGATGAAGAAATAACAACAGCGATGACGAAAACAGCAGAAGAATTATAGCCGAGGATACATATAACAGCTGACGAAGCATTACCCGCACAATCACGATGAGAATGAATTTCACAGTGTTAGTACTGTAACACTATATAATCGATATCCTGTGAAAATATAAATTCCGAAAGAAACCCTGTCTCTGACAGCTACTTCCTAACAACAACAATATAACTAGACGGTTTGAACAAAGGCAACCATATTGAAATGCTACATTACTATTACACGAGAACACTGCATCCAAAACATATGAGCGTTATAACATTATATTCTTTTACTCTTTTACTTGTTTCAGTCATTTGACTATGGCCATGCTGGAGCACCGCCTTTAGTCGAGAAAATCGACCCTATGACTTATTCTTTGGAAGCATAGTACTTATTCTATCGGTTTATTTTGCCGAACCACTAGATAACGAGGATGTAAACACACCACCATCAGTTGTCAAGCGATGTTGGGGGGACAAGCACAGACACGCAAACATACACATACACATACATATATATATACACATATATACGACAGGCTTCTTTCAGTTTCCGTCTACCAAATCTAGTCATAAGGCTTTGGTCGGCTATAGTAAAAGACACTTGCCCAAGGTGCCACGCAGTGGAAATTAACCCGGAACCATGTGGTTGGTAAGCAAGCTACTTACCACACAGCCACTCCTACGCCTAATGTGTAAATTCTGCAAAATATATAATGAAATATTTAAGAAAGATTTAAATGCGAATGGACATTGGTAGTTCAGGCAATTATAACAAGGAATATAGGCGGTGAGCTGGCAGAAACTTTAGCACGCCGGGCGAAATGCGTAGCCGTATTTCGTCCGCCGTTACGTTCTGAGTTCAAATTCCGCCGAGGTCGACTTTGCCTTTCATCCTTTCGGGGTCGATAAATAAAGTACCAGTTACGCACTGGGGTCGATGTAATCGACTTAATCCCTTTGTCTGTCCTTGTTTGTCCCCTCTATGTTTAGCCCTTTGTGGGCAGTAAAGAAATATATAACAAGGAATGACTTGATTTTGGACGTTGAAAAACATCACGTATAGAAAATGCACAGTGTAAAGAAACAAAAATTCCCACCAAACGCGAACGTATCGTAACAGATATCGACCACATACAAAATACAAAGCGTCATAGAGGAAAAGAGAACACAGTGAAAATAAAATATCATCCATCAAGAAAGAAATAAGAAAAACATGATAATACGTCGAAAACACGGAATGTATCGAAGTCTTAAATCATGAAAAACACAAAAAAACATAGAGGTGTCTCCATGGAAACATTTAACAAAATGAACAGCTATAGCAATAACATATACAAAACAACACATTAGCGAACGGATTGTACATGAGAACAGATGTATATGAGTTATTATTCAGGAGGATCTAACACAACATAGAAGGAAAAAATGCCAGCGTAGCCAATGAATGCAAACCAAGTGTCCAAGCAATACAGAAACATTTAGATAGATAAAAGGTACTTCGGTTCAGCAGAAATTTTGCCAACAGAAACAATCTCCTGAAATATTCTTTTCTACTCTAAGTACAAGGCACGAAATTTTGTTGGAGGACGGGTACAGTGGATTAGATCGAATCCAGTACGTAACTGGTATTTGATTTATCGGCCTCGAAAGGATGAAAGTCAAATTCGACCTCGGTGGAATTTGAACTCAGAACATAAAGACAGACGTGCTAACGTTTCTGCCAGCTCACCGCTTTAACCGCCTGAAATATTCTTTCTATTCTAGGCACAAGGCCCGAAACTTTTGGAGAGGCGGTGACAGTCAATTAGATTGACTTCATTATGCAACTGATACTTAATTTATCGAAAGGATGAAAGGCAAAGTCGACCTCAGAGGTATTTGAACTCAGAACGTTAAGACAGACGAAATACCTATTTCATTATTGCCCACAAGGGGCTAAACATAGAGGGGACAAACAAGTTCAGACAAAGGAATTAAGTCGATTATATCGATCCCAGAACGTAACTGGTACTTAATTTATCGACCCTGAAAGGATTAAAGGCAAAGTCGACCTCGGCAGAATTTGAACTCAGAACGTAACTCAGACGAAATACCTATTTCTTTACTACCCACAAGAGGCTAAACACAGAGGGGACAAACAAGGACGGACAAACGGATTAAGTCGATTATATCGACTCCAGTGCATAACTGGTACTTATTTAATCGACCCCGAAAGGATGAAAGGCAAAGTCTACCTCGGCGGAATTGGAACACAGAACGTAGCGGCAGACTAAACACCGCTAAGTATTTCGCCCGGCGTGTTAACGTTTCTGCCGGCTCACCGCCTTAGCATTATCAATAATTGTGACACTCTTTTTCCCACGTCGGAACAGAAAATTCTTTCTATGATGAAATATGAAAAGGTTCCATAGTTTCTGCTATAGCATGTTTTAAAATCTATCAAATATGTTTTGACTGTCTCCATTATGCATTTGTAATCATTATATGCATATCTTTTCTTTCTTCCCTACCTCGATCGGTTCCCACATTTCTTTCTCTCACATTCTGCCTCTCCACCTTTCTCTTTTTATACATATTTATGGGAACGAGCGCGTGTGTGTAAATTATTTCTTATAAAGATAAGGTTCGTATGGTGCTAATTTGCATTTTCTGCAACATGTGATAGAGCTGTGCATCCAAGATCGCTATTAGCTTCCTTTGCATAAGTCGCAAATATCCACAATGACAAAACGTGGGTAGGGAACAAAGGGTATGAACTGCATTTAGTTCTAATGATATTACATTCTCACTGTCTTTCTGTCTCTGTTTTAAGTACATTTTTATGTGTACACGCACATACATACATACATGCATACATACATACATACATGCATGCATGCATATATACATACATATATACATACATACATACACACACACATACATACGTACATACATGCATGCATGCATATATACATACATATATACATACATTCATACATACATATATACATACATACATACATACATACATATACCTATATATCTAAACATCTATATATTTATCTATCTATCTATCTATCTATCTGTCTGTCTGTCTGTCTGTCTGTATATATGCACAGAAACACATACAGGTATCCCCACGCGCACACGTAATAAACATATATATATTCTTTTATTCTTTTACTTGTTTCATTCATTTGACTGCGGCCATGCTGGACCGCCACCTTTAGTCGAGCAAATCGACCCCAGGACTAATTCTTTGTAAGCCTAGTACTTATTTTATCCGTTTTTCATGCCGAACTTCTAAGTGATGCGGACGTAAACACACCAGAATCGGTTGTCAAGCGATGTTGGGAGGAACAAACACAGACACATATACATGCATATATATATATATGCATAAACGACAAGCTTCTTTCAGTTTCCGTCGACCAAATCCACTCACAAGGCTTTGGTTGGTCCGTAGCTATAGTAGAAGACACTTTCCCAAGGTGCCACTCAGTTGGACTGAACTCAGAACAACGTGCTTCGTAACCAAACTACTGACCACACAACCACTCTTCGCCTAATACATATATATATATATATATATATATATATATATATATATATATATATATATATATATACATATATACACACATACTTACGATTTGTACACATCTATGTCGAAATTGTGTCCGCTGATAATCATTGAATACTGTGAAAATATATGACCTCCGTTAGAAATGGATATTACAGAATATTAAAAAAATCTGTTCAATTGCATGGCTGATGCTACTAAATGAAACGAGGTTATACCATTCTTGACCTTCTTCATTTGCAGCTATGATGTGGCAGATATTTTAGCTCTTGTGGAGCGAATCGACTTACACAATCTCGGAATGGAAACTGACATGTAACTACGGATTGCATGTTGTTGACCATACAGTTTAAATAACGTCAATGAGCTACCACACGGAAATATTTGGAGAAGATATGATATGAAAATTCTAGAATATTCTAGGAAATGCATTAGGTTCCAAATTATTCATTTCTTATATAAAACACTTTACAATGAGCCTGAACTAAAAGAGAAATTGCAAACCTTGCATAAGACTTAGGTATACATCTTGTGTACACAAATAGATATGCAACTTAACTGACACGTTTGGAGCTTCCCATAGATTACACCACCCAGTCTGCTTCAAAATACCTTGGAGTATTCAATGAAGAGTTCTATGCAATCGCACAGGTGAAATGTACGTAGGAACAGATTATATAAACTGGTATATATCGTAATTTCTCCTTAATGTTTGGTTTATAAACTTATCTTGAGAATTTGTCTTGAAAAAATTTGGGCTTGGTCAGTGAGATTTAAGATGATTATGTGCAATATACTTGTTACATAATGTTTTCAGTCATGTAGTAATATTACTATGTTGCCCAGTAAGTATAACTACCTACTCAGTCCAGTCTTGTAACTTACCTGACAGGGAACGGTCTATTTTCTTGCAATGATATAAGCAGTTGTATCATTGTACCGATTGCAGATTGTAAATAGATGTTACCGACTAGTTTAAATATATTAATTTCGTGATTGCTTTGAGGCAATATGGTAATATGCAGCTAAATCTAAACCTTCTGTTTATGTTATTAGTCGATAGCTTTGATATCGTTGTTACATTTCACACTGAATAACCTCCTCTCTGTCTAGACTTCTCGAGTATTGGCAATGAAATGGAATTGCTCTTAATTTTTTTCTTTATCATATTTCGGAATACTGATGCAATATTTTCTTTTCTAAATATTTCTCTTGTTTGTTGGTCAACACTTTTTCGAGTCGTAAGTTAAATTTCCACTTTATAGTTTGTTTTCTTCTTCTTCTTATATATATATATATATATATATATATATATATATATATATATATATATAATATATATATATATATATATATTATATATATATATATATTTTATATATATTATATATCTAATATATATATATATTACCACACATATTATATATAGTAAATTTCTTGTTGTTTTCACGTTGTTTATTACACTCCTCTATTTCTATTTGTTTCCAATATTATCTTTTCTCGATTGTATCGTGTATATTATATATACATACATACATATATATATATATATATAATATATATATGTATATATATATATATGTATATATATATATATATGTACATATGTATATATGTATATATATATATGTATATATATACATATGTATATATGTATTATATATATGTATATATATATTATTATATATATATATATATATATATATATATATATATATATATATATAAGCACATACATACACGTTCATTCACTTACCATTAAGTTTATTATGTTGAATCAATATTTTATTACTGAATGAAATAGAGTGCGTTAATAACGGTTATCATACACGCTGCGTTCTGTGTGTTTTTCAATATATATGCGACCCTTATGTAGTCCTCTTCGTTATTTGTCTGCTGTATATTATCACTTTCAAGTTCTCCAGAATATTTTTATGGGTAACTCTTGATTTAATTGACTGTTTTTTTTATAATTTCAAACGTTCACATTCTCATCATAGTTTCAATGCATTCCATTAAACCTACCACTATTTTATACGTTGCTGTATTAACATTAGATTTTCGTAAATCATTTTTTCTTGTAAATATTTTTAAAGCATCACTTTAGAGGAGCTGATTTAAAATAGTCCATAGTATCTGTAATATTTTATCTGAAATGTCATAATGAATTGCCTTTGAGAAATTCTTTTCATTATGGAGACATGTCTCAACGTTATTATTGTCTTTTTTTCTTCTAGAGATACGAAGTTTTTTCCAGTCATTACATGTAATATACATTATTCTGCTATATATATATATAGTCGCAGGAGTGGCAGTGTGTTAAGTAGCTTGCTTACCAACCACATGGTTCCGGGTACATTCCCACTGCGTGGCACCTTGGGCAATTTTCTTCTACTATAGCGTCGGGCAGACCAAACCCTTGTGAGTGGATTTGGTAGACGGAAACTGAAAGAAACTCGTCGTATATATATATATATATATATATATATATATATATGTATCTGTGTGTATATGTTTGTGTGTCTATGTTTTTCCCTCCAACATCGCTTGCCAACCGATGCCGGTGTGTTTACATCCCCGTAACTTAGTCCGATAGAATAAGTACTAGGTTTACAAAGAATGAATCGTGGGTCCATTTTTTTCGACTGAAGGCAGTGCTCTAGCATAGCCACAATCAAATTATTGGAACAAGTTAAAGAGTGAAATAGTAAAAGAATATATATAATATAATATATATATATATATATATACATACATTCATACATATATGAATATACACACACTCTCGTTAATTATGTGTGGTGCCTCTCATGTGAAAGTGTAGAGTTCACTTTTAAATGCATTTCCGTATTGAATGCTAGATATGGTCATGTATATTTTCAGATTGTTTCTTTTTCCTATAATCCGCTCCATTTATAGCAGTTGCTCATATAACTGGAGCTATTCACTGCTCTTGCATTTCTTTTTTTGTTTTTGTGATGTTATTTTGCTTCAGATACATAAATAATTATTGCATAATGTTGTTGCAAAGATATTTTACGATGTTACCACGCCAAAATTATAGATCTGCACTACCTAAGTCTATTATTTTGAGAGTGGATGGGTGGTGTATACCCATTTAGCAAGCATTCAGATGTTGCTCCAAGCTTACTTAATAGCTTGTCAAAGGTGGGTGTCCCGTATCTTAGATACGGTCTCTGCCCCTATCAAAAGGTTCCTACTCGGGTGCTCGAGTCAGTACTGAGTGAAAAGAGTTTTTTTTAAATACATTTCTTGTGTTCTCATCTGATTTTCAATTGTCAATATTCTCGCGAGTCCGTTGTCTGTTATTGCACATCAAAATGGGGTGATATTGGATTTCATATTGAATTTTCCCACTTCAGTTATTGTTCGCTGTGATTTTCGCATATTCTGCTGACTGAAATTGCAATCTATTCTACACAAGTCTGCTTGAATTTCTGATGGTGTTATTAATTAACCCGGTTTTAACTTTTTCCTTAATAATCATGAAATATAACTTCGATTTAATTCAAAACCATTATTGGTTGGCAAGTTTGAGCTTATTCTGTCTGTCACCTCGCTGATTTGATTTAAACATTTCTTTTGCTGCAGAATGTCTACGTTCATTTTTATAAAGTAATCCCTCGCCATATCGCGGTTCACATATTGCAGTTTATTAGTTAAGCTTACGTCGATGCCTCCGTAGTGTTGTTTTGAATTTATAATAAAATTAATATATACAAATTATAAAAGTAGTTTTATAAAATATACAGAATATATAGTACTGTTTCTACTTTGCGGAATTTCACCTATCACGAGTGTTTTTGGAAGGTAACACCTGCGCTAATCGAGGGATTACTGTACTGTTTTATTATTTAGGTTTCATCCTGTGTGCTGTGAGTTACCTCGGTTACCCTCTATTTTATTTCGCTTCACATAGATAGATCTTACATTAATGTTTCAGTCTTAGGCCTTATATTCCATTGCATGTTTTGCTAGCTAGTTTTCCTGTGATTGGCTAATTCTATTGGGGTCAGGCTTGGTTTTCTTCGTTGGTATATATTAAAACAGAAAGAATTGTTTAGTACGTTAATATTTCAGGAGGCTAAGGCAGCGATCTGGCAGAAAAGTTAGCACGCCGGGAGAAATGCATAGCGGTATTCGTCTGTCTTTACGTTCTGAGTTCAAATTCCGCCAAGGTTGACTTTGCCTTCCATCCTTTCGGGGTTGATAAATTAAGTACAAGTTGTGTACTGGGGTCGATTTAATCGACTGTCCCCCCACCTCCTCAAACATTTCTGGCCTTGTGCCTACAGTAGAAAAGACTTAGCGCTAATGCTACCCGTTTTAAACAGTTATTTATATCCTGCTGGTGCAACTGATTGCTTGAATTACATGGTTATGCCTTGGTCCCCAGGAACAATTCATAGAATACCCTCCAAATATATTAAATACTCTTCACTTGCGAATATCCTCTGTCAAAGATAGTTTAAGAGTCAAATCATTAGTAGTATATATGGTACGAATGCGGCAAGATGGCAGAATCATCAACGCGTCAGACAAACTGCTAAGAGGCTCTTCACATTCGTAGTTTATTTACATATTTATTTATGCGCCCTTTTCAAGGCTAGCCAGGCTCACGGGCTCGTATGTATCCCCCCTCCAGCTGGACGGGACGCCAGTTCATCGCAGCGTTATTGAAGAAACAGGAAGGAAGCGTGAGAGAATTTTGGGGTGAAAGAGTACAATAGGGGTCGCCACCACTCCGTACCGGAGCCTCGTGGAGCTTTTAGTTGTTTTCGCTCAATAAACACACACAACGCCCGGTATGGGAATCGAAACCGCGATCCTCCGACCGCGAATGCGCTGCCCTAACCACTAGGCCATTGCGCCTCCACAGTTGCTATACTACCGGGGTGAAATTTGTCTTTCATCATAGCGAGATCGATAAACCAATGTACCAGTCTGGTAGCGGGCATCTTGTAATCGCCGAATACATTCCCACTGAAAAATTACTAGACTTTTGCAGAAATAAGAAATTGCTATAAATACTATGAAAAATGATACGTTCATACAAGGAAATAAACATTTCAATTACTCAACGGGTGACTCTGTCATTAATTATATAAGTTTTTTTCTTTCCAAGAAGAGAGTGTGGAACGATGAAAGTCTTTAAAGTCTTGTAAATACTGGAGGAAAGTTTATTGTACACTAGTGACTGGCGCATGAAGGAAACTCCACTAGTTCATACATGTTTTGTAGTCATACATTACTTCCGAAAATGTTAATATTCTGCCTCACCTATACATCTCATTACCAAATCTTATTTCCCTTCTCCTCTACCTTTCTTACAATTACTACTAACCCCAACCCAGCTATGATATATTCTTTTATTCTGTTACTTGTTTAGTTGAACTAACTGACCCCCAAAGCTTATTCTTTGTAAGCCCAATACTTATTCTATCGGTTTCTTTGTGGAAAATGGCGATTTGACGTCTATATCTAGCATGTTGACTGTCCACCTTTTCGTGTTCAGTCCTTAATTGGTATATATAAATATTTTAATCTTCGGATTCTTTTTAATGTGCTAGACCACTGGTTTTAATTGACTAATATCAATTTCTACCCTTAATTTTTAAATATGAAATATATGTTCTCAAACCGATAAATGACTGCTGCTAATTTATTAACTGCAGGCTAGTTTTCGATTATCAGCGCGCCAAAAGTAGAGGCATTCGAAGATACATCCGAACGTAATAGGTTGTACTTTTTGCATGCGGGACTCCGGTACCGTTTTTCATCTAGTACAGCATATTATGCTCATAACAAACTACGCTGATGAAGTTACAGATATCCTTGTGATATTAATAGCTGAAACTGCAGTACGTAGGTAATTATTCCATTTAGTATTTTTCTTTTGTCTCATCCATTGCTTTAGGTCGTGCTGAATTTTATTTTTATTTGAGAACAAAATCTTTGTGGAGAATGGCGATTTGACGTCTATATCTAGCATGTTGACTGTCCACCTTTTCGTGTTCAGTCCTTAATTGGTATATATAAATATTTTAATCTTCGGATTCTTTTTAATGTGCTAGACCACTGGTTTTAATTGACTAATATCAATTTCTACCCTTAATTTTTAAATATTATATATATATATATATATATATATATATTATATATATATATATACGACGGACTTCATTCACTTTCCGTCTACCAAACCCCAACTCTCAAGGTTTGGTCGGCTCAAGTTGCAATGCAGTGGGATTGAACCCAGAACTATGTGACTGAAAAACAAGCTTCTTACCACTCACCCACTCCTACGCCTATTCAAAAGATGTGTGTGTACAAGGTACGCTGGGTAAATTGTCGCCATTACATATTTTTTATTTCATGCATGCGCATTGTTTTTTCTTTATTTATATCGTATCGTCATCGTCAGTTGGACACCATCTATGTGAAAAACACCACAATGACACAATGACGCGATTCAGTCTGCCAAAAATTTGTAAACAACATGCTGTACTTCTTGACATTCGCACCGGAATCTCCAATACGAATATTTCAGAGTGTTTAGATGTCAGTCTGAGGACGTACAACACAGAGATCCACATCAAGTGCCTGGAGGAGGTAGTGCTGCCCTGGATCAAGAGGGTGGCTGCTGGAAGACCCTATTTCTGGAAACAGGACTCTACACAAAGTCACACAAGCAGTAGAACCCAGTCAAGGCTCTCAAATAATTTCTGCGACTACATCACCCCTAACATCTGGCTACCTAATTCGCCAGACTGCAACCCCCTTGATTATTATGCGTGGAGCGCAGTTGAGCGAGAGACCATAAAACACCTTATAATACCAAAGATGAATTAAAGACAAGGATTATGGCAACATTCACCAACTTAAACGAGGAGACGGTCCAGAAGTGTTGCAGCAGATTTCGAACTAGTCTGGAGGCCGTGGTTGAAGCCAATGTCGATTTTATTGAATGTATTTACACTTTAGTTTTTCAAGATTTTATGTAATTCTGGTAATTACAGCTGTGAAAATGCGACGTCAGTGATATTTTTATTTTTGCCTAGTTTAGACGCCAGTTAATTCACAGCACCATGTATGTATTAGGCTGAATAAAAAGTAAGCAACGTTTTGAAACATAGAATTCAGTGTGTTTCAACAATGCGGAAATTTTATTCATCAAAGGATGTACTATTACAATCAACACATTTTTGCCAACGCGTTACATGTTTGTTTACTCCAGCCACATAAAAATCTGAAGTTCTGGAGCTAATTAACTCTTTGAACGCACTTTCAATATTGGTTTGATTATTGAACAACTTCTCTCGCAAGAAACCATCAAAGTATTGAAAAGGTGGTAGTCGGTAGGAGAAAGGTCTGGAGAATAAGCTGGGAGAAGAATGATTTCGTAACCAAGTTCCCTCGACCTCTGGAGCGTCATTAGGTAAACGTGTAGTCGAACATCGTCATGGAGTATGATTGGCCCTCCTCTGTTGACCAGTGTAGGACGGGTGAGTAGCAGTTTCTCGTTCATTTCAGCAATTTCATGGCAATACTTTTCTGTAGTGTTGGTTTTCCCGGCTTTTAAGAAGTTATAGTGGATGCGTCTAGCAGTACACCACCAAACAGTCACCATAACCTGCTTTTTAAAGAGCTTGGGTTTAAAGAAGATTTTCGATGCTTCATTTTGGTCCAAACACTGCGAAGAACGTTTTATTATTATTGTACAGAATCCAGTTTCTATCACAAGTTACAATATGGTCACGAAATGGATCTGTCTGTCTGTGGAGAAGAAGTGAAGAGCAAATTTCCTATCTGCGCATTTTCTGATTTCCTTTCAAATCGTGTGGTACACATTTGTTGAGCTTTTTTGATTTTCCAATCGCATGAAAATGGTTGCAGGCAGTTTTCTGGCTTGAATTACTATTGCCAGTTCTCGAGTGGTTTTACGTGGATCTTTCTCAATGATGGTCTTTAATTGACCGTCATCAATGCCAGATGGGCATCCACTACGCTCACGATCTTCAAGGTTCAGGTCTCCACTTCGAAGTCATTTAAACCATTTTTGAGCTGACCATTTACAGGTCAATGTTTCGTTGATATTACGAGCAGTTTCAGGTGCTTTACATCCTTTTTTGAAGTTGAATACAAAATTGCTTTGGCAGTTCTATTTCAGATGATTGTAACAGCGGTGAGAAAATATCAATGTTGTTTTATTTATGTATTTCGGCAAGTCTATGTCTGACAATTGCAAAATTTTGTTGTTGTTTTTTTTCTAATTCAAACATCTGCAAAAATCCGGTACAAATTCTTTATGGCTCAAAACGTTGCTTACTTTTTAATCAACCTAATATATTTGACTAACTGACTGAGAGACTGACTGGCTGAATGTCACTCCGTCGCTTGCGACGACGAAGGTTCCAGTTGATCAGATCACCGGGACAGCCTGTTCGGGAAATTAACGTGGATGTGGTTGAGCACTCCACAGTCACGCGTGCACTTATTGTAGTTCACACGCATCTTCAGCATGACACAAAATACAGGTACTACTCACTTTTGCGGGTTGAGTGGACTGGAGTAAAGTGAAATAAAGTGAGTGCTGAAGAACAAAACGCGCCGCCGAGAATCGAATGTGATCCGATTGCCCTAATCACATAAATCACGAACCTAGTGTAAAAGAATCCGCGAAGACTTTACCCATATCATTCTTCTTTTAACATGCACACATTCAAATACACTGACAGACATATACCCATGCGAGTTCTTGCACACGCCCCATCAAACACGCGCTTGTGTGTGTGTGTGTGTGTGTGTGCGCGCGCGCTTGTGTGTTTGTGTGTGTGTTTGTGTGTGTGTGTGTAGATATATATGTCTGCGTGTAAGAACATCCTGGTGATTCCAGTGGAGAAAGTGGAGAGATATGAATAAGGATGAGAAATACAAGGTAACCATAAGATCTGAATATATGGGATTTGGAGACGTGGCCGTTTGGGATGGGCTCCTCGATTACCAGAAATTATTGCACTAGATTTCGTTTTCTGGGGTATGCTAAAGGGTAAGGGTTACTCATTAGAAATTACAGATATGAATCAATTATTGCTGAAATTGAGAGAAGTGTCGATTTAGAGTTTGCGGTTCAGGTGAATCATCCAAAGGCATGGAACTTTCCAACACAAATAACGGAAGCACTTGGCCGTAATAGAATACACCTGCTGTAGGTGTCACGCAGTGGCACTGAACACACAAATGTGTGTGTGTGTGTGTGTCTGTGTGTGTATGTGTGTGTGTGTGTGTGTGTGTAGATATTGAGAAAAACCAATACATTATTTATTTATTCGTCGATAATTGCAAAACATTTTCTTCAAATATATATCTATATAGTTGCAATATGCTAACGCAACAATTGCAGTTGTGTGACATGAACATGGTAGAATGTTTTTATGTGTCTACCGTAATACTTTACTCAAGGATTGTTTAATATTATAATACAGGACGTATTTTTTTCTGTTCGAAAAGAGTAAGGCTTCTATTCTTAGTAATTTGACTTCATCTAAATGATATGGCATTTTCTAAGAAGTTACATCATCTTATCTGGTAACGGCAAATTGCCTACAGGATAAACTATATATTCTATTAAATTTGCTATACAGAAGAATCTTAAGATACGGTGCACGGAATAAGCTATTTAAAGCACATTGATATCCATTAGAAAATCAACGCAGTCGTCTGTTCTGCATGTGACAGCAGGGGAAAAGCCCACTAATTACAACATTCTGTCTTAAAGATAGAGATATTGATCCATATACACCCTCGTACGCCGTTCTCGAAAACAAGCAATAATATTTACAAATAGAATCCGTATCATCATAGGTCTGTTCACTCTGTTTTAGTGGAGCTGAAAAACTAGCACTGGAAGCAATAACAAAGCATCTTAATATAACGAAGACTGCGTCAACCTGTTTATAAATAAAATACCAAAATGAACAAGTTATCTTTCACAAAACTAAAGCAAGAGATTGTTATTTTTTAATTTTTCTTTCTTTTTTTTCTTTGATAATACGATATATTTAATTACAGATAATACAAAAGTGGACATTAGCTCCCAGGATTTTTTCAGGAACGTGTAGGCGAAGTTGTCTGTTTCGTCAGTGCTTCATTTCACAGGAGAAATGCAGCGTGTAAAACTGCTCAGTGTTGCGTAAACAAGAGCAAATCTCATGTCATATTCTTCTTTACTGGGTACGAAGTACACCATCAAAATCTCACAAAATATTCGTGTTGGTTTTAAGTTTTTCATATATGTTTAGTTTAGTCTTTTGAAATCTTTTTTTCCTTTTGTTTTCCTTTGAAGCATTAATCCCATATGAATTTTCTTTTCCTTTTACAAATTAGAATTTTTTGTGCAAAATATAAATGAAGTAGAAATGATTATGTTTACTTTACAATGGACTTTGTAACTTTTCTCTTCGGATTAGTTATGTGAACAGATTTCTATAGTCATTCAATTTTATAGTTTGCTGTAATCTCAATGGAGAAGTTAATGCAATAAACGCAATCAACTAAGAGTATATATCCGAAAGAAACGAAACGGAATGAAGTGGTTTGAAGTTGACCAAGTCGAAAACAATATATTTCGCAGAATGCTTTAAAATGCTAAAAACTTCTTCACTACTAAAGAACCTAATTCACAGTAGCTGAAAAATTATGAATGTATATACATATATATATATATATATATATATACATATATATATACTTGTGTGTGTGTGTTTATATATTTTTATAAAAAGTGTAGGTGACATACGAATGTGCATATTCTTTTACTCTGTCACTCTTGTACTTGTTTCAGTCATTTGACTACGGCCTGCTGGAGTATCGCCTTTAATCGAGCAAATCGAACGAGGACTTGTTCTTTGTAAGCCTAGTAATTATTCAATCGGCGTCTTTTGCCGAACCGCTAAGGTACAGGGACGTAAACACGCCACCATCGGTTGTCAAGCAATGTTGGGAGACAAACACACACACACACAAACACACAAGCACATATACATATATATATATATATATATATATATATATATATATATACATTTATACGACGGGCTTCTTGCAGTTTCCGTCTATCAAATCCACTCACAAGGCTTTGGTTGGCCTGAGGCTATAGTAGAAGATACTTACCCAAGGTGCCACGCAGTGGGACTGAACCCGGAACCATGTGGTTGGTAAGCAAGCTACTTACCACACAGTCACTCCTGCATCTGTGTATATTTATAAAAAGAAGTTTGCAAACGCCACTATATAAGATAAATTTTAATTTTCTTAGAGATTTTACATGTCTCGGTTCTACTTGAAAAAACGAACTTTATCAAAAATATTTTTAAAAGTTAAGTGTAATAAAAATGTTCATAATTATTTCTCACTAGTCTCAACAGCCTCCATGTGGTAGTGTTTTGTGGGGATGGAACATAATGGCTGTCTTGTGTATTGACTAGAATCGTTAGCTGTAATCGTGAAAGTGACCGTTGGCCGTAATAGTAGTAGTGTTTATATATATATATATATATATATATATATATATATATATATATATATATATATATATATATATATATATATATATATATGTATATAAATGTGTATGCATGTATAACACGTACATATATACTTCTATATATACATACATATATACATATATATATGTATACATATATATGTATTATGTATGTTAGTATGTGTAGAATGAAAAGGCTTTAATTCAAGTCATTACAATAGTTTCTGTGCATTAGCATCAGCTAGTAATTGTCCAGTGTTTCATACGTTATACACATTATTGCATGAACATGATATCATACCAAAATAGCTTTTTACATGGATGTCCTTAGGCGACTGGGTTCGAAGAGTTTATGTGTGTTGGTCTATATATATATATATATATATATATATATATATCGTTAATTTTAAAAAACGAGGAAAGCACAACAAGAAAAAACAACACGAGGACATGGTACATGCAAAGTATTAGCAAAAGCTCAGGGAAGAAAATAGTAGTTTTACAGCTAGGCGCAATATAATATAAAAAAAAATTTCTATCGTCAGTGAATGTGAATAAGGGTGCCAAGACACCTGCATTGCTAGAAATAGGAGTAGAATATTTCTTGTACTGTAAGAAGTTTGCAAATTTATACACATACGCAGACAGAGGACGACACTGCTCCATGTCCAAAACAAGTATGTCTCGAAACTAGACATCTAGTTTCGAATATTTTCGTACATTTGCTCAGTGAATATGGTAAATACGGTAAATACCTATATGTTAAATACATATATATTTTGTAAATACATATACGGTAAATATATATGTGCTGACTAGTGGAATTCGCCACCGCTAGCCGATCGGGCAGCTCTCACTGACGAAGAGTACGGAAATACGTGAAACTAGACTCTAGTCAGGGATATTCTCAGTTCGGTTATGGGGTGGTTTCTTCCCACTGCCAGTGTATTTGTATATATTCGCACTCTTCTTACAGCACAAGGAGCTTTCTACTCCTATTTCTAGCAATGCAGGTGCCTCAACTCCTCTTAGTCACATTTAGTGACGATTGAGTGTGTATATATATATATATATATATATATATATATATATATATATAAGGTGAAGGCGTAGCTATGTGGTAAGAAGTTTGCTTCCCAACCACATGGTTTTGGGTTCAGTGCCACTGTGTAGCACCTTGGGCAAGTGTCTTCTACTGTAGCCTAAAGCCGACGAAAGCTTGTGAGTGGATTCGTTAGACGGAAACTGAAAGAAGTCCGTTTTATAAATGTAGATTTATGTATGTGTGTGTCTCAGTGTGTGTTCCTCCCACCCATCACCGATTGAAAGCCGGTGTTGGTGTGTTTAGGTCCCCGTAACTTAGTGGTTCAGCACAAGAAACGATAGAATAAGTACCAGACTTGATAAATAAGTCCTAGTGTCGATCAATTCGACTAAAAATTCACGGTAGTGCCCCAGCCTGTCCTCAGTCTAAAGACTGACACAAATAAAATAATAAAAGTATATCTGTATATATATATTATATATATATATATATATATGAAAAAACAAGTCAAGATAGAAAATGCTAAAATAATTTTATAAATAACATTTCAATACTGATTTCGGTCATTTTGAGACCTTTTCAACTGTACCGATTAATTAATTAAATTTAGAAAAATTAAAAGAAAAGTGTTTTTAAAGGAATATTTATATAGTGTTCAAATATAAGTGGCATTTCCTTGTTTCTGCCTTTCTCTGTCTCTCTTGTTTACACTTGTGGATTCGAGGTCGTTGTGAATTCTTGGTAGGGTAGAAGAAGAAGACGGATGATAGGAGAAGGGGTGGGAAAATTTGGGAGTGCCTTGATTGTCGTATTTTGAATGGTCAGTGGCGGCTAGCAGTTGCAGTTCAATTCATGAGAATATTTCTATTGAAAGGTTTGTTTATAGAATTTGCGTAGGTGTTATACTAAAAAGCATTAGTGATTAAGTTAAGAATTAGAAGGTGGAGCAGAAGAAGAAGAAGAAGAAGAAGGTGATGATGACGATGATGATGATGACGATGTTGATGATGATGAAGAAGAAGAAGAAGGAGAAGAAGAAGAAGAAGAAGAAGAAGAAGAAGAAGAAGAAGAAGAAGATGACGATGTTGGTGATGATAATGATGATGATGAAGGAGAGGAAGAAGAAGAAAGAGAAGGGAGAATATGAATGAGTGGAAGTAGTGAGGTGTTGTATGACTTGAAGTTGGCCCGTTATGGGTTATAGCTGTGATTGGGGCTGATTTGTAATGGATTCTTTGGAATGTAATATTTGCGTGTGTATTTGTGTTATTCTAAAGCTGAGGTGTATATATCGTTTGTCGTAGATCCGTTAAGAAGTGGCCTGCATTTTGTAATAAAGAGAGTTTCTTTACTTATTCGTTGTCTCGAGGTTGTATCGTCCCTGAATTGATAGAGGGGGAAAATCCTGAAGCTTGATGTTTTGTTGTTGGCGCAAGTATCTATGTGTTGGCTGAATGCTATATTTTTGTTTTGGGGGATTTTTATTTTATATATTTTATACATATATATATATATGTATATATAAATCTTAACCCTACATTAACAAAATTATATAACCATCACCGAGCCTAGGTCACAGGACTACATTCACCAGAATTGATTTTGCATCTTTTCGGACCTTCTATATTGCTTTATCTCAAAGCCTCTTGGCGATTATTTATTTCGAGGAAGCAACACAAGCCGTCTTCCTGATAATGGACATTCGATGCACGCTACGATGCAAAAATGTTGCCACGTACTTCAACACAGGAGACCATTATTTTCACCACTTATCCGAAGCACGGGATTTCCGCACACTGCAGATTACAAAAGTAATAATGTTTCCTGCTCGAACTTGGAGCCACGTCAATGATATGTTTATATGAAGCTTTATTCTTTTATTGCTACACCACCTGTTATTTCACCTTTTTGTACTTCAATTTTTCCTTCCGCCATATTCTCCCCCTACCTTATTCCTTCATTTCATCGTTTTTCCTTCTCTCTTTCGAAGGACGTTTTTCTTTCTGTTACTAATTATTGCCAACGTATAAAGCTCGGGGTGTATGACGCTCCAATTCTGTTACAGCCAGTTCACAAAGACAGAAATTGTAAGCTCCACCCCTTGCCATTTATAGGACAAAGTCGACGCTTTATGGTAACTTATGATTAGTATAATATTATGAAATATTTCACTTTGTTTTCTATGTAAGAAATACTGTGGTTCGACACAGAAATGGGGTTAATAAATATGGTTATCTGAAATTAAATGTTTTCAGTAGATCGAATCAACTTTCACTCTGCAATTAAAATTGATATACCTTAGCAAAAAATAATTGATTGTTGGTACCTACTAACACCCGATATATATATATATATATATATATAATATATATATATATATATATATATATGTATAAGGGTGGAAAGGAACACACGAGTTGATATATATGAAAAAACAAGTCAAAAATAGAAAATGCTAAGATGATTTTATAGTGAATCTTTCAGTACCGGTTTCGGTCATTTTGAGACCTTTTCAACTGTAACGATTAAATAATTAAATTTAGAAAAATTAGAAGAAAAGTTTTTTTAAAAGAATATTTCTGTAGTAGTGTTCAGATATAAGTAGCATTCTGCCTTTCTCTGACTCCCTGTTTGCACTTGTACAAAGGTCTCAAAATGACCGAAACCGGTACTGAAAGATTCACTATAAAATCATCTTAGCATTTTCTATTTTTGACTTGTTTTTCATATATATATATATATATATATATTATAAATGTTAATAATTTGATCACAACGGTTGTAAAGTTATCTACTTAATATAATCAATCATGTTTAGTCAGTATATTCAATCAATGTTAGGCAACGGTTAAAATTGTTTATTTAGTTTCCTTTGCACGTAGACAGTTAATTGTATTATGAAAATGGACATTAGCGCCAATGACGTGGTTATCTGAATCGTAATCGCAGTGGCTAAAAAAATATTGTTTAGAGTATTAATTATGAATATGAGCATTGAATGTGGTAGAATCGATAATATTTCGGTATTTATTTTGCCTTTTTACGAAATAAGTTAAAATTACACGGAAACCATTGTTAATTTTCAGCATTTCGAAAATAAGGTACCAATATTTCGAAAATAGTGTACCATTAGAAATACTGAGGTAGAGCTTAAATTAGTTATGCATACTCATAACAGATTACTTTTGTAACTTCTCCCTGAGATGCTTCGTCAGGCTACAGATGCAAATTCAATACTATTTTCAAAGACTAATGTCAAAATTTTGCTTTCCTTTTTATCACATTTCTCACGATTCATATGTTATATCACTATTTATCAATTGTACAGTATCTTAACTTCTACATATTGTTATTTTTTCTAATATAGCCAACTTGATAAAACTCGCATACTTATAAATCTATTTTGACATATCTTACATATTGCTGTATTTATATCAGCTAAACTTTTTAATGTTACGCTAGAGGGTCGCATTTCCAGCGGCAAAGTTAATATTTATTTCAACTAAATAATGTGTAACCTAAAATGTAAGATAGATGGAGATACAAGTCATTACATACTGCAAACAAGAATCAAGTGTTTCAATTACACATTTTAGGAAAATCTAGCAAATTAATATTATTGGAAAAAATTTTGAGTTTGTCGAAAGTGATACAGTGTTTATCCTTGCTGCATTATAGATTAGTGGTTTATAAAATAACAGGATATTAAGGCATTATTTTATCAGGATATGTAGGCTGGGATAACTACTATAACGATATGACGTTATTTGAAAACATTTTTTTTTAATATCATGCGTCGTATAAGTATGTATGTTATGAATCACGATCTGAAATGAAAATTAATGTTTCCATGAATTCAGATAGGTCACTTCAGCAATGCATTAAACATATTTAGAAATTCCTATGATCTACGAATGCACTATGACTTTCATTAGAACGAGCATTTTAACATGGATGTGCAATGTCCGTATCAGATGAAATTAAAGAAATGTTTAAATCTTCTCGATCGTAATCATCCCAAAATCTATCTAATTATATTTTAACAGCCTGTATCAAATTCAGCTGGAAGATTTGAGATCTAGCGGATATTTCCTTTAAAATCATTAATTGGTTTGTCGCTTGTCATTATAAAATGTTTAAGTCAAAAGAAAATTTTTATCTTAAACGCAAACATTATGTCAATATCAAAGACAGACTTATGATACCATGATTTGAATGAAATCTAGCTTTATATCCACTCTATATTAAAAGATGTAAATTGACTAATGAAACTTTGGAGGGTACATAGGTATTTAGGCATGAATAGTCATTAAGAATTTAATTAAATTACATTTACACATCTAAGATAAGTGAGTGAAAAGATGGTATTTGTGTGTGATTGTTTGTTTCTGTATGGTCGTCTTTGGCTGTATTTTTAAAACTTCGTATAGACTGACCTGCGATATCTATTCCGGCTCTTTGCAATCTGAATTTAAATACCGCAGTCACCAACTTCATCATACTTGATTTTGTGCTCGACAAAGTAGCAGTAATATAAAGTTGCTATGTCTTTAACTTCTTAACATTTCTTATTTTCTGATTATCAAACTCATTTTTTCTGCAAAAATTCACTGTGCACAGACTAGAAGTGGGGTAGTCTCCCCAGATCTAAAGTATATTTACGTCATACTGTAGGTTATGGCGGGACACCTATTATTTAGGCTATGCTCACTATCTCTCTCCCTCATTTTCTCCCTCTTCCTCACTCCCTCTCTTTACACACACACACACACACACATATATATATATAGGTATATGTATATATGTGTGTGTGAGTATGTCTGAGTGTATGTATGTATATGTGTGTATATATATATACATATATATATATATGTGTTTATATATATATATATATATATAGAGAGAGAGAGAGAGATAGATATAGATGTGTATGTATGTATGTATGTATGTATGTATGTATGTATATGCAGGAGGGTGTATCCTGTGTATGTGTAGAAACAATAGAGAGATAGGCATATATATATATATATACAAATATATAGATATGTTTGTGACGAGTAGCATTATATCAATAAACTTTAAAAATTACCCGAGAGAGAAAGAACTTTTCCTAAGGAATATGATATTTGCTTAACACTTGACAAGTTAAGGTGGGGATGCAGAACATTAGCGTCGACGAATATGTGCGTGAATGTGTGTGTCTGCGTGTCTAGATGCATGCATTTATAGGGTAGGTTGCAACTTTAAGATGTGGTAAGCAATTTGTCTTATTTGGAATCGATGGGTTAGCGAAGCGTAAATCTTCGCTAAACTCCACACATTGGATGTATCGATGTGATACATTCATTTTCTACATCAGTACAATTTCCATTGTCTTCGGGCTCCAATTCAACAATGTAGATAGCCTCGAATTGGAATTCGGGTTGGGTTCATCATCATTATTGTAATTATTATTATTATTATTATTAATGCTGTTGTTGTTGTTGTTGTTTTCTTCCTTCTTCAAATTTTCTTCGATTTCACACCTAGGGCAGAGAAACTCATTGTATGCAATCCCAGATTACACACGCAAATTCACAGGTAAAATATGTATTTTAAAAAATTATTAACTAAATAAATTCATGAATGGATGTTGTTTTCACAGTGATAATGCTCTTCTCAACACATGAGCTGTTCCAGTTAACACGATTTTTTTGCACTTCCTGTAGGGATGGTAACCCTGGTATCATTTTAAAATAGGTTTCAATAGCTTATTATTATTATTATTATTATTATTATTATTATTATTATTATTATTATTATTATTATTATTTTAGTAGTTTTATTTTTTATAGCGTGCTTTCACTTCACTACCGAGCGCAGCTCTGTGTGCCTTGGTTATGTATTGTGATTTGTTGTGATGCTCTGATGGTTATTGTATGGAAAGTGTTCTGCGTAGGATGTGTGCAGTGCCTAGTAGTGCAATTTTATGTATGTTATATGTGTTTGTAAGTCCTGGTGTTTTTGTTATGTATTTGTCTGAATTTTTTTTATCATGCCTAATGCACCTACTATGATAGGAATTGTTTCTGTTTTTAGATTCCACATTCTGGTTACCTCTATTTCCAGGTCTTTGTATTTTGAAAGTTTCTCCATTTCTTTTAGAGACACATTGTCATCTGCCGGTATTGATACATCAATTAGAAAGCATTTTGTTTTCTTCATGATCTCTGACAACTATATTTGGTCTGTTGGCCTTAATTTCTCTATCTGTGTGTATTGGCATATCCCAGAGTATGGTTGCCTTCTCGTTTTCTGTGACCTTTTCTGGTGTGTGCCTATACCATCTTTTTTCTGTTGTTATTCCATAATGTTGGCATAGCTTCCAGTGTATGTAGGTTCCAACTCTGTCATGTCTGTGAATATATTCCTTCTTAGCCAGGACTGGGCAGCCAGAGATAATATGATTTATTGTTTCTTGTCCATCTCCCCATATTCTGCAGTTACTTGTTATATTTCTTTTCATTAAATGTTTTTGGTAATTTCTGGTGGGGAGGCTTTGGTCTTGTGCTGCAATTAAAAATCCCTCTGTCTCTGCTTTGAGTCCTGAGCTTCTCAACCATTGCTGGGATTTTTCTTTGTCTATTTCTTTTGCATTTAGTTTAGTCCAGTATTTACCGTGAAGGGGTTTATCTTGCCATCGTTTTATCATGGTTCGTTGCTGTTCTATTTTTAGTTTGGATTTCATTTATTTTATAGCTTTTGTTGTTTCTTCTTCTTCTTCTTCTTCTTCTTCTTCTTCTTCTTCTTCTTCTTCTTCTTCTTCTTCTTCTTCTTCTTCTTCTTCTCCTTCTTCTTCTTCTAATTCTTCTTCTTCTTCTTCTTCTTCTTCTTCTTCTTCTACTTCTTCTTCTTCTTCTTCTTCTTCTTCTTCTTTATTAGGTGGTATGATCTCTTGTTTGTATTTGTCAGCTTCCTTAAATACTGAGAACAGTTTTTCGTTTTGCTCGTGTTTTGCCGCTATTTGTATCAGTTTTCCTTCCTTCTGAAGTAGATATTTTTGCAGTCCTAGGGTGGTTATTTTATAGTAGTTTTCCAGCTGTATAAGGCCTCTACCACCTTCTATACGTTATATATATAGTCTTTCTATGTCAGATTTTGGGTGAGGCATCCTAGATCCTGTCATTATTTTTCTTGTTTTCCTGTCTATTTTGGTCAGTTCATTTCGTGTCCAGTTAAGGATATTGTAGCTGTAACTTATAACTGGGACAGCTAAAGTGTTATTACCTATTATCTTGTTTTTAGCATTGAGATCTGTGTTTAGTATTGATCTAACTCGTCTATAATATTCTTTTTTTATTTTCTCTTTCATGTGTGTGTGTTGTGTCTTATCAAGTTCATGGATTCCTAAGTATTTGTAAGTTTGGCTTTGGTCTAATTCTTTTATTTCATTGGTTTTATCTAGTGTGATGTTGCTACTCTTAACTAGTTTTCCTCTTTTCATGGTTACTTTGGCGCATTTTTCTAATCCAAATTTCATATCTATTTCTATGGTAAATCCATGAACTGTCTTTTATAGTGTTTCCAGTTGTTTGTCATTTGCAGCGTATAGTTTTAGGTCATCCATATATAAAAGGTGGCTGATCGTTTTGCCGTAACATTCATATCTGCATCCAGTTCTATTTGGCATATCAGATAGAGGTTATTATTATTATTATTATTATTATTATTATTATTATTATTATTATTATCATTATTATTATTATTATTATTATTATTATTATTATTATTATTATTATATTAATAATAATAATAATAATAATAATAATAATAATAATAATAATAATAATAATAATGATGATGATGATGATGATGATGATGATGATGATGATGATGATAATAAGGTGAGCTGTTAGAACCGTTTGCACGCCGGAAAAATTGCTTTCCCTAAGCGTCATTTCGTCCGTCGTTATCTTTTGAGTTCATGCCGAAGTCGACTTTGCCTTTCATCCTTTTGAAGTTGGTCAAAAAAATGTACCAGTTAAGAACTGGAGTCGATTTAATCTACTTTGCTGTGTGCGAATCTTTGAGACCATTATCTTTATTGCAGTTGATATTGTTGTTGTTGTTGTCATCGTCGTCTCTGTTGTCATGAAGGCACCGAGCTGGTAGAATCGTTAGCACATCTAGAAGAATGTTTGGCAGCATTTAGTTTATTGTGTGTTTATTTTCCGCCGATGTTGACTTTTGATTTCATCATTTCGAGGTCAATAACATAAGTTTTTTTGTTTTTTTATCACTGCGTTCGATGATGTCGACTGAATCGCTCGCTCGAAATTGCTGGCCTTGTGCCAACATGTGAAATCACTATGTTTCGAAAGACGCGATTGTGCATCAGGTAAATTCCAAGGATGTCAACTTTGTTTTTCAGCTTTCCAGCGTCGATAAAATAAAGTACTAGTCAAGTTCCGTGTTCAATATACTCGACATTACCCCCAAACACATACAATACACTACAGCCGCTGCAAGTCTGACTAAACTTGAAACCATTGTTAGTGTTGTTGTTGTAATGTAACCTATTTTGATCAAATATTGTGAAAACTTGTAGGTTGCGACTCCAACTAATAATACCGCTGGGAGTAAAGAAGCTCAAAAAGGGAACAATTGATAAAAGCATCGATAATGTTAAAAAAAACATTAAATATTATGAAAAACGTGAATAAAGAATAAAAATCTAAAATGGCCAGAGGACAGGAAGGAAAAATTATACAGGAAATACTCAAGGGTAACTGCGTATTGTGAGGGGAGGGAGTAAGAGTGAGATGTTAAAAGGAATGGTTCGGCTGATAAGTGATAAGAGAAGCTATGGTTTTGAATGCAAGGGTTGCGGCAGATTTGTGTCAGGCATTAAAGTGTATGGAAGTTATATAGAAATAGAATAAAAAGAATATACAAGGACAAAAAAAGACAATAATGTAAGGGAAAATAGTTGGAGATCAAGAATGATAACAACAAGATGAAAGACGATAAAAAGAAAAGGAAAATAAATATATAACTAGATCAGGAAATAAAATTAAAAAAACTTTTGTGAGGGAACGTATGAAGTAGGAACAGAAATTCTAATTGTCGAAATAATCTGTAGCCAAATAATGTGGCTTGTTTGTAAAGTAAAGTGGATGGTTTGTAGTCTATGAAGGGAGATATTCCGAACACTGTATTTCAAGGAAGAGGAGGTGGAGATAAAAATGTGAGGAAAGGACTGTTGGTTGTTTCAATAGATGGAAGTGGGGAGCTCTAGGTTTAATGCTAACAATCCATTAAAAAAAATTAGTTGAGTATGAATAAAACAAAAGAGGATAAAATGATAAGTTTGTAAAAATTGTGCAAAAACAATTATATAAATCATAAATATGGATAACAGTAACATTTAAATACAGAAAACTTTGATTATAGAGTGATGTTAGAATCAAGATATAGAGAAACTCCTTGCAAATTTCGATACGTGAAACATAATGCAACATATTTCGAAGGAATATACTATTAAAGTTAGAGTATGGATTTGAAGTATGCATGATTTTAAAGTGCTTATGGAAGCAGAAATATTATTCAAAGGAGAAAGTCCTTGGCTTGTAATATTTTGAAAATTTGCGCGAAACATATTTCCTTCAACCCTACAGCCAACATAATGTTAGAATTTAGTATTTCACCATTCTTAGACTATATCGTATACTTTTCTTTTGGGGTACCATATATCGGAGGCGCTAGAGTTTGCTTTCCCTCTAGAGATGCGGGAGAAAACTGTGGGCTGGTTGTATTTCGTCTACAACGGATGGACATTGTATCTGATGTAAAACTTGATGGACTAGGCTGTTACAAATTGTCTATGTCCAATTTGGCTGCAGTTAAGAAGGATGTATGCCAGGAATTATAGAGTTACAGTTCCTATTAATTAGAGGTGGCATGGAAGATCTCTTATGATCAGAGAATTTGGATAATGTCATAGTTTATTGAAGATTGTGTTCCGTATATATCAAGTTTTTATTTCAATTACATTCTTTTAAACAAAACAAATATTTTTAACTTCATGTCTTCCTTAAAGTTATAGTACTCAAGGTTGTCTCACAGCTTCTAAAATTTCGTTCCCTTCTCAATTTATTTCATTTCTTTCTTTTACCTTTCAGCAACATCACCATAACCAGCATACTCTTCTTCACTTTTTCTCTTCCATCCTCCTCCTCTTCCTCATTCCCCCTCTCAATTCACCTTTCACTTTCTCCTTCTTCGATTGTTTCTATTTTTTTATCTGCATCTTCAGCTTTTCGCTTTCTTTTACCTTTCTTCGTCTTATAGTTCACACTCACTTTCTTCGTCCATCTTCCTTTTATATATATTCTATTACATTTCTTATTTCCCTATTCAATAAATAACAAATTCCAGGTATATTCTTGTGACATATCTCCTCCAGAGAAATCCATGACATCTATTAACATTTTAACCTTTTAGCCATTCACAGTTTCTCCACCTTTTATTTCTCGATCCGTCCACACGGCACATAAAGGTTTCGATTATTTTTCAAATATATTTTGTATGAATGGTTTCTAACCACAATAGTTCCTTCGACATCTGCATTACAGCTACTATTACATTCTCTTTATTTCGTTTGCATCATTTTTGCATCAGAGTATTGTTGTGGTCGTATTTATTGTTATTAGATCCTACGCTGGTTTAACATTGTGTACTTGGCACAGAAAAATCTAAACAAAATCCAATATGCAACAAGCATGTGACCAGGCCTGAAGAACAGACACTCACGCAAATAAATGCATACAAATATACACACACACACACACACACACACACACACATATATATATATATATTATATATATATATATATATATATATAAAATACAGTGTACATTTAAGCACAAATTTTTGCTACCCTGGAGTGTATTAATATATGTGTATATATTTATATATGTATTATGTATTATGTATGTGTATATGTATGTATCTATAGCTTAGGACAATCGGTAAGTTTTCATAAGTCATAATAGTACACAGAGTTTACATTCTGGAGCTATATATATATATATATATATATATACACCCATGTATGTATGGATATATATATACATATATGCATATATATATATATATATATATACGTATATAAGTTTGTGTATGTGAGTGTGTGTTTATTTGTGTGCATGTGTGTGTGAGCGTGTGTGTGTGTTTGTGTGCGTGTGTGTGTGTATAAATCATAGTTTTAAGAAACCTTAGAGTATAACAAATATACTGCCACAGATATAAATAGAAACCGTATACCTCGTAGTTATAGGTTTCATACAGTGAAGTATACTCCTCAATGGAAATATACGTACTATATTTTTTTCAGATTTTGAGTCTTTCGTATGCTCAAATGATTGCATAATTGTATAATTTTTAAACGCCTGAATAAACCTTTAGTTGGAGAATGTTTCGCATTTTCACAATTCAAAAAATGAATGCGCCATTACGTTGCTATCTTCTTCTACACACGTATTTATTTACCTACAAACACGCCCAAATGAACACATTCGGAATGTTCATTATATAGTAGAATAAGAAATAGAAAATCATTGGTACAGTATTGTATATCTGAAAAAAAATTAACAGAAATGGCTTTGCTGCTAATTTTTCCATTTTAATAATTAGATGTTTATACAATACTATGTGTGTATATAGACACATAAAATTATTTCACATAACAGAAGATAATATCGGGAACATATTATTATTATTATTATTATTATTATTATTATTATTATTATTATTATTATTATTATTATTATTATTATTATTATTATTATTTATTATTATTATTATTATTATTATTATTATTTATTATTATTATTATTATTATTATTATTATCATTATTATTATTATTATTAATATTATTGTTATTATTGTTATTATTATTATTATGATTATTATTATTTTTACTATTATAATTATTATTATTGAGTGAGAGAGCAGTTCATGCCATCAAAGTGACACTGGGGTAAAATATACGAAGCCCAATATACCCATCATGACCACACGTCTGATAAAGGTACACCAGGCACATGCATCACAACCATATGTGCGCGACATGGTGATCTCATATCAAGATAAACAGCACATGACCTTGCAGGTGGGGCCCAGTTAGAATTTTCTTCAGGTTGAGTAGCCCATCCCGCTCAAACGGTCCCTGAATAAGGGTTGTTTAAGGATGTTGAAAGAACCACCCATGTTTCCAGAGGTGAACTATTCAAACCCCAAAGAATCCCTCTCAACACATGGCTATGATGCTCCCCCACTACTTCTGCTCGTGATCAGAGATGCACATATCGTCAGCCACTAAGGGACATGCTCAACTGGTTAAGGTCAAACAACTGACAAGCAAATCTGTGGTATTGAGCAGAATATTTGCTGTAGCCCATCTTTTATACCAAGACAAAACAATGTACATGATAACACTTCCAATCAGTTAAGATCAGAAGCTATTATTATTATTATTATTATTATTATTATTATTATTATTATTATTATTATTATTAAGGCGGCGAGCTGGCAGAAACGTTAGCACGCTGGGCGAAATGCTTAGCGGTATTTCGTCTGCCTTTACGTTCTGAGTTCAAATTCCGCCGAGGTCGACTTTACCTTTCATCCTTTCGAGGTCGATGAAATAAGTACCAGTTACGCCCTGGGGTCGATATAATTGACTTAATCCGTTTGTCTGTCCTTGTTTGTCCTCTCTGTGTTTAGCCCCTTGTGGGTAGTAAAGAAATAGAAAAAAGTATTTCGTCTGCCGCTATGTTCTGAGCTCAAATTCCGCCAAGGTCGACTTTGCCTTTCATCCTTTCGGGGTCGATAAATTAAATACTAGTTATGCACTGGAGTCGATGTAATCGACTTAATCCCTTTATCTGACCTTGTTTGTCCCCTCTGTGTTTAGCCCCCATGTGGGCTATAAAGAAATAAGATATTATCGAGAACAATAGTTGTTATATATCTTGTAAATGTGTTATACCTCTTTACAATTATATTTCATTCTTCGCTGCACATCTCGATCTAATATTTGGCATTATACTTTTCCGACAAGGCCTTATTTAATCTTACATTTATTTATGCCTTTCCTGAATATTTGTGCGATATTTTCCATATAGCTCAGTCTCCCAATCATTGTCTGAAGATTCTGTTTATTTCGTAGTGTTTTCGTTCTTTTTCGTTAAACAAACATGTATCATTGTTCTCAATTTACTATAAGATTCTACGTATTCACATCAGCTAGCCAGCCAGTAATAGATAATTACCAGACAAATAGCTTTGGTAGCATTTCAATCACTTTTATCTATATTAGGATATGTTGTTTAATCTATTACAGAACCGCAATGACTGATAAGAGAGAACGTCAATGCCCCCTCGTTTTCCGCTTGATTGATCAGCAGCGAAGAATTTAAAATGAAGGATTGCATTATTTCGTGAATGAGTAGATGTGCTGTCCGCCTTGAATAATAAAGTTTGTAATTTATTTAATTTCCTTACAGTAACATAGACAAATTATTGCATCCGACGTGACCGAATTCTTGCCACCCAAATCTATAGTTATATAGCTATGTGCACACAAAAAACTATTTACTGATTTCATTCACTTAATGGTCATGATAAGTACTTTTACAAAGTCACTCACATGCAAATATATATATATGTTCATATACGCGGAAACTTGGTTTATGATCAGAAGCTTGCTTCCTATTCACATAGCCCCGGGCTAAAACATACTGCGTGGCAGGTTTGGTAGGCGTCCTCTGCTATAGTCTCGGGTCGACCAATGCCTTATATATGATATACATACATATATATATATATGTGTGTGTGTGTGTATGTGTGTGTGTAATATACATGTATATATATATATATATATATATATAATATATATATATATTATATATATATATATATATATATATATATACATCATGACTCAGATGTTAGAGCGTTGGGTTCACAATCATGAGGTAGTCAGTTCGATTCCTGGACCGGGTTATATGTTATATTCTTGAACAAGATACTTTATTTCAAGTTGCTCTAGTTCACTCAGTAGAAATGAGTTACGGGATCACTGTTGTGATATTGCACTTTGGCTTTCCCTTGGACAACATCGGTGGCTTGGGGAGGTGAAGCTGATAAGCATGGTATTCCTTCCAGGTTTTGTGAGCCGATTTTAAATCGTTTCGGAAAAAATTTGATTTTTATACATTTAGGGTCGCTAAAATAAGGTCATCCCAAGTACTAATCAAAATGCCCACTTCAAATGAAAGTGCTGTTTTGTGAAAAATGTAGGAACAAAAAATATGAAACAAAGATTAGTCTCACTATAAACAAAACATGTTAGTAAACCTTTGAATATAAGAGGATATATATAATTAAGACTTGAGATTATCCTTACAAAATGACTTATCCTTACAAAATTTACCAATGACCTATAATATGATTTACAAGTACAAATATTTATATGTAATGAGTTATATTAGCACCATTTTAACGGAATTTTTCTTAGTGTGGGGTGCTATTTAAACATGAAACTTTATCGAATTTGAAACATGTTGTCCACTGAAAACTAATTTATACAATTTTTGCAAGTTTGAATATTTTCAAATTAGTATGTAATGATCATGAAAGAAATACATATTCATATATCTCACTTTCTAATAAACAAAAATGCATTGTATTTTTTCTGTGTGTATGTACCAAATAAGCTGTATTAGTACAAAATATAGTTTTGCTTATTTTAGTGTATAAAGAGTGATAAAATAATTATAGTTTCGAGAAAAGTATCAAAATCGTTGTTTCTCAAAGCTACAAAGTTAGACTATAATTAGACAAATTTATACACGAGAGAAAAGAATTGAGTTGAATTCCTCTCAGTAACACTGTAGCATATTTAATGAGAATAACATACGATGTTTATGCATTAATAGATTGTTGACTACCTATCGAACATATAATCAACTTATATTATATTTCATATTTAATTCCAATATTTTAACCGTCAATTAACTCCTATGAGTTCTCGGTTCCCAATCTTCTTTCAAAATGTCTTTCTTTCTACCTTTCAATATTCCCCGAAGTTAATTTTCTAAATAACAATTTTGTATTTTCCTTCAATGTAGATATGTGTATTGTTCTATCCTTTATAAAAAAATCAATATTATATATTCCATACAAGGCTTATTATGTAAATAATTATGTAAATCTCTTTAACACGAGTGCTCCATATTATTTCCTTAAAGCTACGCTTTGCTTTTAATTTTATATCTGTACATATGTTTAATTAATATTTCTTATAAGATTTATATAAATATAGTGAAATATGTCTCTAATATACGTTTTTGAGATCTAAACTGACAAGATATACAAAACATAATCAATATTTTATGTGGTGTAAATCAGATATGAGTCGTACTACTTGGTTTGCGTTCAGCTCTATTGTGTTGAATATTAAGTATGTATCGGCCACTTTGATACTGATCTCACCTATGTGAGCGTATTTGCTAACTCTTAACTGTGCAGAATACACCAGTACCTACACTATCATCTACACACCTTCACATGCACACACGCACACGTCAATGCGACCAGCCCCCTCCACACGCATATACACCCTCTCACATACACACGCACGCGCACCTTCGTTTTGCGATTACCACTACTTTATTATCTCTCCTTCTTCCTAGCACTTCTGTGTGACCCCTCTGTCCGGCATTCGCCATGATAGATCGCTAGCCACTAAAGCTTTTTCTATTTTCTCTCCCTGTTTATTTCTGTGTTCCTTTCTATCGAAGAGCATACGTTCGAAAGGTGAAAGACTTTCTCACTTCCCGAGTGTTTAACTAATGCATCGGTTTCGGGAGATTGGGAAAGTCTTCTACGTTTCGAGCCTACGCTTTTCAAGAGAAAGGAACACGAGGAAATAAACAGAGAAAAAAATTGTGGATTTAGCGATCAATCATGTTGAAACAACATCTTTATAGGTTTTATTTAATATTAGTTTATATATATATATATATATATATATATAATGTATGTATGCGTGTGTATGTGCGTGTAAGAACTAATTTTAAGTAAACCCTATAAAGATGTTGATAATTTTATGAATCAACGTATATACTTTCTATGTACACGAAATTATGCTATAGCTATATAGGTCATAATACACTGTAACTTTGTGCTTTGTACCTTATAATATAAATATGCCTTGAATATCTTTACTAACCTCTTTGTGTAAAATATTCGAGTAACGGGAAGCCATCGAGCTGGCTGAATCGTTGGCACGCTTTGCAAAATGCATAGTGGCTTTTCGTCCGTCTTTATATTCTGAGTTCAAATTCTGCCAAGTTCCAACTTGCAATTAATATTTTCTTCCTCCCGGTCGATGTAGTCCACTTACACCTCCCCTAAAATTATGGGCCTTGTTTCAAAATTTGAAGCCAATATTCACATTACAGTACTGAAAATTTTCCGAGATACCTATTGAACAATACGTGCACAGTAACGTGTCAAAGTGTCTTAAACATATATTTACTCGATATTTTCCATTAATGTACCTTCCTCTAAATCTGAATCAGATACAACAATGTATTCCATTTACCCTGCTAATGGTTATTTCATTAAGGAGTGTTCTGTAGAAGGAACGGAATCTCTTTTATAATGACCAAATTGAATACTCTTCAATACAGTGTACAGCTGTCAAACATTTTCTTTTAATCTCTTCTTAGCTCCTTTTCAATGCAATAGTATAGCTGTTTGTATATGTGTACGTGTGTGTATGTGTGTGTGTATTTGTGTGTCTGAGTGTGTATGCTTGGTTATTATCGTATAATTTAACAAAGTACTTAAGTCGACAAAAAACCCACAAAATATACCTATCCCCTCTATTAATCATATATAATTGACCACTATATATTTGATTTAGTGTGTATGAAGCTCTTCGCATTAATATCGGTTATTAGGTCCGCAACCTAATGAATTAACTCACTGGCTTTATATTCGAGACTAAGGGACAAAATTATAAATAAAACTGAGAGCTGTTGCCGATAAAATACAATTTTCAACCAGGCAAATCTTCTGCGCGAGTGACGTTGCACCAACATAGTTTCCAAACTGGTTCCAAGACTCTCTCGAAACAAGATACAATTTAAAATGGTTTATGATCATTACTATTTAAAGGACACCTTCAAGAAATAATTATTCATTCGAATTTAATTGGGATTAGTAAATGGTTCCCACAATTAGCTGATTGGTTTTTCTTATTTTATTCTACACTGAAACGCCACAGAACTAATTCATAATTGAAATCATTTGTTTTTAACAAATAGTGATTGCTATCTATTTGGTCAGTTAAGTGATTGTAGTATGTTTATATATTTACTTAGTTGCCAGTCAACAATACAAAATGAAAGGCGAAAATAGCGGAGAAGATCGTTCGCAGTCGTTCAGTCTACTAGAAAAGGGATTTATGACACCTCCTATCAAAATAGGACAAACAAGCAAAGAATCTTCTCGACATATTGCAAGTGTATATGTAGCGCATTGTATTGTTTCTCCCAATTGTCCAGCGCTGGCGCAGTTAATAACACCCCAAACAGAAATATATTTATAATTATTCTGTTTCAGTCTAATCGTTTACACTCAGATTTAATAAAGGAAAAGAAATATTATACCAGCTGGGTGGTTACTCCTCGTTTCTCGTATCGCACACTTATAAAAACTCATGGAGAAGCTAGCGAAAGAAAAGCAAGCAGTTAGCTATTATGCAATATTCAAAATAGCCATGTATATATAGTGTCTAATATAAAGAAACCACCCTGAGGTAACATCATATTTTGGGGGAAGGTTGTTTAAGAGCTCGTTAAATTTGTAAAATGCCAAGTTCCACAGGAGTGACAAGCAAGTGTACCGGATCCATTCGTGCATTTTAGATGTTTACCATGGCATAAACTGGTATCCAGCTATATTCTTGGGCGAGAATTCGTCGTCTCTGACATGGAAAACGTGAATGATGTATAAATAAATATACATAAGTATAAACACACACACTCATGTACATGTATACACACACACACACACACACACACATATATACATATATATCTGTGTATGTATATATATATATATATATATATATATATATTATATATATATATATATATATATATATATAATTATCCTGAGTGATTCCATCAAATATACATTGTTATATTGAAGATTGCTTTTATGCTGAGCATCTGAACAGATATCTGTCAACAATATTTTGAAATGTTCATGAAATACTTTATTTTAATTCTTGTTATCCCTATAATGGCCAATGAATATCGGAAATATGGAAATATTGCTGTTGAAACAATCTGACATTAATGGGAATTTTTAATAATATACTGAGCAGGGCAATGTTTTTAAATAAACAATTTATTCTAAGCGACATATTAATTCGCAAAATCATATTTCAGCGAATCCGCCCTTGTCAAATTCCATGTGAAGTAAGTACTCAAAAATTCCAGTTCAGTTTAAATTACAACGAATATCATTTTCAATTATTCACTTTCATATGATAAAATCCCTTACACTGGCGGTTAGCAATCACGCCTCGTGTCATAATATACCACAAATCATCCCACTGATATACTAATTCTCGTTAAAATCTCATGTTTGAATCTTCGTATTGCTTGTAACCCCAATCCTTCTACTATCCCTTCTGGTGGAGAGAAAATTATGATTTTGCTTATAATTTTTGAATATTAATTAATTATATAGAAGTGTAATTGCAATTGAAATTTTCATTAAAGTGAGATAAGACTGTCTGCAACAGTATCTTTTCAAAAAAGCACAATATGTTCCAAACGTAACGAAATTTTTACGGAATACATTTATTAATCTATGAACAACAAAGAAATTACCAACTCGAAAAAGACTTCTGAAGTCGTCGAAACAATAATTGAAATCATAATTTCGAAGATAGTAAGAAAATTGCCATCATCTAACGGACATAAAGTACAAAGTATATTTTGCTTTTGTTTGTGCGACGGACTGACACTAATATCGGATTGCTCTCAGATAAATCCAATAATGATACAAATTCTGCCATGGCTTCTAATTATCTATTATGTTTCATCTATCTATGGACTATCTCGCCTTTTCATGGCTATCATTTTCAATCCAAATTCACATGTACACACCGCGGTTTTCAATGAAATAATCATATTTGTTTGATCCTGTTTCTCATTAAATACCTCAAAGCTAGCCGGGAAACAGGTCAATAACTTTCGCATATTTCTTCGTGCATGATATATCAATAATCAACGTATTCGGCTACAAATGTAAATTAGCATGATAATAATGTTAGCTCGATCGATTTCGCTGTACAAATAATTCATTTTAATGTTTGTGTCTCCAGTGTGTTTCATGGATTTCGAATGTGCGTTAAAATCCCCTCGAATTATATTATCCTGCGGTAAATCGTTTTCAAATGTACTAGAATTATACGACGTAGATAACATTGTATGACATCATCTCTTATCTGATTTGAGGGTAAGGAATTAACAATGCTTCTGTCTTAAAACCTCAACTGAGTTAAGCTTCAACTGCATCACTTCCAGAGTTTATCGCATATTTATGCTTTGTGGTTCTTGCTTTTTTTCTTGCCACGATGCAACATATCGGTTTGTACGAAAAACTTCATTTCATGCAATTCTTTATTACAATGTAAAATTGTATGTATCAGTGCACTAATATTCTTCCATTTACAGACACACAATCATATAACTGCCTTCTAAATAGGTAAATACCCGTAACGGAATTTTACTCCGACGCAAGTTTAAAATACACATAATGTAGTACATAGAAATAACATAAATAAAACATTAGCATCTACGTGGGTGTTCAGTTAGTATAACAATATTGTATCAATTTCTTCTTGAATCAGAAGTTATTTTCGTAGCCATTAGTTGTATACATAAATCTACTTATCTTCCAATTGAAGAAGAAACTGACTGCAACATATCTATGAATATAATCCACTTATTTATTTAAAGACTTTTTACAAGACATTGTCTCACAAAATACGCACAAATACACATAGCATTTATATAAAATGCTCACATAAAACACGTGCTAAGTTGGTTTTCAATAAAATGAGTTGTACGAGATACAGAGAAACATTACAGGCCATAGCGTTTAAATGTTGGTTAATATAAAGACCTAAGGGTTATTTACGTTCATCGTTGCGTGGTGGGTATGTGCAGTTGTAGGGACTGGTGTGACCACGATTTGGATTATGATGGTCATTTAGCGAACGATGGTGCCTGTGAAACTATTACACACATGAACTAATCATTCATTTGATCTACATTCTTTCAGCTGTGGCGGCGCATATATTACTATTTGAATCAGATTTGGATGCCTTTTCCGTTGAGCCTTATTGACCAATGGGCTTAGTTTCTTCCTAATTCTGCTACAAATCCGTTTAATTTTTAGAATTGTTTCGAATGTTTTCTTTTCGTTTTCACTTCATTTTTTCTGTCACAACTTCAATTGAATTTTTCATGACAGTCCTCTGTGTAAAAACCTGCCAGACTGTCCTTCTAACAATCAGTTATATTGGGGACATGCATTGCGAGCTACATATTTATATGCTCGAACGAAACACTCTGCATCGAACACTTGTTATTGCGTGGGAAAATAGGCATTGTTTACAGTCGAATTCAAACTTCACTTCAGATCTGCTCGTAGATATAGTAAATTGTGTTCTATTGTTGGACAAAACTACTTTAGAATCATCTGTGATGATAATTTCCCGCAATATAATACATTTCATTAATAATGGTTAATACTTTTTTACTACATATAGTAGTTTCGTAAACAAATAGCAGAATGAATTTTATCATCGGTGTAATTGGCATACGCTCTTCGGCATGTTTTTGGCTATTCACTATGTTTTTGTATCTTTTATCAGGTGCAGTTTGTAAATGACTGACATAATAGATGTAATTCATATCCATACCATCTTGCATATTTGGCCAGTAATATTATGCACAGACTGATTAATATCTATGATTCATTTCATTCATTTACCACGACATGATGGCTCCCAGCGGCATCAAATATCCGTTTGTATTATTTTGGCTTGGAATAACTATTCTCAGAAAATACGACAGCGAAATTGATAAATCCTCTTCCTCATTTCTTTTATGACGCTTTAAACGAAGGCTCTCATAGGTGTTCTACTTCGATATTTATTTTACCAGCCAATCGACGAATTTTTTAATTCGAATAACATTCATATCTGCCTGCATATATGATCACAAATTTCCTCAACGATTTAATGTTTTCGAAACTAGAATAGAACAAGCTTTTTATGACGTTTGTCATAAAAAAATTGTAATCATGCCTGATCGGCAGTCGTGATATGACATCAATATTTTCATATCTATTCTAGCTCTGTTCCGTATACCATGATATGAATAATATTACCAATATTGCAACTGTTCAGTCGTAAGTAACGGTATATTTTTATCGACTCAGAATACACTTAATAGCTTCTTACAATCGGTGATTAATTCAAAATGGCGTTCATATAAGAAAGAATAGAACAACTGAAAATGACTGAAAATAGTTTTATATATTTTAAAAATCGACGTTGAAGCGCAAGACAACGGACAATCAAATCCGTTTTCATACTGCAAGAGATACGCTCGAATGTCGGTGACGACATGATTCTAGTGTCAAATGCTTCAGAAATTGATAGGAATGAAGCTAGTGATTGTGTCATGTTTCTTAGAGGCAGATTCCGTAAACTTTATCGCATTTTAGTGATTTTAATGGACTTTTAATGGATATTTGGTACTTATGTTTAAAGAGAATTGCGTTCTATGTAAGGCGATAAGGTTTGTGTGTTAAGTATAGACATTTAATATACAAGCCGTGAATCATTCTCTATTGCTCTCACTCTGAATGTTTTATTATTTCGGATACGATTTATGTGAAGGCTTTCTTTTATCAACGCTTGATACAGTTAACCATTGTAATATGACACTGACCTAACATTTTAAGGATTCTCTGTAGAAATCTATTCTGGAAGTTGTAGGTGAACATTTGGTAAGAGTTGAAGTTTTCACGGTCACGACACGGGAGTTTGGGAATTTGGATAGTGCCTAGGACTTAAAATCTACAGAGGATCCTAATGGCATCTGAGTCGTCAATTTTCCTACCAATATCGTTGGACGTTCTCGAGATTTTAATCATTTCATTGAGAACGATGTATACACTTTCGTTGGAGAATGATGGTAATTCTTAGGCGAAGCACTGGGTTTTGAAAGTGGAAAAGTATGACTAGTTGGTGCAAAGCTAGCTGTATAAGAAGTTTACATCCCAACCACGTAACTCTGGGTTCGGTCTCACCGCGTGGAACCTTGCGAGGGTGTCATCGACTATAACCTGGAGCCAACCCAAGCTTTGATGCATTTGGGCAAGTCTATATTATTATCAGACAATTTCCAATGAATGTTTAAAAAAACAAAATCAACACTCAGCAAAAATCCAGTACAAATTCTTCATGGTTCAAAACGTTGCTTACTTTTTATCATCCTGATATTTCCCATTTAAAAGATGTAAGAAGCTAGGAACATCGATGTCAGGGTATCCTGCGAGATGGCGAAACTGAACAGTGTGATTTTATACATTTTTACCATTAGAATATATTTTCCTTACGGTTATTGCAGAGAATTTGCTTTTAATCAATTGAAATATGTCAAAAACATATTTTAGCTAACTTAAAATTTGCTTATGCCTAAACACTGCTTGGTACTAATATTTTGGTAATATATATATATATATATATATATATATATAAATAGTAATGCAATACGAGAGTATTGCTTTCCAGTAAAGAATAGGCCGTGAGGGAAAATTATACATAGAAGTAAATATATGGCACAACGAAGTACCGATATTTACTGGAAAATAGCGAACGTAATAATACGACGCTAATGTATAGCTTCACCGCGTATGTACTAACAAAAATGCGTGAGCGCAACAAACTTGAAAAAAATTGTCTTACCTCCATGGAGAACATCTGAAGGATGAAACACCTAGAAAGGGATAATGTGGGACCGGGACCGGTTTCAGATTTTTCAAGATATGCCTGCACACATACACTTGATCTATCTTCATCAGCCAACATATACCACGACAACATTTCAGATGTTGCCACATTAATGCCAATACACTCGACTGAAACGCTAAAACGCTGACAGAACGAGAACAGTGAAGAATTACTTGGAAATGGATGCGTGACGTTCAATTAAATAATAATGTAAATGATATGTGTGTGTGTGTGTGTGTGTACGTGAAGGCGCATGGATCAGTGGTTAGAGCATCGAGCTTACGATCGGGAGGCTGTGAGTTAGCTTGCAAACTTCCTGCAATTATTTTCATGCGACCGGAAAATCAAAAATGCTCGACAAATGGAAAATCAGAAAATGCTCAAATATGAAATTTGCTCGTCGCTTTTTCTCTGCAAACAGACCCATCCATTTTTCGACCGTATTGTAACTTCCGATGAAAAGTGGATTCTGTACAATAATAAAAAAACGTCCTTCGCAGTGATCGGACCAGGATGACGCACCAAAAACCTTCCTTAAACCCAAGCTCTTCAAAAAGATGGTTATGGTGACTGTTTGGTAGTGTACTGATGGACTCATCCACTATAACTTCAGCAAAAAACATTACTGCAGAAACATATTGCCGTGAAATTACCAAGATGAACGAAAGTCTGCTACTCCTCCGTCTCTGACTAGTCAACGGAGGAGGCCCAATCATTCTCCTTGGCAATGCTCGACCACACATTTTACTAATGACGCTCCAGAAATTGAGGAAATTTGGCTACGAAGTTCTTCCCCACCCAGCTTATTCCCCAGACCTTTCTCCTACCGACTACCACTTTTTCAAGCACCCTAATGGTTTCCTGCAATAGAAAGAGTTGCAAAATGAAACCGATACTGAAAGTGCGTTCCAAGATTTCATCAGCTCCAGAACTCCAGATTTTTATGTTACCGGAATAAACAAACTTGTAACTCGTTGGAAAAAATATGTTGATTAGTTTGATGAATAAAATTTCAACCTTGTTGAAACATACAATGATGAATTTCATGTTTCAAAACGTTGCCTACTCTTTATTCAGCCTAATACATGCCATTGCCACTGTGTAACGCAATGATAACAAAGAGAAACATGTAGGATAAAATTTTCCAAAAGCAATGGAAAAAATACAATTTTGAAAATATGAAATTATATGAAAGTGCTGAAAAACCATTTGCCGTTTCCTTTACCCTCACCTGCTCAAATTCCTTTATGAATGCAACCAGATAATTGTTATTATGTGCAATGGTAAAAACCAAATCCACGGCAGACGAATGGACTTTGAAACCGATAACACAGGGATTTAAATAAAAAGACAGAGACGCGAAATATACCACAATGCTACTCCACGATTTAACAGTGTTTGCTCAACTCGCGCTTGCATAACATGAACATCAGCAATTATAATGATCGTAGTGAGAGAGAGAGAGAAAGAGAGAGAGAGAGGAGAGAGAGAGAGCATGATTTAAAAAAACGGTCTTTCTTTTGCGAATTCAAGAAACAATTTAAATCAGTGTTGAAATTCAAAACTAATTTAATTTTATTGTCTTATTGACTATAACGGTGTAGTTTCATATTATATTAAAATGAAATTAATTCAATTGATTACCATGCAGACTTTGTGATTTTATCAAAACTGCGATTGTGACTTTAACGGTTATGAAAAATCTAAACTGATAACAGTAATGTTTTGTTTGGTGCTAAGAATGCTATTAATTTTGTGCTTACAAAACTTATAATTGGTGCTCTGAGGACACTAGACATATCAGTAATTCCCTTTATGTCATTCGAGTTTGAAGATTCTAATCTGGATAATGATTGATTCGCTGTCTTCGTATCTTGTCTCTTGGGTGCTACGCTTAGAGGAGAGAGATACATAGATTATAATACAATATAATTTATATCTCATATTCACTGTAAGAATGAAGCTCGTTTATAACAGAATTGTATATTTTTTTATTAAACAAGAATTCTCACAGGATGTCGGTGCACAAACATCAATAAACTTACGTGTATGTGTGCACTTATATATAAGTGCATGATTGTGTGTGTTTGTGTGTGTGTGTATATGTGTGTGTGTGTGTGTGAAAACACGAGAGAAATAAAGTAGGATCTGCATCGGTGAACGTGATGAAGAGTCAGTTGTTGAATCAGGCAAGTTACCTACTCCTTAAGACGGAGTGTAAATAGCAGAGAGCTTCACAAGTATGTAATACTGAAGAAGAGTCACAGTGACACAACTCGTGGCAACGCTGTATCATTGAAATACAGTTATATGCCGTCAGCTTTCTGGAGGTTCCGTGTGTCTATTTTGACTCAGAGATGTTGGATTTATGCGAAGCTCTTGTCCTAAATGGTATGTAGTAACATCCAAAAGTGCAAACACTAACTCGTAAATGAGAAGTAAACATCTCATACATCGCGACATGGTGCGAGAACAGCATATATATATATATATATATATATATATATATATATAGAGAGAGAGAGAGAGGGAGAGAGAGGGAGAGATAGACAGATAGATAGATAGATAGATAGATAGATAGATAGATAGATAGATAGATAGATTATAAAAATGGGACAAGAAAACATCCAGATAGACGATACAAAGAAAACAAGAATGTGCCATTCAAAGTTTTCTTTCCTCAATCAAGTACCAGATTATCTTCGCAATTTCGGCTGATTATACTTGAGATTGCTCCAATCTGGCCATATATATATCTATATATATGTGTGTGTGTGTGTGTGTGTGTGTGTTGTGTGTGTGTGTGTGTGCTAGGCGTTACTTCATTGAGGAAGTGGCTAAAGAACCTGGCACGTGTGAGACCCTGTTTCCTTAAGAACAATCTAAAGTTTTGACAAGGTCGACCATCTATACTTGGCAGCGAACCTCAACTCAGCTAGTTTCGGGCCTGTATTCAGGGGCTGGATCACTGCAATACTCAGTGACATCTGTTCAGTAGTCAGATTACATGGTCACGTCTCAAAGCCGTTTAACCTCATGCACTCAAACCGGCAAGGTCTCCCCTCTCGTCTCGCTTGTATATACGGACTCTCGAGCCATTAATACACAAACTGGAGACGTTGAGAGGTATCCCCGTCACGTAGGAATGGGAGATGCCTCTCGGCATATGCCATCGACGTCACCGTAGTTGTGTCGGATCATAAATACATACAAAAGATCGGCACCGTTCTCAGCGACGACGAGGCCATTTCAGGAGCAACGATTAACCAAGGAAAAATTACCTGACACCTGGAGAATCAAGTCCATAGCGCTGAACTGCGTCGCTGGTCGCTGGTCGGACAGATGGATTAAATTTCTTGGTATCTGTTTCGGTCGGGACCTCCAGATGGACATAAAACTGGGACGAGACAACGAGCAGAGTGACTACACTCACCCAGATATAGGCCAAGAGAAAGCTTTCCCTGAAAGGACGGGCAGAGATGTCTAACGCGCATATCGCGTCCGTCATCTATTATCGCTTGTCCATCGTGCCTTGTCCCGCCCACCGTCTGATTATGCCGGAGCGAATACTCTTCTGCTTCTTGTGGAACGGATGCAGCCCGATGGTCAGGCGGTCTATCTCTTGTTAACATCCGCTGCGTGATAGCCTAGGCATGCCGAGATTGATGTTGCGCAGACATGCGCTGAGGCTACGACATTTCCTGTGCTTCCTTGACGGTGAACAAATGTGGTCGCTATTCGCCAGACGCGTATTTCCGCTGCTAGGTTCTTTAACGGAGCTGCAGTCCTGGGTAAAATAGAGATCGAGAGAAAGCAGTTGGGAAGCTGGATGACTTCGAGCGCTCACAAATCTCAGCCAATCTGACACTGCGGTAGTTGCAACGTGCACTTTAGCTTCTTATAGAGGATTAGCGGAGGAAAAGTGCGACGATGTTCTTGGGGAGACTTTGGGCGTCGAAGAAGATCAGCTAGCCGTTCTTTTCCTGAGAAATTTCGACCCGGGACCGATGGGTAATTTCCAAAAATCCCTGGCCTTGCAGCTACCGGAGACCTTTGCCTGTTCGAGATAAACTTTACAGGCACGGAAGTGCAGTCAGTCGAGTATATCCAAGATGTACGCAGGACAATACGGTCCTGCATGCCCTCATCCAGTGCCCGCACATTGTTCACCTGTGGGTTTATGTCGAACTCCTGTTGTCCCGTGTGTGATGGATCTGTCTGTCAACTGAATCCATTGTGAAGAACGCCTCGCTGCCTTCCTTTAACTGGGAAGGAATGTCTGTATTTATATGTCTGGTAGCTATGGAGAAAGAGGTTGTATATTGGACGAGCTTGAAGGGGCTGAAGACAAACACTTTTCTTTTGGGCCAATCTCTGATCAATTTCTTCAAATTTCGATTGAAAATCAAAATTAGAGCAGGGAAGGAAGTGCTGGTTTCAAACTATTTTCTTGAAAGATGGATGAAAGTGGCGAGAATGGTGGGAGTGAACGGTCCTGCCCAGTAGCTGGAAAAAAGTAAAAGAAAAAAGGCACCTGTCCCAAAATCCAGGGTACCCATGGTTTTTATGGGGGGTGGGGGGGGGTGTCAATAAGCAACCCTCGAACGTCTCTGTCCTATTGAGGATTACACATCTTTGATTTTTCTGTTTTATTTTGTTAGTCTTGTTTACATGCAAAACCCACACACATACACAAACTCTTTATTTTTTTCACGTATTGACCATAATGTTTTTCTTAATGTAAACCTTTGTGGTTAATAAATAAATCAATATTATTGCTGTTGTTATTGTTGTTGTTATTTTTGTGCTTCCCAGAACTTTCTGTCTTTGTTCTGTTACATTCTGTAAGAACAGACAGCAGCCTGTCGTCAGAGGTTTTACATTGGTAGTAAATTGTGGGAGTCATTCAACATGCAAGTTCCAATCTCAAAATCCTAGGCGTCCCCTGCCGAGAAATTTAGGGCAGGGTCTTTCTCTGCTCTCATGTCAATTCCGATTTCTTTGACATATTTCTCGAACTTGGTTGTTAGTGCTCCGAGTGCCCCTACAAAAACTGGAATGACAGACACTCTCCTCATACTCCACATCCTTGCAATTTCGTCTTTTAGTAGTCTTTGCGTTTCAATCTTTTCTAGTTCTTTGTCACTTAAGCGTGCTGCTCTAGGTATTACCATAAGTATGATCTTAGTTTCCTTTTTTCCTTTATCTACCACAACAATATCTGGTCTCCGAATCTCGATTAGAGAGTCACATTGTAAAATCCTACAGTATCTTATGTTCCTTGTTCTCACATTACTCCTTCTGGCTCAGGTTCGTACGATTTGGGTGCTCTGTTCAGGCCGTGGATGAATTTAACCACGTTATCGTGCCTCGTCTTGTCGTGCTTTTGGGTCAACTTGATACACTCACTCACAATATGTAAAATTGTTTCGTTTCAGCTATCACACATCCAACAAAGAGACGATTTGCTATTCTCATCTATTTGGAACTTGGTGTAATTAGTTCCCAGAGTTTGCTCCTGGGCGCTGCATATCAATGCCTCAGTACATCCTTTCAGATCACTTTTTCTTAGCCATCTCCAAGTATTGATCTTGTCTTTTCCTTGGATTTCTCTAAGTTATTTCCCATGCAGTGGTTTCCCTTTCCAGTTAATTCCTCTTTCTTAAATGTTTGTGGGTGCCTAGCATTTTCGGTAGACATTATATTGCTAATTCCAATTGCAGCAAGTAAGGATTCACTCTGGTGTTTGATGTATCATCCCAGACTGTTCTTCTCGTTGACGGCACAGATCTTGCATCTTATCAGATCTTTTTCACGCCGGTTTCTAGATACAATCTGTCAGAATCGCTTTTGGTATGTAGTTCCTTTTTAATTGTCACCACTTTTCTAGTTTTCCTGTCCATTTCTTCAAGTTCATTTCTTCAAGTTCATTTCTTCTGTCCATTTCTTAGTCCACCTAACAAAACATGCGCTGTATCGCATTAAGGAGACAACCCATGTATTCATTGCTCTGATCTTGTTTTTTTTACAATTGAGTTTACTTCTCATAATTAACGTGGTTCTTCTGAGATATTCTCACCTAAATCTTTCCTTCATTTCACTTTCCTTGGGTTTGTCGTATTCTACAATCCCCAGGTATTTATATCTTTCAGTCTTAATAGACTTGATTATATCGCCGTCGGTTAGCTCTACGCCATCGAACGACACTACTTTGAATACCACACTTTTTAGTCCCAAATTCCATTCCGATATACTGATTATTCTGGCCGTAACAAGGAGGCAAACATCTTTGTAACCGTTTAACATGGCACTCTATACCAATTTCCTTTATATTCCCCTTGATGCTTTCTGTTACTTATCCTAAAGACCCAACAATAACTGGCACTACCTTCACCTTCTCCATTTACTATATCCAGCTACTGTCACGTGATGCATTTTTGTTTTGCAGTGCTTCTCCCCTGTTCGTCAATTTTTGCAATGGCTGAAATGAAGGAACAGCGTACTACCTTGAAATTATTATTCCCTTTTTTCATAATTTGCAACTACGGAGTTATCCATCATTATTTTATTCACTGTACTGGATTTGAGAAAATTACGGAACGTATTGAACATATTTTCTACGTGACTTTCATCCCAATTTCTATATACAGGCGCTCGAGAGAATGTTCCTTTGTGAGTGCAATAAGGTCTTAGCCAGTTGTGCCGTTGCGGATAAGTATCTACATGCATTTCTAACATCCAGTGTTGTGGTCTGAGACAAAAGAACGGTGAAACGTGCATAGGAAACAAATTACATTAATCTATATTATAATGATTTCACTCAGGTATAGAGACGAGGCACACCTGTGTTCGTGTGTGCATATGTGTGCATGTGTGTGTGTATATTTGATTGGGAGTGTGTGTTTGTGTACTATATCAAAAATTGACCATATCATTTCGGTTTGCCTTTAACAAGACAATTATTTATATCCATCCACCTTTAGTTTGCCAACAGTTCCAGCGAAGTATATAGGCAAAATGTTGAGGTAGTAAATTATTCTATTATTTAGAGCAACTGTGGTAGGCATTACATCGCTATATCTCACAAAGATTTATCTATTTCAGCAGTTATATTAATGCAATGTTATTTATATAAAACTTATTACGTTTTTAAGCAATCCCTTAACATTTAAATCTATATACACACGACATAACCAGATCAATATCTCAGAATTTCATTTCTATCTAATATATTTTCATACAATAGGAAATACTCATGTATATTCATAAATTTTTAATGTATTTTTCATAACAATAGAATAACAGCACAAATCAAAACTCTTGGGTGATTATGCTGATATTTCAACAGAAATCAACGAATTTAAGGCACATAGCTATCCACAGGATCAATCCTGCCATTAAAAGCCGCTACATCTATCACTATCGCACGTATGAGGGTTAAATTTATACCCCGGAGGCTTCCTCGATGACAACTGGAAAACTATTGCTATATACAGTTATATATATTTATCAGTCAAAATGACAAACCACAATTTTCACTTAAACACAAAGGTGAAAGCGGGAAAATGAACAAACCATCTAAAACCCTGTACCGATAACGAAAATAATCGAAAATTGAAAAGGGCAGACATACCCGTATCACCGTGATTTCGAACTTTGGGAAAAACCCTTATTTCATGTGCAGTCTGCAGCGAGTCTTCCTGACCCCTGGGTTATAGAGATTATTAATCTCACCAATGTGTACTATGACCGTTTTTAATGCCGCAGCAAATTTTAAAAAGGTATCGGAGTGAATAAAAAAATATTTAAATATAATAGTATGAGTGGCTCAGCTTGCTGGTACTACTTATTAGTACTATTAATTTCCACAGATGTTTTAGACGTGTTTGTATTGATGAAAGGAAGTTCTTAAATTGAAACCTGCAATTCGTTCAGATTTAAGACTATAGACGGTGGTGCAATAGGTGCCATCACTGTATCCATGTTCGACCTTGATGAATCGTTATGTATTCATTCAGGCATATGTGAACGTATGCATAACTGGAGTACAAATCCGTGTTTACTTAAGTAGGTACTTATATGTCTTAAGGTATTGTGAGCACACGATGACGTTATCACCAACCTGACTCTGGTCGTTTGCTATTAAATACCTGACTCTCTTGAATCCTGGAAATTTTATATATACATACATATAGTAAAAAAAAACGAAGAACAAACAATAGAAAGAAACAACAATGCAAGGACGTGGTACATGCATCTTATTAGTAGACACTCAGGGCAGGAAAGAAAGGTGATGTTACATTTCGAGCAAATCTTTGCTCTTACATCAGTAATAACGGTTATGAACAGAAATGAAACCATTCTTCCTGCGTATAATTATATATACGAGTACAGATAGATTTCAAATTTTCCAAAGAAATAAAATAGAATGAAACAAAGCATTAATACTACCATCATTCACTAAGTTGTACTCCCATCTAAACGGTGCAGGTCCGTTCACAATTCAGTTGCCGATTACAATGATATCAACTATCCAAATGAGATTCTAGTCTCTTAAATTTGTTACTGCCTTCTTCGCAATCTACAGCTGCAAAGAGAAACATTACGAAGGTATGAAAAGGGACATTTTCAAAATCCCTCAAGTGATAAAAGACTAACTGTCCAAATGCTTTCATGATCGAAGCAAAAACTATGAGTGCTTGTGCCAAATCATAGGTTCCTTTCTCGCCAAGGATTCCACTCATCTTTTCAGATAAGCGGCTTCATTTTAAATTCTTTCAGATTGTGATGATGGTACCCGAGTGAAACACCAAGTCTTCAGGATACAGGAACAAAATTCGAACTGACAAAATTGTTACTTTCTAAGAGGTAAAATCTCAATTTCGAGCTTTTCTTGGGTTAAAATACGGATGTATTTTAATAAATAAAAAATAAATATCTTCTAGTAGCGTTTCTTTGTACGAGATGTCGTAATGTTAGGATAAATAATAAACGAGTCAACATATCGAAATATCTAAATCTCTTACAAAATGCTTTTGACAGTCAAATTTATCATACAGGGTAGAGAGCTATATTGGAAAGAGATTTCTGCAAATACCATTATATTTCATTGGCGGAAACACTGTTCTGGGTTTGATTTAAAACTGTCAAAAACAGATTAGCCTTCACGGGGTCACGAATTTGAAAGTGGAGGTATGGTTGTTCTACTACTCGAAAATGACCCGTGTGCTACAATATCTAAATAAGTTACAATTGTCTGTTGTCTTACAATTGTCTGCTAGCTGTATTGGAGGATGTGAAAAACAGAATTATTCTTGGGTATCAACAGGAATCAATAGTAACTCACTCCTGTTCTTCTTTAACGACAATTTGCGACACATATCTTTTCTTGTATAAGAAAATGCTTCTAGGTATCATGTAAATTTTGTGGAAGCTCAAACGGATGTTATATTAAAAGGTAATTTACGTTCCTAAACACGTATTTATTTTCTGTTGCTGATGGACAAAAACGTACAAGCCAATTCCAAGGTATAATGCTTGCAGGAACTCTTTCAAAAAATTACCAATTGGTAAGACATACATTTAGTTTCAATGTCACAGATTACTGGAGTTCATTTAAAAATTAAAATACCCATGAGTTCCAAAGATATTAAATTAAACGTCAAATCCAGTTGTGCTCGATCAACATCAGGAATTCGCGAAATGGGATCGACGGATAAAAGAGCTTCCGTCATACAAGTTGTCTCAAAGGTGGCAGGAGGGAGTTGATTCGCATATTAAGAACAGGCTCCTGGCTTGGTCCATTATCTCGACGGTCGCTCACCATCAGTCACATATTTTCTAGTCAAGTGGAATTTTAGGCGTCAAGTAGTTTTTCTTTTAGTAATTACCTAAAAGTTACCTGAACTTGCGTTTCTCGGGGAAATAAGTTGCCAAAAGCGGCAAAATATCAAAGTAACCTGTACACACATGAAGATCAGAATTATATATTTATATATTTGATATGTGTTTGTGTGTATGTATTCGTGCGTGTGTGTGTATGTGTGTGTGTATGTGTGCGTGAATTTTCACGAAGGGAATGCGTGTGTGTGGCTGAGTTTAAGTGTATTGAACGAAAAGTGCAGAAGACCCGCTAGATTTGCAGACATAAGGAAATAGAGTATAAACAGACATATACATCTTCTGTCGGAAATCATAAGACGTGCAGCAAGTAAAGCAACATATTTTATTGCAACAGTGCCCACCACTCATTAGAGCTTCTTGTGAATAGATGTGTATCCACTTAAAGTTATCATCATCAATAGGCGCTGGAGTGGCTGTCAGGTAAGTAGGTTGCTTACCAACCACATGGTTCCGGGTTCAGTCCCACTGCGTTGCACCTTGTGCAAGAGACTTCTACTATAGCCTCGGGCTATAGTAGAAGTCACTTATGAGTGGACTTGGTAGACAGAAAAAGAAAGAAGCCCGTTGTGAATATATATATATATATATTGCAACAGTGCCCATATATATATATATGTATATATATATATATATGTGTGTGTGTGTGTGTGTGTGTGTGTGTGTGTGTGTGTGTGTGTGTAGTTGGAATTTACAAAGAAAAGACGAAACACGTGTATTAGTTTAACGCTCGGGAAAGTAAGAAAGTATTTTACGTTTCGAGCTTACACTCTTCAAGGGAAAGGAACACGAGAAAATAAACGTAGATGGAATAATAAAAGCTTTAGTGGCTAGCGGTCGATCATGATGGCTGGCTGGACGGAGGTGGTCAGACAGGAGAGCTAAGAAGAAGTGGAGATAATAAAGTAGTGGTGATCCCAATACGAAGGTGCGCATGCGTGTATATGTGAGTGTTTAAGTGTGTGCGTGTGGATTGGAGCTAGTGAGCTTGACGTGTGAATGCGTACAGGCGTAGGTCTGTGGATGATGGTGTGAATGCTGGGAAGTGGTCAGTGCTAGTGTGTGCGGGGAGGTGTGATGTGGTGTGGTGTGGTGTGGCAAGATGTGGTGTGGTGATGTGGTGGTGTGTGGTGTGTTTGGTGGTGGTGGGGTGTGATAGATTCGAAGGTGGAGGTTGTGAGGATGGGGATGTAAGGGTGAGGTGTGGGCATAGAGGGTGGTATGTCGGTTTGTGGAGAGGGTGTGTGGGTAGGGGTGGGGTATGTGGGAGTGTAGTGTGCTGGGGTGCGAAGACAAAAAATGTTAACGCAAGACAAAGATCTCAAGTCATAAGTTATTGGAAAAATTCTGGGATAGATAGATAGATAGATAGATAGATAGATAGATAGATAGATAGATAGATAGATAGATAGATAGATAGATAGATAGATAGATAGATAGATAGATAGATAGATAGATAGATAGATATACAATATGATATAATATGATATACTATATTATATATATATATATATTAGAAATATTGAATTTCTAAATGACTCAGAAAGACATGAACGGTGAGTGGGGGCGATATAATGGTTGTATACTGTCAACTCAACGTGACAGTCCCGTAAAGGGAATAAAACCACCGCTATATAAGGACACAGGAAATGTGTCAAAGCCAATAGGAAGCATCGATGCTTCCTAGGGCTATATAGCGGTGGTGTGATTCCCTTTACGGGACTGTCACGTTGAGTTGACAGTATTCAACCACAGTATATATATATATATATATATATATATATATATATACATGCTAGCTAACGTACCCAGTAACTCCTAGGAAAACGGGGCTCATCCCTTGATTTCGCTGATCTAATTACAACAACACGGGTATGTAGCCCTTAAAACATTTTTTGTGCATTTACAGAGATTACCAAACTGTCTTACACAGGATCTTGGTTTTAGGAATTCCCAATAAGTTATGAATAATAAAATTGTGAAGTCAATTATGTAATAACATGAAATTAGTTTCCCGATAGTAAGAATTCAAATAAAGTAGCCCCGAAAAGGGCTTTAATGCATTTCTAGAGTATATAGAACATAGGAGGAAATACTATTAAGGTATGTATACTGAAATCGTGAAGCATGTCACGTATGAAATAATAACAAGTTAAAGTAAATAACTCTGAAAAAGGCTTTTGTGCATTCCCAGAGAGTATTATTCTCAGCGGCGCAAGTTTTGCTATATTTGGGAATATGTCACTAACCGAAATCGTTTTAGGAAAATACTATTTACTTGTTTAATGGTTGTACTGGAATAGCTCTAACAATTCAAATACTAAGAAATAAGCATACTCAATTTCATTTTTACCAAATAATTTTTGAAAATGAATGGATTATTTCTCTTGGCTTTTAAAATAAAATATATTAGATATATATAAAGATCCCTTCTATAGGCTCTATTCTCGATTTTTCAACAATCTGAGTATGTCATAAGGTTTCCAGGCAGCGTTTCTACTCACGTGTCAAGTGACATCAAAATTGATAAAAAGATGTAGACGTTAGCTAACAACTCCACAAGCACACCCAGAGAGAGAATTTCCCACATATATAGTAGATATATATAATATAATATATTATAATTAAAATTCTGTCCTCCTATATTGAATGGATGAAAACGTCTATAACGAAAACTGGAACGTCATAAGTTTTATCACTAACACAATTTAATGAAATTCCAAGTATATTAATCGATATGGAGCTAAACCGATGTAAATACACCCCTGTGAGAGAGTAAACTCCATCCGAAAATTTCATATACGTATATATATATATATATATATATATTATATATATATATATATATAATATATATATATATATGCTAGCTAACGTACCCAGTAACTCCTAGGAAAACGGGGCTCATCCCTTGATTTCGCTGATCTAATTACAACAACACGGGTATGTAGCCCTTAAAACATTTTTTGTGCATTTACAGAGATTACCAAACTGTCTTACACAGGATCTTGGTTTTAGGAATTCCCAATAAGTTATGAATAGTCAAATTGTGAAGTCAATTATGTAATAACATGAAATTAGTTTCCCGATAGTAAGAATTCAAATAAAGTAGCCCCGAAAAGGGCTTTAATGCATTTCTAGAGTATATAGAACATAGGAGGAAATACTATTAAGGTATGTATACTAAAATCGTGAAGCATGTCACGTATGAAATAATAACAAGTTAAAGTAAATAACTCTGAAAAAGGCTTTTGTGCATTCCCAGAGAGTATTATTCTCAGCGGCGCAAGTTTTGCTATATTTGGGAATATGTCACTAACCGAAATCGTTTTAGGAAAATACTATTTACTTGTTTAATGGTTGTACTGGAATAGCTCTAACAATTCAAATACTAAGAAATAAACATACTCAATTTCATTTTTACCAAATAATTTTTGAAAATGAATGGATTATTTCTCTTGGCTTTTAAAATAAAATATATTAGATATATATATAAAGATCCCTTCTACAGGCTCTATTCTCGATTTTTCAACAATCTGAGTATGTCATAAGGTTTCCAGGCAGCGTTTCTACTCACGTGTCAAGTGACATCAAAATTGATAAAAAGATGTAGACGTTAGCTAACAACTCCACAAGCACACCCAGAGAGAGAATTTCCCACATATATAGTAGATATATATAATATAATATATTATAATTAAAATTCTGTCCTCCTATATTGAATGGATGAAAACGTCTATAACGAAAACTGGAACGTCATAAGTTTTATCACTAACACAAATTAATGAAAGTCCAAGTATATTAATCGATATGGAGCTAAACCGATGTAAATACACCCCTGTGAGAGAGTAAACTCCATCCGAAAATTTCATATACGTATAATATATATATATATATATATATATATATATACTCTTTACTCTCTTTTACTCTTTTGCTTATTTCAGTCACTTGACTGTGGCCATGCTGGGGCAAAGCCTTTAGTCGAGCAAATTAACCCCAGGACTTATAATTTGGAAGCCTAGTACTTATTCTATCGCACTCTTTTGCCGAACCGCTAAGTTACGGGTGTCAAGCGATGTTGGAGGGACAAGCACATACACGCAAACATATACACAAACATAAATATATATATATGTACATATACACGACGGGCTTCTTTCACTTTCCTTCTACCAAATCCACCCACAAGGCTTTGATCGGCCCGAGGCTATAGTAGTAGACTTGCCCATGGTGACACGCAGTGGGACTGAACGCGGAACTATGTGGTTGGTAAGCAAGCTACTTACCACACAGCCACTCCTGCGCCTATATGCACATATTTATATAAATATATATATGCATATATATATTTACATATTTGTGTCTGTATATATGTATGTATTTCTGTTATTTATGTATTTATTCATGTCTGTAAGCTTGTGTGAATTTGCTCATACACTACAATGCTTCATGCAGACATGTGCTAGAATAATAAGCAAGAAGCAATCACTTGAGCACACCATATCTACTTGAAACTTTCTGAACAGTCGGCGGATGCGTTAATTTTTTTATATTTATAAATCCTTTTATAACTAGGAATATTTCAAGTTATTGGTTATGTGTCATTAAGAAGAAGAAGAAGAAGAAGAACAACAAGAACAACAACAACAACAACAACAACAACAACAACAACAACAATAACAACAAGATGACAATGAGGATGATAATGATGATGATGATGATGCGGAAGAGGAGGAAAAAGAGATGGAGGATGAGGATGAGGATGGAAGAAGGGGGAGATGGTAATACTAATAAGCGTTGATGGTGTGGATGATGATGGAGATGTTGATTAGGGTGAAGGAGAAGAAGAAGAAAAGAAGAAGAAAAAGAAAAAGAAGAAGAACAACAACAACAACAATAAAAACAACAGCAACAACAAAATGATTAGTATATTGATGATGACGTCGGTAATGACGATGTGAAAATAATGATGAAGACGAACAAGATGTAAAGTATGATACTAGTGATGATGACGATGATGATGAAGGCAGGTGGTAATGATGATGATGATGGTCATGGTCATGGTGGCGATGATGTATTTTTACATATGATAGTAAAAGAGCATATAATGAAGGTATATATTATGATAGTATATGATAGAAAGGGAGCGTATAATGGATTTGGCGGAGATCGGTTCCGACCGTTTACAAACATGATGCGGTGCGAAAGCACATCTGTTGTTAGCAACAGCGTCAAAGAATTGGAAACAGAGAGAAGAGAACTTCATTTGATCCAAAGTTCTCAACAAGGACAGATGAGGAATTGGGAGGAACACGGTGCTGAGAGAAAAATAGGCTGGAATGAGATATGGAAGTGGACTACGTCACGTCTAAGTTTTCTTATTCCTTCATCCTTCAATGTCTTGCCATCGCCTACAAATCTAGTAAGATGAAACGTCTCAGAAATTGACATGCAAATGTGAAAATGTCTGAACACTAATACATATTCTTTCCAACTGTTCATTGGCATTGAATGGATATACAGGGAGACACAATCTGGTCCTTGAGGTTAGTTTTAGTGCTATAAAGAACCAAATTGCTCTCATCATCAGTGCAAAACCATTTAAAGAAACAACCAGATATTTCATTAACTTCATGTACTCAGGAGAGCAGATTTGTTTGAAGAAGAAGAAACTTTCTGTGAGCGACGAAAAGCGGAACGGCTATTGGGAGGTGGCTGCAGATTTACATGGTTGGCAAGGATTCTTTCCCATCCCAGTTAAGAAGAAAACGGATATCATAATATGGTGTGAAAGAAAGAAAGAAAGCGACCAGTTTAATCTAGTTAACGGTTCCTCATGAAGATAACATGGACACCTCTCGCACTCGAAAGATTGACCATTAAGTAACCCCGCCCGAGGAATGTGAAGATGCACGCTGGAAAGTGGAGCATTTTCCAATCGTAGTCGGATGCAGAGAATCCGTTGGACATAGTGTAAGGCGAGTGTTGTGATCATTAGGCCTAACCCATCGTAAAGTAAATACCACCACGACTGATATCCAAACAACAGTGGAAAAAGCAAGCCACTGTATTTGATTAAAATGAGACGATGAGCAATGACTAGAAGAATACTGAGCTAAATCTGATAACCAATTGATCTAGGAGGCAGGGTCTCATTTCAGTTAGCTGTGTCGGTGCACAATGATGCCATAGAGAGGTAGGCCCCGAAACGGTGCGCATTCTTTCCTGATGACGCCTTAAAGATGCTGGCATCCTGTATCCAGAGCTTTCAACTGGTAGCTCTTGCACCTGAAAGATGTTTGGAAAATATATATAGCCCAATATTCTTGGGAAAACTAGATTTAAATAAACATGTATCGTAACGAGAGAGAGGATGAGCCTGTGCGTGTTTGTGTATCGGAGAGAGTGTATTGTGTGTGTGTTTGTGTGTGTGCGTGTGTGAGTGTGTGTGTGAGTGTGTGTGTGTGTTTGTGCGCCTTATAATCATTTGTTGCAATGTAGCGGTCGTATATGTAACCAAAAACAATAAAAAGCATCGGAGCCGCGATGCATACCCTGCGCGCACACAAGGATAAAATAAATTTTAATTTAATACATATTTTCTCAAACGAATTCATACTTCAACAAAATGACATCAAGAGTTATTTACGCCACGTATAGTTTATGCATGTGTAAGAAAGAGAAAAACATTTTGATTTACCCGTCTGTCAGTTTTGAGCATAATAAAGCCAAAACTTTATGAGCTCGAGCCATTCACTCATTGTACATTTCTGCCAAATTTGTTGAAAATCCTTTCAGCCGTTATCCAACAATTTTGCAAATACACAGACAAACAGACAAAAATGTGCGACTACAAGAACACTGCTTCGCTTATGCGTGCAGGGTTAATAATCATTTCAATAAGTACGAGACGGTTCTAAACTGTGAGTAGAAACCTCTCGTGCAACATGTCTTTCACTCCACAGATGCATCTCAAAGAGAGAGAGAGAGGGGGGAGGGAGAGAGAGCGAGAGAGAGAGAGTTGTAATGTTAAATAGTCATTGCTTTTCCTCAGAATCAAAATCAACTTATTTTCGTAGATTTTGAAAATTCTATGTGGAGACATTCATCACTGCTAAGTTTAATTTTGAAGTTAGTTAAGCTAGTTAAACTAGTTAATTGTAGCAATTAATGATGATGTTATTTGGATATTGTGCTTTATCTCGTAAATTTACTCGAAAAGCTATTATTATTTTGGAACCAATGGTGGTGCAAGGCGCAGGAGTGTCTGTGTGGTAAGTAGCTTGCTTACCAACCACATGGTTCCGGGTTCAGTTCCACTGCATGGAACCTTGTGCAAGTGTCTTCTACTATAGCTTCGAGCCGACCAAAGCTTTGTGAGTGGATTTGGTAGACGGAAACTGAAAGTCGAATATATGTATATATATATATATATATGTGTGTGTGTGTGTGTGTGTTTGTCTGTGTTGTCCCCCTAACATGGCTTGACAACCGATGCTGGTGTGTTTACGTCCCCGTAACTTAGCGGTTCAGCAAAGGAGAATAAGTACTAGGCTTCCAAAGAATAAGTCCTGGGGTCGATTTGCTCGACTAAAAGACAGTGCTCCAGCATGGTCGCTGCCAAATGACTGAAACCAGTAAAAGAGTAATAAATACACTGCTTAAGGCAGTAATGGTGTCCAGTTGTGTAGATGTGGAAACATTACGGCGAGCAAATGGAACAGGTTAGGCCGTTCCCATTTAGTTTCAGCATTTCTGCACTGATATCTAAAGTGTACGAGGATAGGTGAAGATAATTTCAGAGAATTACAGATAATTGCATTTCTGATATGAAGAATTTGACAAGACAATGAAAACATACAATTGTATAAACAAAATCGAATACGTGTAACGTTGTATCTTAGCAAATATTTATCAATTAGGAAAGTCGGTTGCTTTCGTGTTTCCAAAGTAATATATCTTTGTTTGTGTAAATGCGGCGAGAGGACAGAATTGTTAGCACACCGAGCAATAGGCTTAGCGGCACTTTATCCGTCTTTATGTTCTGAGTTCAAATTCCGCCGAGAAAGAATTTGCTTGTCATTCTTTCGAGGTCGATAAAATAAATACCAGCTGAATACCGGGTCGATATAATCGACTTATCCTCTTCCCCGAAATCGCTGGTTTTGTACCAAAGTTTGAATTCACTATATTTGTTTGTGCATGTAGTTCTCTGTATAAGCATATTATTTTATATTGATATATGACGTGTAATTTCTATAGTAATCAATTCAAATATAATTACAATATTTTCAAATATATTTGGATTTCTTTAGAAAGTCGTCTTATAAACAGTTTCAGTTCGCTTAATTTAGTTAAAGAGTTTGAATATTGAAAGAGTTTCTTTTATTTAGAATTTTAAATAAAACAAACTAATCTACATTTTGCATTGGAAGATATATCTTTTTCTTATATTCACGAACAAGTAAAATGCCGAAATTTAAAGTATAAGTTCCGAAACAGACCACTCTCTCCACCATCTCGGCGAAATTTATAGTTACCATTCGACTTTTTATAGTACTCTGTAAAGACCTTCACAAAATTAATATTTCGCTAAGAAAAATATTATTCACTTTTGTATAGATATGACATTTTGTACAAACTCAAAATAAATAATAAAATATTAATGTAAATCTCTCTGCCATTCTAGGAAATAGATATATCACTGTTCTAATATATACTAGTAAATAGATTTTAGCACTATTTTGAAATTACACTTTTTCTTTTAATGTATTATAGTGCTGTGTTTAGTTTGTAAGTTTGTAATCACGCAGGTACGCACATACATTCACATGATAGATATGAGAAGGCGTGTATGTAGAAGTATGTATATGTGTGTATATTAAAGTATAAATAAATATAAGCCATCCATCATGCATTTAGTTACAATTCATGTTTATATTTGAAAAAGAAAAGCTACAGTTGTACACAATATATTGTGCTATTCATGAAATTTCAATTATGATTTACATGCCACAAATATACATGAATGGTATTACATAGCATGTATAGATTAAACGGACCGAATTAACTACACACACATGTCTATGTGTGTGCATGTGTTTATGTGCTTGTGTGCGTTCTTGTGTGTGTGTGTGTGTGTGTGTGTGTGTGTGTGTGTGTGTGTGTGTGTGTGTGTGTGTGTGTGTTTCACACTAAATTGCGCCAGTACTAAAATATGAATTTGAAGACTAAATATATAAGCATGTTTAAGTATAATAATAGGACTTCAAACTCTCGGCACTTGGCACATTACTATACTGTAACCAAGCATGAGAAACGATTTTTTTTTGTTTTTGAGAATATTTCATCAACTCTTCGGCGCAAAGTCAATAAAACCCTTAATAAACATCTGTTGCTGCTACAAATTCCAACATATCGAAACACATAAACCCGGTTTATTGGCACCCAGAGATATGCTTCCTTTTAACTCTATATTTTTGTCGTTTTAGAGATTGAAATGGCATACATTGCGAATTCCGCTCTACCTCTCTAAGATCTGTAATCATACCCTGCCGATTTCAGTTTTGCCTTTTCTTATTTATGCCTCAAAATGTAAGTCCAATGCTTGCGTCCCTCTCTCCCTCTCTTGTCACAGGTTGTCTGTTGTCTTAAGCGAAGGCTAGAGGAACCGAAAGATATTATATGCATACCCATGTTTGCAAGAGTAATCAATATACCTAAGTACGATACAAATGTATACTCAATGTAAAACGAAGAACTCTTGATAAAAGCGTTTATCATTCTCCTAAAATCAGAATATTCTACAAGCAATATGTGTATGGAGGTTGCAGATATCTGTGATTTTGTGACTATTCACTTCTATTTTCTGTGATTCGAATTGATATTTAAATTAATTCCTGGGAAAGTTTCATTCCATTCTCAATGACAATATGAGTATCGTTATAGTTATGTTTTCAGCTATGCCGAAAGTCAATTTCCATAGAAATTAACAGCGTGTTGAATAAAATCCATTTATATTAAATGATTGTTATATGACTGTATTGACAGTATGAAACATATGCATTGGGAATTTTATCTCTTGCACCTTGCTACACTCTCATTTCCTTTAACCAATACCATTAACATTCTAATAATCTACTGACGTATAATGATTAAATGTATTTTCATTAAAATTTAACTTTTATAAGCTATATAATTTCACAGAATAATTATTCTCACACTATAATCAATAATGCCTTTAAAATATTTATCTTTGCCATCATTTCAATACCAAATCGTTTCGGGATTATTCTAAGTTTTTCTTACTTTTAAATTAGATATATTTTCACGAAATTTACGAGCGAGGCTTATATTTCAAGCTATCAAATATCAATTTACAACATTGTATTTTAAATAACATATGAAATATTTCCTCATGAGCAAATAACATTGCAAGAATTGATTAAACTTTTTGGATCCTATAATTATTTATTTACAAATGCAACGATTTATTCAATTTGCTCTAAATCTGTTTAGTATAGATACAAGGCAGTGTATGAACAAATTATTAGTTGAATTGCATTAAGTACAAAATTTCTGTAATATATGTAAATTCATGCTTCATGTATTTCAAATATTATTTCGTTTTGAGCTCCTTTTATAATCAATCGTCTTTGTGTATTTCTGACTCTATGTCCACCAGTGATTAGTGAGAAAAAAACAGATGACAAAATATTTAGCAAGAGATAAGAAAACGAGAAATAGATAATTACTTCAATATTGTCTTCATAAAAAGAGAAGCACACAAATAGCTTTCCGTTGCTGTTTTTACACATTATGAATCTGACACAATATACTTTATAACATTTTATGGTGAACTGCTATTAATTTGAGAAAATGGTGGTGAATAAACAATGGAATTGCGTAAGAAAATCATCAAACATATCTGATAGAGAAAACAGAACAGTAGCATTAACACATTTAATTATATTTCGATGTTGGCTAAAATATGTCTGATTATCTTGTGACTCGAATGACATTAATCATTATATAAATGAACTTCTGCACTTAAATTTAATATTAAAGAGTACCAGCAGGTGGTATATCTCCCGAAGATGATAAAACGCACACCACTATCAATAATTTCAAGGGGAAAGCAAATGTCACACTCTGTCTAGCACGAGAATTTATAGGTGTCCATTAACCAATATTATGGGAAAATCATGTCTAGATTACCACACCAGCTTCCTCATAATTAATCACTGGATAGCATCACGTGATGTATAATCATCCATAAATTTCAAGCCACGTATATCGGAAATTATGTTTCACATCTGGTCGTTTGGCTGTTATTTCAAGGTTTTTTTATATGCTGAGTTCCTGCAATTTGGCTACACAAACATATATTTATTAATTATTGAAGAATTAATTAATCCCAAATCTACAATCAGGATAGGGATAGTTAAATGAAATGTAGGATAACGATAATTAGAATTGTAATTCTTAGGTTGTCTAATATCGAGATATATTTAAGCATACACATGTTAAGTAATCAGTTAATCTATCTATGTCAGTTGTGTGACTTTGATTAATTTAACATGATAAGCAGGTTCAGTACAGAAATATGTTTCAGCTGAGCACAAAATTACGCTTGAGGTATTTGGAACTTTCTTCTTGTCTCCGAATGCTAGTTGAAAATATTTAATTAAAATTAACGTTTAATATAATTAAGAACGTAATCGTATTTGCAGCCTTCTATTTCCAAAACGTTGTAACCTAGCTGGTATGTAAGAATTGCAAGCATAATTAAATTAATGATAATTTATTTCGAATTTTCATTGCATTCCAATTTCTAACATGTGTTACAACTTTATGGATATAATAATTACAATACTGACACGTGATGGTTTGTACAAAAGCAAATTTCTAAATTACAATTTAGTTTGAAAAAAGATTAAAATCCTTAATTGTACACCACCAAATATAATAATAATAATAATGATGATGATGATGATGATGATGATGATAATAATAATAATAATAATAATAATAATAATAATAATAATAATGATATCGCAAAGGCTGAACAAGCACCTGGACGAAAACAAACTGTTCCCAGAAGAGCAGAAAGGATGCCGCAAGGGCTCATATGGCTGTAAAGATCAACTAATGATTAATAAAGCCGTAACTGAAGACAGCCACAGAAAGAAGAAAGGCCTCAGTATGGCCTGGATTGACTACAAAAAGGCGTTTGATAGCATCCCCCACACATGGATCCTCGAAACACTAGCCATTAACAAAGTAGCACCAACAATCATAAAATTCATAGAGCACTCTATGAATAAATGGCAAACAGTCCTACACCTCCAAACAAAAGAGGGACTCATGAAAACCAAAGACATCCCCATTAGAAGAGGAATATTCCAGGGAGACACGCTATCTCCACTCCTTTTCTGCTTGGCACTGTCACCTCTATCTGATATGCTAAATAGAACTGGATGCGGATATAAATGTTACGGCAAAACGATAAGCCACATTTTATATATGGATGACCTAAAACTATACGCTGCAAATGACAAACAGCTGGAAACACTATTAAAGACAGTTCATGGATTTACCAAAGAAATAGATATGAAATTTGGATTAGAAAAATGCGCCAAAGTAACCATGAAAAAGGAAAACTAGTTAAGAGTAACAACATCACACTAGATAAAACCAATGAAATAAAAGAATTAGACCAACGCCAAACTTACAAATACTTAGGAATCCATGAACTTGATAAGACACAACACACACAAATGAAGGAGAAAATAAAAAAAGAATATTATAGACGAGTTAGATCAATACTAAAAACAGAGCTCAATGCTAAAAACAAGATAATAGGTAATAACACTTTAGCTGTCCCAGTTATAAGTTACAGCTACAATATCCTTAACTGGACACGAAATGAACTGTCCAAAATAGATAGGAAAACAAGAAAAATACTGACAGGATCTAGGATGCATCACCCAAAGTCTGACATAGAAAGACTATATATACAACGTATAGAAGGTGGTAGAGGCCTTATACAGCTGGAAAACTACTATAAAATAACCACCATAGGACTGCAAAAATACCTACGTCAGAAGAAAGGAAAACTGATCCAGATAGCAGCAAAACACGAGCAAAACAAAAAACTGTTCTCAGTATTTAAGGAAGCTGACAAATACAAACAAGAAATCATACCACCTAATAAACACAAAGAAGAAGAAGAAGATGATGAAGAAACAACAAAAGCTATAAAACAAATGAAATCCAAACTAAAAATAGAACAGCAACGAGCCATGATAAAACGATGGCAAGAAAAACCCCTTCATGGTAAATACTGCACTAAACTAAACGCAAAAGAAATAGACAAAGAAAAATCCCAGCAATGGTTGAGAAGCTCAGGACTCAAAGCAGAGACAGAGGGATTTTTAATTGCAGCACAAGACCAAAGCCTCCCCACCAGAAATTACCAAAAACATGTAATGAAAAGAAATATTACAAGTAACTGCAGAATATGTGGAGATGGACAAGAAACAATAAATCATATTATCTCTAGCTGCCCAGTCCTGGCTAAGAAGGAATATATTCACAGACATGACAGAGTTGGAACCTACATACATTGGAAGCTATGCCAACATTATGGAATAACAACAGAAAAAAGATGGTATAGGCACACACCAGAAAAGGTCACAGAAAACGAGAAAGCAACCATACTCTGGGATATGCCGATACACACAGATAGAGAAATTAAGGCCAACAGACCAGATATAGTTGTCAGAGATCATGAAGAAAAAAAATGCTTTCTAATTGATGTATCAATACCGGCAGATGACAACGTGTCTCTAAAAGAAATGGAGAAACTCTCAAAATACAAAGACCTGGAAATAGAGGTAACTAGAATGTGGAACCTGAAAACAGAAACAATTCCTATCATAGTAGGTGCATTAGGCATGATAAAAAAATATTCAGACAAATACATAACAAAAACACCAGGACTTACAAACACATATCATACAGAAAATTGCACTACTAGGCACTGCACACATCCTACGCAGAACACTTTCCATACAATAACCATCAGAGCATCACAACAAATCACAGCACATACCCAAGGCACACAGAGCTGCGCTCGGTAGTGAAGTGAAAGCACGCTATAAAAATAAAACTACTGAATAATAATAATAATAATAATAATAATAATAATTGCCCTGATGCAGTACCAGACGGTGGCCCCCATGGCTTCTGAGTTTAACTGACTGAAAGTATTATCATGCACATTGTCTTGTCTTGGTATAAAAGATGGGCTACAGCAAGTATTCTGTTCAATACCACAGATTTGCTTGTCAGTTAGCGTCCCTTATTGGCTAACGATGCGTGCATCTCTGATCACGAGCAGAGGCAATGGGGGAGCATCATAGCCATGTGCTGGAGGGATTATTTGGGGTTTTAATAATTCACCTCTAGAAACATAGGATTTTCGTTCAATATCCTTAAACAACACTTATTCAGGATGGTTACATAACTTGAAAAAATTCAAACTGGGCCCCACCTGGAACGTTATGTACAGTTTATCTTCATATGATATATATATATATATATATATATATATATATATATATATATATATATATATATATCTATATATATATATATATGTATGTATATATATATATATCAGATGAGAAGACGCTAACTTCAGCGTGAGATAAGCGCCCGGAAACAGAAGTGAGTCGTGAGTGTCTTGATATTCAAATTCCCAGTCAAATTAAAATAGTCTAACAGGGCTAAATTTGCCTTTAATCGAATAAGAAATTAAACAAAAGACGGTGAAATAATTACGGATTAGGTGCTGGATTGGCTGCGTGGTAAGTAGCTTGCTTACCAACCACATGGTTCCGGGTTCAGTTCCACTGTATGCCACCTTGGGCAAGTGTCTTCTACTATCACCTCGGGCCGACCAAAGCCTTATGAGCGGATTCGGTAGACGAAAACTGAAAAAAGTCCGTCGTATATATATATTTATATATATATATATATATATATATATATATATATATTATATATATTGTGTGTGTGTGTGTCTGTCTGTGTACATCTATATGTTTGTGTGTGTGTTTGTCCCCTCACCCTTCGTTTGACAGCCGATGCTGGTGTGTTTACATCCGCGTAGCTTAGCGATTCGGCAAAAAGAAACCGATAGAATAAGTACTAGGCTTACAAAGAATAAGTCCTCGGATGATCTGTTCGAATAAAGGCGGTGCTCAAGCAATGCCGCAGTCAAATGACTGAAACAAGTAAAAGATTAAGAGACAAAAGAAGCAATAAATCATTTATAGGAGATATTACTTATAGACAGTCAAAACTTTTGTGTGAATGTAAATCTTTACATCTGCTTGAAATATTCTGCGAGCAGAAGTATATAATGTGTCGTTAATGAGGCAATCATTATTCCGAAAGTAGTAGAAGAAATGTAACAAATAAACTGGTATTAAGTATGCTACGGGAATATCTCCAACATGGAGTTGCTGAATGTTTGTCAGAACAACGAAAAATACAGATGAAAAAGTAGCACGAGACATTTCAAGTAATGCACTGTTATCAATAAAAAGAGAGTGGAAGAAGGAAATGATTACTCGTGGAGAGGAGAATACGGGGAAATGTGTATAGTTACTGGTGATGAAAATCAAACGTAAGTAAAAATGATAAAGTTTATGAAGAGCATAGAAAAACGGAGAGAAACAAGAAAGAAAAATGTTAAAAGGATAACAGAATTATATGGGATGCAAAACAAATGCCGCTTTTACAACTGGACTTTCATGGATAGTTTGAAATGTGCAATCTTTGTTGCACATTCCAAGAAATATAAAATAACGATAGACAATCAAAGGAAATCATCTAAAAAGTCAAAGTAACAAACCTAATAACTCCCTGCCATGTAGAAGACGCCCTACCCCTATTTGGGGATCAAGGGTAGTATCACTGTCCGAACTAGTTGCTAGGATTGGAACTGTTATAAAGAAGATCAAATCAGGATGTAAATATATAAAAGTTTAAATTTATGGAAAGACAAAAGTCTAAGGCAGGTGCATGAACAAGAAGCTGCTGTATTAGTTTGAAGCTCGGGTAAGTGAAAAAGTATTTTACGTTTCGAGCCAACACTCTTCAACAGAAAGGAATAAGAGAAAATAAACAGAGAGAGAATGAAAAACACTTGTGGATTTAGCGGTGAAGCATGGCGACTGCTTAGAAAAAAGTTTGAAAGATGTTGAAAGAAGGGAAGATAATAAAGTATTGGTGATCCCAGAACGAAGGTGCGCGTGCATCTGTAGGTGAGAATGTGAAAATGTGTGTGTGAATAGGGGCTAGTGTGTGTGCGTCTGTAACGTGTGGCTGTTCATATAGTGGTATTGTGGTGTCGCAATTAAAGATGGGTGTGGGTGTGCGGATGATGGTGTGTGGTATTGGTACTGGGAAGTGGTCAGTGCTAGTGTGTGCGTGGAGTGGTGTGGTGTGGTTGTGTAGTGGTGTAATGGTGGGGTACGTGGGGGTACGTGGTAGGGTGTGGGTTGGTGGTACTAATAAAAATCGAAGGTGGGTAGGAACGAAGAGATGAAGTAAGTGTCAGATGAAGAGAGGATAAGAGGGGAGTAAGATGAAGAGAGGAGGGGAGCTGAGCTCATGTGACGCAAATGAGCAAAGAGAAGATTAACTCCTGTTCACGGCGAAGGTAGGTGTCCGGATGATCCCTGTGCAAAGACAGTCCGAACACAGAGAGGTGTTGTAGTGAACAACTGGTAGAGCGGAAATGGCGCGAGACGGAGGTGTCATTGCTGAGTCTGATGTCTCGGAGGTGCTCCACGAACTATTCCGCCAAGCGGCGTCCCGATTGACGCAAATACAGAGATGGGCAGAAAGAGCAGGAGATGCAGTAAATTACGGTGCAGGAAGTTCAGGTAAAGGAGTCGGTGATATGATAGGGTGTTGGAGAGGTAGGAACAAGTACGGTAGCGCGGGCGTGAGTAGGGGAACGAGCCATGCTGGGAGGTAGGGTTAGGGAAGAAAATGTGGACCAGGATGCCACACAGGTTGTGGACTTTCTTGAAGGATGGAAGAGGTAGGTTAGGGAGGATGTGCGAGGTAGAAGTGTCGGACTGAATATATATAAGGATGTGCTATAAATATGTAAAAAGCAGCTAACCACGTAACAAAAATAAATTCAAGAATGTAGTGTAATTACTAATTCTAATTAGACTAGGTAATTACACATGTAAACAAAAGTGTAGCACATCAAAGAAGAACGAGAATGTCATATTAAAATACAAGCTTACAGTTATCTATCATGATAAGAATACATCGATTCATGGTTAAATGAAAATGTCATAAAAATCTGTGTTGGTATCATTTTTTTACATCATGCACTCTTTTAAGTGAAAAAATACCGATTGTCGAGGAATATTTCAAGTGATTCGCGGCTCCTCAAAATGTATGCAATATTACCACCCTTGTAAGATGTTCGACATCTAATAACAGACTAGCGGGGTATTATTTTAAAATAACATTAAAGTTACGAGTTGCAACTAAAACGACTGTAGCGTGGAAGACATATGTGTCAGCCATTCAGAAAAAAACACAAAGACTTAACTTCACTTAAATATTTATTGTTTGTAATAATATGGTGTCAAAAGTTTCGTCGATGGAAACTGCGACATATTCACTGACAGCACTGTTGCAACAAAACTATGGACTTGTAAGGTGATTTATATGTACCGTACTTATCTCTCGTTGTGTGTTCACGTATTTTTCACTCGTTGGTCATGTCATGTTCTTAATGTGTATATTTTCATTTTATTTGTTGATGTGTGTATGTGAGTGTGCGTGTGTGTGTGGAGTTAGAAAAATTTTAGGTTATACTTTCTACCTTTTGCTTTTCTCTTTTTATTTTGCTCCATAGGTCAGTCTTTCCGGCTTAATGCTCATAGTGAGTTATCATTGACTTTTGGTACTTAACTACCTTTCAGGTATTCATTTTTCTCTTCTTTCTCGCTTCCATTTGCTTCCTACTTAGGATAAATACAATGCGGAGTCAGACGATTGAAGGTCTCAAGGAGTGGCTTTCTGAACACTGCAACTACTACACTTGTAGTAGTGGTGGTGGTGGTAGTAGTAGCACCAGCAGCACCAGCACCAGCACCGGTAGTAGTAGTAGTAGTAGTGTAGTAGTAGTAGTAGTAGTATAGTAGTAGTAGTAGTAGCAGCAGCACAAGCAGCACCAGCAGCGGCAGTGGCAGTAGTAGTAGTAGTAGTAAGTAGTAGTAGTAGCAGCAGCACAAGCAGCACCAGCACCAGCAGTGGTAGTAGTAGTAGTAGTAGTAGTAGTAGCAGCAGCACAAGCAGCACCATCAGCAGCAGTGGTAGTAGTAGTAGTAGTAGTAGTAGTAGTAGTAGTAGTAGTAGTAGTAGTAGTATAGTAGTAGTAGTTGAAGAAATCGACCTCTGGACTTATTCTTTATAAGCCTGGTACTTATTCTATCAGGAACTTTTGCCGAACTGCAAACTAAGGGGACATAAATACACCATCGGTCTCAAACAATGGAGGTGGGGTGGGGGCAACACTACCCCTACTACTGGAGGAGGAGGAGGAGGAAAAGGGGAGGAAGGGGAGCAGCAGAACTCGCTATAATCATAGTAAGAGTTGTAGTGATGGTTTCAGCAGCAGTAGTAGTAGAGCTAGTTATTGTAGTAGTAATATTTGTAATTGCAACAGTAACCATAGAGTTAGTTTCTAGTGTTTTAGAAACTGTAGCAGTGGTAACTGTTGCGGCAAATGCAACTGTAGTAGCTACAGTAGCAGTACTAAAATAATACTATATGTACTAAAAATATATACAAGTACTATAATTAATAAAACTGACAGAGACAAAAATTGTATAAATACTAATAATAAAGACTAAGAACGAGGAGAAGAGGAGAGAAAAGGAATAAATGCGGCAACGTTGGAAATTAAAGAAATATTGTAATTATAAAAGATAATTATGTGCGTGCGTGTGTGTGTGTGTGTGTGTGTGTGTGTGTGTGTGTGGTGTGTGTGTGTGTGTGTACTTTTAAGTGTTCACGGGCGAACAAGTTTCTGGGATCTGACGATACGCCATAAAGCTAAACACTTTATGGACGGGAAACCTAAGGTAATCCCATAAACCACCTTGCCCCCTTTTTCTATATACTCTTCTACATCTTAAAGTGTGCTTCTTCTTTCAGACGCAGGAATTGCTGCGTGGTAAGAAGCTTGATTACCAGCCACATGGTTCCGATTTTAGTCCCACTGCATGGCACTTTCGGCAGATGGCTCCTACTATAACCTCGGGCCGACCAAAGCCTTGTGAGTGGATTTGGTAGACGGAAACTGAAAGAGGCTCGTCGTATATGTCTGTATCTGTGTTGTCCTCCCACCATCGCTTAACAACTAGGATCTAGTTAAACTGATTTACAATATCTGCATTTTTTAAAAGGAAGTAAAAATCTTAAATTCGACTATATTAATGTAGTTTTCCACTCTTATGGCTATAGATGAATGATATTATGGAGGAAAAAGTTACAGGGTTTAAAAACTGTAAAAAAAAAAAATGCACTTTTAGCCAATAGCGAGACAGAAAGTTTCTAACTTTAGCGGTAATGTTGTATCCTATGAAAATTTAAAGTTTAGCGTCTGTGAAAAGACCTGTTCATTGTAGGTTTCTAAATAAACAGAAATCTCTCTCTATATAAACGGCAGTTTGTCTGTGCGTGTTTCTGTGTGTCTGTTTGCTTGTACCCTCACCCTGACCACGGCTTTCAACCGATTCTGATGAAACTTGACACACACATAGCCCAATGTCATAATTCAAAACTAACGCAGCGAAAATTTTGAAAAGTTCCCCCAGTTCTGAAAAGAATCGATAAATTCGACATGGGGTCGAGAATCAGAAACACAAACCATAAACTGTCTAGGGGACGCAACTCCACCTTTTTAAATCTCAAAAAAAACATACCATAATTTTTTTCCATTTTTTTGCTATTTTTGGCTATAACTCTCTAAAAATGCTTTATAGTCATTTCCCTTACAAACCTGAGCAACGCCGGGCGATACTGCTAGTACCTAATAAAATTAACATATATCATCTAACTATTTCTTTTTTCTCTTCATAGATTTCTATAGT
>NC_043004.1:16092159-16127159 GCF_006345805.1 Octopus sinensis
ACACACACATACACACTCATATTTACATATGCATATATAAATACTCTTATTGGAATTTTATCACACACATGCGATCCAATTAAACGAGAAATCCTCTCTTTCCGCTGAAGTAGTGTAGAATAATATTTATCCAAAGCTGTGTCCAAACGAATTGTTACTAAACTTAGGGATTTTTACATCTCCAGGCGCCATGAGTTGGCTGAAGTAGGGAGAACGACATGCTCATTGATTCATTTACGTCCTCTCCAAACATATTAATACATATATGTAGATGTATAAACGTATATATATATATATATATCCAACATGATATACGAAAACAAGTGAGTTAAATACGCAAAGAACGAGAGAGAAAAATGGAAAACAGGACAAGTAACGCAAAGAAGTCACTTCTAGCATTAAACATACATGTGTGTGTGTGTATGTGTGCATGTGCGTGTTTGTGTGTGTATGTGTGTGTATGTGTGTATGTGTGTGTGTGTGTGTGTGTGTGTGTGTGTATGTGCGTGGCAGCAGCCATATATTTAGACAGAAGTATGTTAGTATGCGTGTGTTTTTGTAATTTATTACAGAACCTAATTTTTCAAATCGAAGAAATGGCTTAGAGTAGGCGCTGTATCACTAATCACAGATTAGTTGTTTTCCACAATAAATGATAGTGTGAAATATAATACGGGATCATATCCAGCTCTAATATTCTCATATTGAAAAAAAATATGCATAAGAACAAACACTCCACACGTCCTAACACCCACACGCAAATACTCATACACTCGCACACAGATATTTCGCATCCTTCCCTCTCTTTCTCTTTCTCCTCCACTCTCTCTTTCTGTCTCACTCTCTCTCACTCAATACACATGTATATATATATGTATATATATATATGTTTTACTCTTTCGCCCCAACTTTCTCTCACTCTTTCTTCTGTTGGCCTGCTCGCTTAGCCAGCGAGGTGGCGTCATTTAAAGGCTAAAACAATGCGAAGCGCATTGTGACCAGCAATGTGTAACAACATCTGCTAGCCTGCTCCGTCACGTGATCACGTGATGTATACATATGTAGAATTTATCTAAATATACATATTTCTGAGAGTATCTTTTTCTATTGAAACATTGTACTCCAATTCTCGCATATAATTTTTGATACCGTTTGCGACAGCAATCTTTTCCATAATACGAAGGTTTTTTTTTTCAAATAGAATTGCTAGTGGTATTTAAATCTCCGATGAAGCTAGATTCTTTTACACAAGCTCTCATCAACGAGTGCCATATATCCCACATATCTCTACACGTATCAAGCTGTATAGACATATAGTCATACATGGCCATATAGATAGATAGATTAAATGGATAGATAGATAGATAGATAGATAGATAGACAGACAGACAGACAGACAGATAGATAGATAGATAGATAGATAGATAGATAGATAGATAGATAGATAGATAGATAGATAGATAGATAGATAGATAAATATTTCTTTGTTGGCCACACAGGGCTGAACACAGAGGGGACAAAATACAAAAACTAGAGCTCCTTTTTGGGGAAGGAAAGAGGAAAATGGGGGTAGAATTTCGATCGAAAGGGATTGTGGAAAAAGAAAGGAAGCTGATCAGTAGGGATCGTGTATCACAGACAGATGAAAGGGGAAACAGATTCGGTTTATCCGTGAAAAGAAAAGCCTACGGAAAAAACCACGGTAACCTTAGGCAATAATGTCATGCAAAACACACATTACAGTAAGTGACTCTTTTTTTTCCTTTCCTTTTCTGGTTCAAAGGACTGTGCACAAGGTGGCTCCGTCATTCACACGTGCCATCCTTGGTACATTCACCCGTCTTTTTTTGAACCTAGACAAAACTTCCCTCTTTACTCTCACCTTCCTCTTTAAGTGATACTTGAAGAAGTTGATGAGAGATTCACCAGAGAGGAAAGCGTTTGTCTCTAGACCTTTCAGTCACGTCATGTATTTAATTGCATGTGTAACGGATCTTCCATTTGCACCATAAATCAAAACTTTTACTGGAGTGTTTCTGTTTTTAAACGAAGGCCATCATACTTTACAGAATTGTTAGCAATTTGCTATATGCTGCACGTACAGAAAAAATATAGTCTAGACTTCGATGAAGCCTAGACAGTTCATAACAAATACAATAACGCTCATGCTTCTAACCATTTAGAAAACTGATAGCAAATTTCAATTTGAATCAACCAGAAATTAAAACGGAGACTTAATTTTCAAATTACGCTCAAATTGTAGTCGCTTCCCAACCACATGGTTCCGAGTTCAGTCCATATGCGTGGCACCTTGACCAATAGCCTTCTACTATAGCCTCGGGCCGACCAAAGCCTTGTGGGTGGATTTGGTAGAGGAAACTGAAAGAAGCCCATCGTATATGTGTGTTTGTGTGTGTATGTGTGTCTATGTTTGCCCCCCCCCCATCGCTTGACACCCGATGTTCGTGTGTTTACATCCCCGTAACGTTCGGCAAAGGGGAGCGATAAATTAAGTACTAGGCTTACAAAGAATAAGTTCTGGAATCGATTTGTTCGACTAAAGGCGATGCTCCAGGATGGCTACAGTCAAATGACTGAAACTAGCAAAAAAATAAATAAATAAAAGAGTAAAAGAATATGTCTGTACTCAACTACTATATATAATAGCACACGTAACGGTATTTTGATTCCATAGGATACTCTGACTAAAATTCCTACTAATGGTTGTCCAGCTTTATTATATTGCCAACTATCCATCAGAGACCCTCAGTTCCTTTCACTCCATTGGTATATTTCACTTCGAGTTTTAACTGAAAGGAGATTCTATCGCATTTATATGGTAGTTGTATGATCTAAAATCGTGTGAGACACAGAACTGGTAGCGAAACTCTTACACCACATGTGACCGAATCTAACAATATGATTGGTTCTAATATATAAAAAATGACATCAGAAACATTCTGATTTCGCCATTAGATATTATATCCCAATTGAAATGCATTCATATTTGGATGAAACACTACATTTTTCCGATCTGCAACAACCTCCTGGAACATTCGATCAAGTCTACCTGAGTCAGATTTTCAAATCCCTATAATTCTCTCAAGTAAATTTATGTTGAGCAAATGCGTCAAAGAAACAGACACATCTTCCTGAGAGCACCAAACTGCAAAATCAAATGTCTGCCCCAAAATTTATACTGAAGAGAACGAATTTCTTTTATATTATTTTGTTGCATATTCATTACGTATTTACATATTTCGATGAAATATTTAAAGTATAAATGTACTGTATTCTATAATCATAAAATGCAAATTGTCAGTAAATGCAGTTTCAAAAAGTTCATACATCACAGAAACCCATGAAAAGCAATTTTAGCGGTTTATCTACTCCATAATACATTATATGCATATATAATTTACATATCGCAAGATGTACATAAAAATCTGCTATATGTAGCGGAGTTCTTGAAAGTTGTCAGTGTAAAACTGCGTATTATATTTTTTACCTCACTTGTATATTGCGTTCAAATCGATCTGTAGCTTTGAAGTATTATCAAGGTTCAGAACTGATTCTGAAACTTGTGAATCATGTACATAGTCGATGTGTGTATGGTCGAGTGTATGACTGTAGTCAAATAAATGTATCACTAGTTCCTCACTGCTTCATATATATATATAGAAATATAAAAAAATATAAAGAAATTGTAAACTCACTCTCAAAATTCACGTAACTGAGAAAGCCAATTGTCGGTGTAAACCAGCGCAAATATAAAAGAAAATATTATGATATATGTAAAAAGAAAAACTCTATTAATATTCGATCTAAATTACGCCACTAAAGAAACAAGCAATATATTTTCTACACTTACGTACAATGTTCATACATACATATGTACATACAAATGCGCGGGTGTAGTTGTGGTGTAAGAAACTTGCTTCCCAACCACATGATTTCGGGTTCAGTCCCACTTCGTGGCACCTTGGGTAAATGTCTCCCACTATAGCCTCGGGCCAACCAGTCTTGTGAGTGAATTTGGGAGACGGAAACTGAGAGAAACCCATTATATATATATATATATATAATATATATATATATATATATATATATATATATATATATATATATATATATGCATGTGTGTGTTTGTTCTTCCATCAGCCTGTGTTGGTGACTTTACGTCCCCGTAACTAAGCGATTTGGCAAAAGTGAAGGTCGAATAAGTACAATCTTTAAAAAAGTACTGGGAGTCGATGTTTTCGACTAAAACCCTCCAAGGCGGCGCAACAGTTTGGTCACACTCAAATGACTGAAACAAGTAAAAGAATAAAAGAATACATACATACATACATACATACATACTACATACATACATACATACATACATACATACATACATACATATATACATACATGTATATATACATATATACATACATGCATACATACATATATACATACTGCCTAAATACCAATCTCGAGAAGTTAGACTTCTTAAAACCAGAAAGTAGAAAGCTAATTCGAGGACCACATATCTAATCCATCACTGGAACTGAAAAAAATTGTAAAACTTTCCAGAAGACTATCATTTCAATATATATGAACATGTGTAGATATGCAACTATATGCATGAATATACATACATAAAACATACAAATCTGCACAGACATACATTCATACATACATTCATACATACATACATACGTACATACATACATTCATACATACTTACATTCATACATACATACATACATACATACATACATACATACATACATACATACATACATACAAAAATACCCTGTTGCTGATGTTGAAATTCCAAAGAAGGAACCTCGGATCTAAGTTAGAAACCGGTTCTTTCTCTGTTGCCTAGAAAGTTTTAAATAAGCTGAATAATGACGTACAGCGGATGTTAACATAAAGCTGAGGATCAGTGAAAAAGAGAATACCTACGCTGAGCTACTGAGAAATCTGCAGTTACTCTGTTCAGATTATAATTTCAGGTTTATACCCATAATTATTGTGGCACCTGGATATGTAACACGCTGCCTTGAAAAATTAGGTTTCTCAAAACCAAAAAGGCGAAAGCTGATTCATAGACAACAGATCCAAGCCATCACAGGAACTGTAAAATTCCGTAAAGTTTTTCAGAAGTTTATCATTTAAGTATATATGAGCATGTCTTTATATGAATATGAAAGTATATATATCAGAAGACATACATAAAACAAGGCATACAAATCTACACGTATACATACATACATACATACATACATACATACATACATACATACATACATACATACATACATACATACATGTTTCTTTGTGGATGACTTGAAACTTTATGCAAAGAATATGCATGAGGTGAAAAAGAACATTGACCTAATTATAACATTCTTAAAGGATGTAGGGTTGGAGTTTCGTCAGGATCAATGTTGATATATGTTTGTGAAATGGGTGAAAATTATAAACCAGAATAGAAACATTTCCACCATTTACATTCTCCTAAAGAGAACTGCCAACATAAATACAAGTTAATTATAAAGACTAAATGGAACAATCACGGTTAAGAAACTTAACGTAGGGGATATGTTTTATTGATAAGAGCAAAGCAGATTTGAGAGGTGTATGCTTCGAGTCTATGCGCAACAAAATACGCATTCATGGGGGAAAGAAGAGAAACAGAAGAACATGTGAAAGAGATAGATGTGTTTTCCAAGGCGCCGGCGTAATTCCTGCCTGCTTTTAAAATGATAGAAATACATAGAGTACAGTGTTTCTATATTCTGAGATCGTAGAGAGAAAATTATCAGAAAACACCCTCAGGAATTTCATCTATCGTCGAAAATCAATTTTCGACTTGCAACTTCTCTAAAATCGATATACGCACAAATATAATTACTTATGAAAAGTAAAATATTATAATTTATAAGTTACAAATTCAAAGACGTGAACAATGACTTCTACATATCCTGCCAATAACATACGTACAAATACACATACACACACACATATATATATAAATATGTGTGTGTGTGTATATATACATATATATATATATATATATATATATATATATATATATATATATATATATATATATATATTAATTTATTATTATAAGGAGCTTCTACAGGACTAGAACTGTTTCATTCAAGAGAAATCTTCAGGAAGCTAGTTAACAAGAATTGTATTGGCATTTATATTGTTAACTAGCTTCCTGAAGATTTCTCTTGAATGAAACAGTTCTAGTCCTGTAGAAGCTCCTTCTATATAATATTAATTTTACTCTGCTATGTATTGAGTACCTTATTTACTGTGGTTAACCCCGAATCAACCCGGGACCTACATATATATATATATATATATATATATATATATATGCGTGTACGTTTGTGTACATACATCTATGTGAATACATACACATATATAAACGGATGAATTATCACGACGATCACTATTAGTAATTTCCGATGGGACAACTGGTTTCATATTCTCCGATTCTGTCGCAGCTGCATCATTAAAGGAAACACGCTAATTATAAAGAGCAAGTGTAAGAATCGAAGCATAGAAACTTAATGAAGAAAACATGTAATATAGATGTAACTAAGTAGATGTGAGAGCTCTTTCCTATCAACATGACTGTATATACATGACACTTATCCATCTCTCCCCACCTCTCTCTCTCTTCTCTCTCTCTCTCTCTCTCTCTGTATACACACGCCGCTGGCATACTCATGCACACACACACTAACACAGACACACGGATATATTGGGTTGTTCGGAAAGTTCGTGCCGATTCTTAAAAGAAAGAAAAATATCAATAAATACTTGCTATTACATTTTTAATCAACCGAATAAGAACTATTTTGTTGCACAATGTGTCTCCATTTTCCTTTAACTAGGAAATACCCTCTTCCTAGAATTGAGGGGGTTTCATGGAAAATAATTCATCAAGGTATCTTTTTACGTCATCCAAGGAATTGAAATTTTTACCATTAAGACTATTCTGCAGAGACCTGAATAAGTAGAAATCCGAAGGAGTAATATCTGGTGAATATGGAGGGTGGAGTAGCACATCTCAACCGAGCCGCAGCAACTTTTGTCTGCTTCCCAAAGCATTAAATGTCTTATATTCCATTTTAAAGGGTTACACAATTAACACAGGTTATAAGAACAGAAAACTCTTCCACGAAAGATAGCTTAAACTGTTCTCGAAATGGATGTGTAGTCAAATCCTATGATATGGAATCAACCATGTTCTAAAACAATTCGAAAGGTAAGCTACTATAAATCGGCATGAACTTTCCTCACAACGCAATATATATATATATATATGTGTATATATATATATATATATATATATATATATATATATATATATATATATATATATATATGTGTATATATATATATATATATATTATATATGTGTATATATATATATATATATATATATATATATATATATATATATATATATAAACAGAAATGCGTAAACAAGAAATCACATCTTTAATTGTAGCAGTCACCTTAGGAAGCCGACAATGGTTTCTGTTGTATGAGCATATTTGTATATGAAAAATATCATTGAAATTAATATTTCCGAAAAAACATATTGCAATAAAGTAATTTTGGATCGCCTTGAAAACGTGGGTTAACATGCATGCATGCATGCATGCAAGGAAGGAAGGAAGGAAGATGGATGGATGGATAGATGGATGGATGGATGGATGGATGTTTTCGGTATATATAGATTTTATAGAACGGTTAATTTCGGTATGCAAATTAGGGACTCCAGCATAGAATTATCTGTTCTTTTTGTTGAGTTTATAGAGCGGTTAAACATTTTCGGTATGCAAATTAGGGACTCCAGCATAGAATTAACTGCTGTATTTGTTGAGTATATATAGATTTTATAGACCGGTTAAAAATCTTAGGTATGCAAATTAGGGACTCCAGCATAGAATTACCTGTTTTTTTGTTGAGTTTATAGAGCGGTTAAAAATTTTCGATATGCAAATTAGGGTCTCCAGCATAGAATTAACTGCACTATTTGTTGAGTGTATATAGATTTTATAGAGCGGTTAAAAATTTTGGGTATGGAAATTAGGGTCTCCAGCATAGAATTAACTGCTCTATTTGTTGATTATATATAGATTTTATAGAGTGGTTAAAACTTTTCGGTATGCAAATTAGGGTCTCCAGCATAGAATTAACTGCACTATTTGTTGAGTATATATAGATTTTATAGAGCGGTTAAAAATTTTGTGTATGCAAATTAGTGTCTCCAGCATGGAATTACCTGTTGTTTTTGTTGAGTTTATAGAGCGGTTAAACATTTTCGGTATGCAAATTAGGGACTCCTGCTTCGAATAACTGCTGTATTTGTTGAGTATATATAGAGTTTATATAGCGGTTGAACATTTTCGTTATGCAATTTAGGGACTCCTGCACAGAATTATTGGTGTATTTGTTGAGTATATAAAGATTTTATAGAGTGGTTAAATATTTTCGGTATGCATATTTGGGACTGCTGCATAGATTAAGTGCTGTAATTGTTGAGTATATATAGAGTTTATAAAGCTGTTAATCATTTTCGATATGCAATTTAGGGACTCCTGTATTGAATAACTGCTGCATTGTTTGAGTATATATAGAGTTTATAGAGCGGTTAAACATTTTCGGTATGCAAATTAGGGTCTCCAGCATAGAATTACTTGTTTTTTTGTTGAGTTTATAGAGCGGTTAAAAATTTTGGGTATGCAAATTCGGGACACCAACTTAGAATTACCTGTTTTTTTGTTGAGTTTATAGAGCGGTTAAATATTTTGGGTATGCAAATTCGGGACACCAACTTAGAATTACCTGTTTTTTTGTTGAGTTTATAGAGCGGTTAAATATTTTCGGTATTCAAATTAGAGACTCCTGCATAGAATAACTGCTGTATTTGTTGAGTATATATAGAGTTTATATAGCGGTTGATCATTTTCGTTATGCAAATTAGGGACTCCTGCACAGAATGACTGCTGTATTTTTTGAGTATATATAGATTTTATAATGTGGTTAAACATTTTCGGTATGCAACTTTGGGACTGCTGCATAGAATAAGTGCTGTAATTGTTGAGTATATATAGAGTTTATAAAGCTGTTAAACATTTTCGGTATGCAATTTAGGGACTCTTGTATTGAATAACTGCTGTATTTGTTGAGTATATATAGAGTTTATAGAGCGGTTAAACATTTTCGGTATGCAAATTAGGGAGTCTTTCATAGATTAATTGCTGTATTTGTTGAGTATATGTAGAGATTATAGAGCGGTTAAACATTTTTGGTATGCAAATTAGGGTCTCCTGTATAGAATAAATTCTGTATTTGTTGAGTATATATAGAGTTTATAGAGCGGTTAAACATATTCTGTATGCAAATTAGGGACTCCTGCATAGAATAACTGCTGTATTTGTCGAGTATATATAGAGTTTGTAGAGCGGTTAAACATTTTCGGTATGCAAGTTAGGGACTCCTGCATAGAATATCTGGTGCATCTTTTCAGTATTTAAACAGACGGATGGATTGATGGATGGATGGTTGGATGCATGTTTTCGCTATGCAAGTTAGGGGCTCCTTCATAGAATAATTGATGTATTTGTTGAGCATATATAGAGTTTTAACTGATTTGTTTTGTATTTATATCTAAATATGATAATACTAAAAAAATATACTATTGTCGAATTTATAAGGTAAGATCTACCAAGTACCATATATACACTTGCAGTAGCAAACGTACAGATACTTCCTGCATCCGCCGTGTTACACATAGTGTATGCGCACATAGAATCATAAAAACAGCCATAATTGTATATACTCACATTATCTATGCATTGACAAAAGAAACAGAACCCACAATAACAACACACTAGTGTATATGGTCGCAAAATATCGTAAACATATACCAAGTGTTTACGAAGAAATTCATATAAAGGCAATTACGTTCAGACGCGTATATCTCAGCAAGCAATGCATATTAATTCAAACGCGGCGACCTGACAGAAACGTTAGCACGCTGGACGAAATGCGTAGCCGTACTTCGTCTGCCGCTACGTTCTGAGTTCAAATTCCGCCGAGGTCGACTTTGCCTTTCATCATCCTTTCTGGCTCGATAAATTAAGTACCAGTTACGCACTAGAGTCGATATAATCGACTTAATCTGTCTATCTCTCCTTGTTTGTCTCCTCTGTGCTTATCCCCTTGTGGGTAGTAAAGAAATATGTATTTTGTCTGCCGTTACGTTCTGAGTTCAGATTCTGCCGGGGTCGACTTCACCTGTCATCCTTTCGGGCTCGATAAATTAAGTACCAGTTACGCACTGGGGTCTATATAATCGACTTAATCTGTTTGTCTGTCCTTGTTTGTTCTCTTTGTGTTTAGCCCCTTGTGGGTAGTAAAGAAATAGGTATTTCGTCTGCCGTTACGTTCTGAGTTCAAATTCCACTGAGGTCGACTTTGCCTTTCATAATTTCGTGATTACTGGAGTCGACGTAATCGACTGGCCCCTTCAAGGCAATTTCGGGGCCTTGTGCCTAGAGTAGCAAACATTAACTACTGAAAACGTCCAGGCCCACATAAATTCAGAAGGAGGTGATTATTGTTATCGTTAGGTCTAATTCATCGTAAAACAAATACGGACAAGAGTAATATCCAAAGTATAGTGGAAAAGGCAAGCCACTGGATTTGGTTAAAATGAGACGATGAGCAATGGCTACAGGAATATTGAGCGAAACCTGTTCATCTAGCAAGCGAGGACTCATTTCAGGAAGGCCGGTTGCAATGATGCCATCGAGAGGTAAGACTCGAAACGGTGCGCATTCTCTCCTGATGACCCCACACACTTACTAGCATCTTGTAAGCGGAGCTTTTAACTGGTAGCACTTGCACCGGCAACTGGTAGCGTTTGCATGGTGGCAACAGGTATGCAAACATAAACTATAGCAGAGTGAACCGTGCGATGGCAGAAGCACTTTTAATATATTTTCAAAGTATATGTATTAATACTGAAATAACAAACGCATTCGTATGTAGCCCCAAAGTAAACCTCTAGCAATCCGCGAACATTTACACAGATAAATGCACAGATACATACACTCATGGACACTCAGCTGATATATAATTTCTTTTACACATGAACGTTTTACTTTCCCCTAACGAGAGGCAGGAATGTGTATGTGCATATGTTCAATTATATGTGTGCTTGGGGGGTGTAGATATACGTATGCATGTGAGTCCTTGTGCATGGGAGGGTGCGGAAGTGTATGTGTGGGTTTATGGGTACGCGCATGTATATGCATGTATGTGGGTCGCACAAGTATGTGTGCCTGTGTGAATATATGTATATGTGAATATATGTGTATATATATGCATATATATATATATATATATATATATATATATATATATATATATATATATATTATATATATATATATATATTATATATATATTATATATATATATATCTATATATATATATATATATATATATATATATATATATATATATATATATATATAATATATATATATATATATGTTCATATATGTATGTATGTATATATATGTATACATATGTATGTGTATATGCGTACACCTGTGAGTAGATAAGATCCGGTCGGCATATGTATCATAGCGGGCAGACCCTCCGAATTGGTAAATATCCTGGCATGATGTATACTGCAGGCTATTCGCCAGGCCAAAGATATCTTGATTAAATCAAAGTTTACATTGTCGCAAAGACAATACATATTAATACATGGAAGATTCACCCACTTTCTAAATACAGCACCTCAAGTGTACCAAGAGGCAAACTTCCTTCATAATGAATGGCGGCAAAGAACAAGTTAATGTTTTACTCCTAAATTAGGTGGAACATTTAATTTTAGACACCAATATTTTTCTTGTAGTGTGCCGTGTGTCTCATCGACTTGAAATAATTTTGTGCTTCCCGATGGTAGCAAACCTGCTTAACAAGCAACTCTAGAAGACTACAGTTTTTAAAAAAATGCGTGTCCTTTCGAAAGTAAGATAAATAATGACATGATAAAATTTCAGTGAGAATTTCAGCAATTAAGCAAAAACTTCTCTTGCTATTTCTGTGTTAGTACAGTCAACCTTTGACTGAAATCAAAGCGAAATAATTATTCTGCAGTGTTTGCTTTCTTTCTGGTAGTTTCTGAGCTCGAATAAGAGCAGGGTCAAATTCACCTTTCATTCATCCGGAGTCAATACAAACGATATCGATAATATATTGGAGTTATTCCAATTTCCCATTCGAAACCTCTGTATTTCTGTGGTCTCCTGCCAACAGAATGAATCGAATATATTTAGTGATCTTCGACGAAGTTTTGTGAAAAAGTAATCAATGTAGACATATGTATAAATTTTATGTATGCTACAGTTAAAACGCAATGGTGTTTCATGGAGATTTTATTTGTTTAATCTGAGTTCGATTTCATAGAGCACACTCTAAAATAATGTCGATTATTCTGCTATCACAATCCTGAGTTTTTATTTTATGTATGTCATATATATCGCCCTCCCGTTTATATTGTACAGTGTTTCGTTATTTCAACGAAATTTTATGTAGATTTCTTAGAGATTTACCAATCACTTAGCGATTCCCTTACTAGCTGTTTTCTTGTGCGAGCACACACACACACATATGTATAATGTACATATATCTATATGTGTGTTTGCGTGTGTGTATCCATGTGTGCGTATCCAAGAAAGGATAGCGTAATGAAATTTAATGCTGGCGACGCTATAAATTCTTCGACGTACTCTGGGTTCATATATAAAGAAATAACTCAAGGGATAATTTAATTCTTTATAATACAGATAATGCCGTAGACGTTACTACTCCTTTTAGTTGATCATAAGTGTGCACTACTGAAGTATTATTTATTTTCTGATGCTTAATAATGAAATACAAAACAGATTTGAATTAACACAACAAAGCATTTTGTTCGTCAATCTCGCTAGCTTGTCAATTTACCGCCCTGACTGAGGTTAATATGAATTTCCATCAAGACCTGTAACTACAGGTCATTGAATGAAGACAATCACTGGTTCACAGCTATGCAATAAATTTAGACTGTCATCAACAACATCGACTCATGAGCCGAATTTAGCAGACAATGTATAAGTTTAAAAATAAAAATAAAAATGAAATAGTAGGTTCAGCATAACCTGTCTTCCTTGATTTATTTTTTATATATATGCTTTGTGCTATTTCGGATGAATAACAAACCAACTGGCTTCCCTATCATTTGACAATTCAACGCGTTTTCTTACACTTCGCAGCCAAGATGTCGAAACAGTGCAGGAGATATTTATGTATGAAATCGGATATAAGGCTGTCAAACACGGCTCATTAGTATAATACTTAATGGTATACAGCGCAATAATATATACTACAGTACCAATATAAAGTGAGTTGATGATAAATAATTATACGTCGGCAAACGTATATGTAAATTGGTTTGCTGTGAATTAAAAGTCATCAATATTCGGGGATTTGTTACTGATTTGCTTACGCATGTCCTCTATGCACTGAGAAACCATAAGATGTGTTTCTTCTAAAGAGGCAAACTTTCCAGAATAAGTGCGAAATCAAAGATAGAAAAATCGTTCATGCACCACATCAATAAAGACAAAAAATAACCACAAAGTAGATTAAAATTTTCAACCGACAAAAGCCAATTGACATGCGAAAAGTGGAAGAGTGAATTAATAGAACAAAAAGGTTTCGAAACATCTGATAATACTTTAAGATCAAATGAGACAGAAAACAATGAAACGGGTAACTTCAAAAAGGAAACTTGGAAATTATGTAGAAGTTTCGGTCCGTAAGAGGAAAGAAAAATGACTAAACATAAATTCTAAAGTAACAATACAGTATTCTACGCGTGCGCACATGCACACTCACGCATACACAGTTACACACACATACACACATACACACACACACACGCACACACGAACACACATGCACGCACGAACGCATACACACTTGCACTCACGCAGACACGCATACATACATACACACAAAAACACGCACATACATGCACACACACACAAACACACACATATACACACTCATACACACAAGAAACATTTATTTGCGAATGAATAAACATGTGATATAGGATTCTGATCAGTAACCATAGTAAAAAAACATTTTAGGTGATACGACAGTCAATTGAAGGTGAGTGAACTTAATGACATTAAACAGCAGAGATCAGACACAGAAAATGTGTTGCATAACACTTTGCACACGGACTTTGCTACATAACATTTCCCTATATAAATATTCAAATATGAATTTGCATATTTTAACTTGCATCTCTACTGAATCGCTTACGTTTGGATTTCTGTCGCAGTAAGTAACTCATGGTATGTTAACATCTTTGTAGCGTTATGCTATCATTTACGTATATCTCTTACCATGTATTACATTACATATATATAACTTAAAATGTAATAAATTACCATATCATAAAAGATATATTTTTATCAAAGACAGAATCTTACGCAACCAAGGTGGAATATTTAATCTAAATATAGAACAAACATCTTAATATCCTACACTCAATAAGTTGTCAAATGTAGGGTGGTTTCTTATCAAAATTGGATATTCAAAACTTACTACAGATAATTTGCAATCATGCTTATCGTGTTGGTTGTATAATGGAAACAGAAACTTTCAGCGCTTATAAAATGGTGGTTTCGGTGCGAGGAAAGCTTTTTTTTCTGTCGAGGGCTTCTATGCCCCGTTATTAGACTATTTTCCTTAATCATTGCACGGTGATCGCCATAAGCTTTAACCTTATATAAAAATACCATTACTATTAGTTACAAAATTATGATATATCACATACCCAAGAATATAAATGTATAAAGGAGTACCAGTAAGGAAAATATATCATAGATACATATATATACTTACAAGACAGTGCGTTACTAAGGTTTGTGTACATGCAATATGATGGTTTTTACAGTTTGATGTGCTTTCTTGTAGAGAAATTATTTAAGATATACACACATATAAACCGAAAACGTAAGTCGTATTTTAAGTGTTATATGATACACGCACCGCTCTTTTTTTATTGTTATATGATATACGTAATAAGCGCAACTGTTAATTAATATATGTACCGATTTGATACGTAATAATATTTATTTTCCTTCGGAATTTTCGTGACTATCAGAAATTGATACTTAGAGAGAGTAGCCACGTGCCCATGGAATTATAATAATCATTCAGATAACATTGTAGTGAGCGAAGAAGCCTTGTAATTACGGATGTATGCATGTTATATTTTCCTCAGTAAACGCCCAGTAGATTGATCGGTAGACACGTAAAAGCCACGACGGAGTTCATTTCATTTAATAATATTCGGAATCTATATAGGCAGCAGTCTGGTTCCGTGTACTTCGTTTTGGTTAGTAGAAATTTACAAAGGGATATTATACATTTGGTGCTGCAAATAGAATATAAAATCTTTTGAAAACAGTCGTAGATTTCAGTTAATTAAAGAAATACATTTGCCTTTGAAAATATAACCGAATTGTTAAAGTTGGAAAATACTGAATAACTAGTTTAATAATTTCAAAGAGGATTGAAGAAAATTTTGCCAACAAAACAGAAAATTAAAAAGTCATGTCTGTACATATATGTATATGTTTATATATATATATAAATATATATATATATATATATATATATATATATATATATATATATATATGTATGTATGTATATATATATATATTATATATATATATATATATATATATATGTGTGTGGTGTGTGTGTGTGTGTGTGTGTGTGTGTGGTGTGCGCGTGTGTGTGTGCATGTGTGCGCGTGTGTGTGTGTGTATGTATATATATATGTATGTATGTATGTATGTATGTATGTATGTATGTATAAGACAGGAATTGAAAAGGAAAAAATATCAAAACAAACGCAGGCAAATGTCATTTCTGCTTAAATAACTGACAGTTCGCTTAATTCAACATATTCATTTGAAGTGAGTAGGATTTTGCTTGCCAAATGGTATAAAAATAAATATCCTTGATTTGATTTAATATTGCGTTCAAAGAATTCGAAGACATTTTACTAATAAAGCTAAGAGGAAATTAAAATTGTAAATTTTATCTGATATGAAAAATGTTTCTTTGGAAAAATATCAAATACCATGTAACTTCTGATTGAAACATCGCCTTATATCATAAATATATGCGTATACATACATAAATGCATATCTATATGTACAATCTTTTTTTCATAATGAGATAAAAAACCAAGGCTCTGAAGATTTTAGAACATTTATAAATAGAAGGTCTTACAGATGTTTCCAGGATATTTATTATATTCCTTCATCGGAGACGTTGTGATAAAACGATTAAGCAATAGTTAATTTAGAAAAGATACGAATTAGAGAGTGAAATGGAGGAATGAAAATAGATGTGAGATATGCAGGGATATTGCATTTGTAGATCCATTATTTAGGCGGAATGGTATACATATGAGATTCCAATACTTTGTGAGTAAATGCTATTGGAGTTTACTCACAAGGTATTGGAATCTCATATGTATACCATTCTGCCAAAATAATTGATCTACAAATGCAATATCCATGAATATCTCACATCTTTTTTTCATTCCTCTATTTCACTCTCTAGTTCGTATCTCATCTAAATTAACTATTGCTTAATCATTTTATCACATCGTCTCCGATGAAGGGATATAATATATATCCAGGTAACAACTGCAAAACCTATTTATAAATGTTCTCAAATCTTCAGTTTTGGCTTTTTTATCTCATTCTGAAAAAAGAATTTATATATACACATGCTGATATATGACCTACGTTGGACCCCTTATTCGCAGAATCACCGAACCTGGAGCTTAACTATGGTCTATCCATAGCACTTACTCAGCATTACCTGACACTTTTGGCTTTTACTGACACCATTACCTCTCATAACACACACACATATATATATATACATGTGAGCGCGTGTGTGTATTTGAGTTATTCTTTATTCCTCTAGTGGTCTCCGTAGAGGCAAGACAGAATTTTCCTATATTCACCGCCTGAACACATCTCTACATGTAAATATTCAGTGAAGTTCTACATACCGCCAACATACATGATACTATTTCTACCAATGCTTATTCTACCTCTATGGTGGTTTATTCTTGCTGGATATTAAAGTTACTTTAATAATAATTATATTTTCATGTATACTTGTATGTATATATGTATATATATATATTATATATATATTATATATATATATATAATATATATATGCATATATCTATATACACATATATATATATACATATATATACTTATATATATATATACATATATATATACATACAAATATATATATATATGTATATATATATATATATATATATATATATATTATATATATATATATATATATATATATTATATATATATATATATATTATATATATATATATAAATGAAAGAATGGAGTTGCACGAGGAATTAACAAAATTCCTTTATTTTCGACATATGTTTCGAAGGCTGCATATTCCTAATTTCGAAGGAATAAGGGGTGCATTATGCCGTCTTCTCATCAGGAAAAACAAGGAACTTATGTCAGTATCAAGATGCACAAAAACTTTTAGATGACTGCCCACACGGAGCCCATAGCGATAATGAGTGTTTCTTTAAAATATTCCGTTATAAGCAGTGACGTCAAAAATGGTTGAATGTAGAAGATTCTATAAGGTTCAAGGATTCAAACAAGGTTGGAGGAGAGAGGCCTAAGAATAGGAAGGTGATAGAGTGCAGGTCATATGAATGGTGATTTGTTGTTTTCTTTTGTGATTGAGTGCCTATATGTGTGTATGTATATAACTGCATTCATGTCTATGTGTGTGTATGTGTGTGCGTGATTGTGTGTGTGGTTGGGTAGAAGCCAAAAACAGACAGTGGTGAAGTGACAGGTTTGTGTCGGTGTGTTTGATTGTGCTTACGATAGATAGAGGGAAAGAGAGAGAGAGAGAGGAGGGTGAGGTAGAGAGAAAAGGTAAAACATACCTCAATGGATTGGGTAGAAGTCCTTTATGAGTATAAAAATTGACTATGGGGGTGATATATAAATGGGACAATATTATTAAAATTCAAGGAGGTTATTATTCATATGAGTGAAAGGTGTGTTTTTGGCAGTGCATGCCCCTATAGGATTTCTCGACCATTGTATTTATTAAAGGGACTTTGGCGAACAATATATGGAAAAGTTCGGAATTACAGACGCCACAAAATTTTCTGCCCTTATCAAACGGAAAGGATACAGACAATATGGACCATTCCAGCTTGAAAGTTGTATTGCTGTCCTTAAGACGCCAAACTAATTTACTTAGTCCTGTGCTTTGTTGTTTTCTCTTATCTCGGAAAGTTGAATAATGATTGGAGATCCTGTGGGCTAATTTAGAAGTAGTTGCCCCAATGTAGAAGAAGACATCGGTACCGAAAGAAATGTTGCACTGGTAAATGGAATTTCTAATTTTGGAATTGCTGGATAAGAACTTTAATCTGTTAGGGTTTACCTCCGAGACTAAGACGGAGTTTTTATTGTTATGATTGCTGTTAATATTATTGCTAGCATTGACCACAATACTATTCCTATTATTATCATTACTATTAATTGTACTATCGTCGGCAATTTCCCTGACTATAGGAATGCTGGGGTTATTATCATCAATACTACCACTGTTATTAGAAATGATGTCGTTATTACCACTAACACTACCACTGTTAATAATCTGACTAATATTATTATTAATATTACTATTGTTAATGCCAACGCTGCTATGAATGTTGCTATTATCAATACTATTTCTATTATTATTATTATTGTATGTTTGGTTGGAATTGGTAAGGGCAGTGTCGCTACTCCCGGGTGATGAGTCCTTATTTAGCAGCTTGTTATTATGGGAGGCACTGATCTGCGATAGATTTCTAGTGTTGGAGAATGCAATTGATAGTAGAGTAATACCTAGAATTCCATGGAAAGTTCCTAGCTACGGCTTCACGGAACTGTAAAGGGAGGTTAGACCTGATTTGTTTCCCGAAAGGAATGAGCTTCACGGAACTGTAAAGGGAGGTTAGACCTGATTTGTTTCCCGAAAGGAATGACAAACCAGATATAGTTTTTTGTGGACTTAGAATAGTTTAGAGTGTCACCATTTCCATTAAAGGGAGTATTTCTGTGCTGGAGAATTGATGTTGGTTTCCGATTGCCTCCCCTGGTCCGTAAATTATTTATTATATATATATATATATATATAATATATATATATATATATTATTATTATTATTATTATTATTATATATAATATATATATATATATATATATATATATATTATATATATATTATATATATTATATACATATATACAGAGAGGTAGACACAGAGAGGAAGAGAGACAAAGAGAGTGAGAGATATTTATTTTACTTTCTTTTACTTGTTTCAGTCATTTAACTGTCGCCATGCTGGAGTACTGCCTTGAAAGGTTTTAGTAGAACAAATTAACCCCGAGAATATTTTTCCAGCCTAGTACTTATTCTATAGGTGTCTTTCGCTGATCCCTGAAGTTACGTGGAGATAACACACCAAAACAGGTTCTCAAGCAGTGATTGGGAGGAGGGAAACACATACACAAAGACACTCACACACACACACACAGGCAAACACATACATGCACACACGCACACACATACACACATATAATGGATCCTCTCGTCGTGACGGGCAAATGAGGGTTCAGTAAAATAAAGCGGTAATAATGCTCTATGGCACGCATGTGCCTCTTGAGGCTTGCGGGTGCCTTGCAAACCTTTTGGCAAATTGAACAAGTTGAGGACTCAGTTTGTCCGAGTGCTTGCAGATCATTTACTATGTGTTTTCTTGAGTGGACGGCAAGGCCTGCTTTGCTTCGTGCTATAAAACCACAATTGCAGGTAAGGTTTCCATTCAGACGAGCAGCGTTTTTCCAGCGTGCCTTCATGCTTGTACAAAGTTGGTCCTGATCCCGGAGTTGACTTGGCTCAAATCTTTGAACTGAGGAGAAGCAAGACTGCAGCTGAGTCCTGAGGTCTGGTGCTTCATTATCCAAGGAAGAAAAGGAATTGTTGCATCGCATCAGATTGTCTTTTAGTTTGTTTTTGATACCCATCTGACCTTCTTGTTGGGAGTTGACCAAAGAGAAGTCGCTTCGGAAACCTCACGTCACTCTTACATGAGAAATGATCTGGCTGTATTTTGATGAGGATGGCTTCAATAGCTCATATGCTGAATTACGTTAGTACAATACCTGATATGTTGCATTTTGTTTGTTACGAATATGGTCATTCGGTTTTATATTTTTAAAATAATTGTTATTTAATTCTGTTGCTGGTTATATTTCTGTTAATTTCTAATTTTTGTTTTTCACCATTTAATTGTATTATTTATATTTATTTTTAATTCTCATAATTTTTGCTTTTCACTATTTGTTTGCTGTATTTTCTATTTTTGTATCTTTTATATTCCAATACCACACACCGTACACACTTCACACACACACACCCACACGCATATACAGACACCAACACACACACACCGGCTCGTGTGTACACACATACATACGCACTCCCTCACGCACCAATACACATGTGCATACGCACACACACACACACACAGACATACGCACACACACACGAACGTACATATACCTCCACACACCAAATCATATACACACAATACAAATATGCCGATACACACTGATGGACACATATACACGCACGTAATACACGACAACACACACATTCCTCTGCGTACACATACCCACACAAACACATGGAGACACACACACATGTATACATTCTCTCTCCGTCTAAGCATAATGCCAACACATACAGACATACAAACAACCATACCCACCTATTCACACAATCACACCCACCTATTCTCATCCTTTTCCTATGCTTCTTCTGACTCACTAATAAACCCTCTATCTAAGCACACATGCACACACACACACACACACACACACACAATGCCGTACCCACCTATTCAGGCACCTGTCACTATAGCTGCTGACCTCTCAGAGCGGATTCAACACACACACAGATGCTACTACAACAACGCACACACAAGCAACGCCCACAAACACAAACATACAGGCTGCGCACACAGACACGAACATACAAACACGACACCTACACACATAGTTACCACCACACGCACACACGCTACCACACGCACACACGCAGTTACTAACAAACACACAGGCGACAATACGTACACACACTATCACACACATGCCACCAAACACGCACACGCACACACAGATGCTGACCATATTCACATAATTCTGTCCCAGAAACCAATTTCTCTTCATTACTTCTACTTCCGGTCACTTCGCAATTTTCCGCACCATCTTCATGGACTTCGCTGTTTTTCCTATTTCCGAAGAGAATCTATGCCCGAAACATAATACTACTACACTTTTCCTGCTCTTGTGCTACACCTACACGTTCGTTTTCCTTTTTTCTTTCTTCTATGCTTTTTGAATTGACTATTCTTTTATTATTTTGTTTATTTCACTTATTTGATTACGGTCATGCTGGAACACCGATATTAGTCGAGTAAATCCATTCCTGAACTTATTCTTTGCAAGCCGAGTACGTATTCTGTCGGGCCCTTTTGGCGAACCACTAATTTATGGGGAGGTTAACACCCCAGCATCGGTTGTCAAGTGATGATAGGAGGAACAGACACAGACACGCAAACACATATATATATATATATAGTTAGTTAATCCAAACAAGAAAGCAAAAAAAAACACAACAACGCGAGGACGTGGAACAAATATAGTATTATTGGACGCTCAGGAAAGAAGGAAAGAAGGAGGGTTTAACGTTTCGAGCGGAGCTCTTCGTCGGAAACATGGGAGAAGGAAAGATCCAGAGAAGGGAAGACAGAGGAAAAAAAATCGCGCAATGGTACACACGCGGTCACATTTTGAATATATATATATCTATATATATATGTATGTATGTTGTATTATGTATATATATGCATATAATATATGCATATATATAATATATATATATATATATATATATATATATATATGTTAATAAAATAGAACATATGCATATATAAACATATATGTACGTACCTATCTCTACATGTACATATACACGCATATATGTGTACAGGACACCAAAAAGACGTCGAACACATAGAGAGACGAAAAACATAGACACAAACCAAGGAACAGGACAAGCAAAAAAGAAAAAAAAAGAGATACAGGACAATAAGCACAACGAAAAATCCCCTTCTTCAGTCGCTAAGGTTTCATCTACTCTACGTTTCGAAGGATAAAAGCGAGACGTATACTTCGAAGAAACTTCCTTCCTGCGAAAAGCAAATCAATTAAAATTCTGAGATCTTTTCGCAGAGGGGTAAAAAATGGTAAAAAAAAGCAAGACGGTAACGACAGTACAAACATATAAACAGTAAAAAAAAAAAAAAATTATATATAAACAGTTGAAAAATAAATATATAACAGTGAGAGACAGGACAAGGAGAACAAGATATGCATATATACAGAGGTTTTTCTTGTTTGCCGACTGCTAAATTCCCTCACAAGGTTTATTCTGCGCAAAGCTATAGTAGAAGAAACCTGCCAAAATGACCACGCAGTTCGTCGGAACCCGGAACCATGTGGCAAGATACTGACATATAGACACGCACATAGACACACACTCACACACACAGGCACACACAAACGCACTCATACACACACACATATACATACCTCTATACGCACAGACAATCACACACACACACACATATGTATATATATATATATATATATACAATATCTAACTGTTTCCCTGCATTCTGAGATCTAGTGTGTTTCTTCGGGCTATATGTGTATATTGTCTCCGTAACTTAAAAATCTTCGCCTTCAAGAACATCCTCTGTCTTCGATGGCCTGAATATGGTAGTAGACACTGAGCTTATCAGATTCTGTTGTTACTGACAAACTGTTTTGAGTGTGTAGATATAGTAGGATGGTGATTCTGCTAATTGGCTTTCTAATTTTTTGTAATCTTGATTTGGTCTTAACGGGGGGGTTACACATGCGATTGTCCTTAGCTGATATTTAAGATTCCGCCTATACGTACACATACGTCTTGGTTCACGTATTCTTCCATATATATACTAACGCTCAGACACATACGCACACAAACGCATACACATATACATATATATTAATACATATATATATATATCAATAATATAATTATATATATGTATATATATGTTCACATATATATATATATGCATATATGTATACACACACACACACACGCACAGACACACACACACATACATATATATTATATATATAATGATAATAAATAATAATATATATATGCACATAAGGTTACAGGACGATACCAACAGTCAAACAACATGAACTCCGTAAACAAACTAGTTAAACACCCAAACAACTAGGGGAAAATAGAAAACAGGACAAGTAAACACAGAAACGGGAACCTTCATCAGTTACCGGCTGTCAATCTACTCCTCATTTCGAGCATTCAACGACAATATGAGCCTTCAAAGACAGTTGCTCCCATAAATTCTGAAATAAAATTTTGGAAATATGGAGGGTCGAATTTGGGAACAAAAACAGAACATTGGAGACATACAAGGAAACCGAACGAAAACAAACATGAAGGATCGTTAGACCAGAGCGATTGAATATATATTATATATATAATATATATATATATATATATATATATATAATTTACAATATAAATTATAATGGTTAATTGACAATTTTTGTCTTTTTTTTCGGCATATTTGGCATTAGAATTTTTCTTTTGCCCTTATATCGTAAATTATTTATAAATTTAACCTTTAAAGGTATTTTTTGATATGCTGACCATTGATAAAATTTTTTTCCCTAAAAAAATGTTATCCTACATTAGTTATATATATATATATATATATATACACGCGTACGCACAAATAAACAGATAAGTACGCACACTCACATGCATACATATATACAAATATATGCACAAAGATACCCGAGCACGCATATATACACACACATGCTCGTGTGCACGCGCACACACAGACACATGCATACACACATATATATCTTTACTTATGTCGCTACGTGCAGTTATGCATAGTAAACACGGGGACGAGAATACGTATGTATAGAGAAATACAACCCGACAAACGAACACATGGATACGGGGAAAGGACAGAGGGAGAGAGTTCACTTAATTATCATTATTATTTCACTGCGCTGAATCTGGAACATGCGTATTTTTAGCGAGCGGTGGAAACATCTCAGTATTTTCTCAGCATGCTTATTTACCAAGTGTTCGTTACTTAACCGGATGCACAAGGATGCCTCGAGGATACTTCAAAGTCACATACGCCGGATAGTGTATTATATGGAGGTGCGTTTTTTATTACTGACCATTGTATTTCATATTTTATTTCATATTTCCTTCTTCTAATCTTCATATTATGTCGACTAGTGATGTTACGTGTCGCCGGAGTATCTTTTTAATGAGAAGATATAACTGCGAGATAACGGACCTTCAATTGGTTTCAGAGGGTCCAATGTATGTGTATTTATGGTGTGGTGTCATGATTGTGCATTTTTATACGATGTTTTTCACATATAGTGATTCCTGAGCGGACATGCTGATTTCTTGCGACAGCTGCAATTATTTGCACTACCATTATCTTTATAATTATTTGGAAGCATTTTGATTTTGTTTTTATGATGTTCCTGATGATTAGAGGTATCTGAAGTTTTATTGATGTCATAGCCTCTTTTGTTGCTACATATATATGTGTATATGCATATATATATATATATATATATATATATATATATATATATATTGCGTTCCAATTCTCCCGTCGCACGTCACTTCCGCTCGGCCGGCCATTCCCCCGGTGACATCTCTGTGTTTGGTCTTGCCCCACACAACGGACCTCCACTATCCAGGCTTCAATTGGAACAACGGTTTATTTTCACTTTACAGACTAACACCCCGCACGGGCTCAACACAGCCCCCTCCTCTTAGTGACTGCGTCTCCACCTCCCACAACAAGCAACTTTATTTCTTATTTCTTCCTCCTTTTCTTTTTTTCTTTGTTTTTTTTCATTTCTTTCCTTACGTGCTATTACGTCTTTTATATTATTTTAATAATTTATTGTTTTTTTGTTTTTTTATTATTCTATTGTTTTTATAAATTATTGTCCTTATACAGAAACACATACACACACATACTCACGTATCCACGAACACACACATACCTCCAACACACCACACACATACAACATACATGCACATATATGCACACATACTTCCACACACATACACACACGCACACATACACAAATACACAAACCCACACACACCCACGCGCACACACACATATGCTCGTGAACACACACACGTACACAAACGTACACACACGCACAAGAATGCACAGAAACCTATCCTATCCAGCACACACAGACACACATACCTTTAGACACATAAACGTACACATAGCCACATACACGCACATACTCAAGCACACGCGCGTACAATAAAATGAACACAACCTGACACACATATCCACGGTCACACACACGCACATACACATACACGCACGTACATACGCACACAATACACGCACACACATACAGACGTACATACACGTACATACACACACACCAGCACGAACATTACGCCCACACACACATGCATTCAAATACACACCGATACATACACACAATATATGCCTACACGCGCACACACACATACATATACGTATACACATATAGACACAAACACACACACACACACACGCACACAAAAACATGCGCACACATACACACGCATACGAATGCACACACCCAAAACTCACAACCCCACGGATACACGTATATACACCCATATACGCTTACACACACATACAAACGCACGCGTACACGCACACACAACTACACGCACACACAACTACACGCACATAAGACACGCACGCACATACATACACACACAAATGAACCCACACATACATCCCATACACAGGCACACAATTATACATAAATGTATACACACATACGCACGTCCAAGCACACACGCACACATACACTAAGTAAAGCACAGTTATTCGCCACACACCCAAACTCTACGCATACACACACGAACACACACACACTACAAACAAAACACACACACGATACATATACATACACGCACACACACACATACTTCAAAGTAGCAGTACTGACCTGTGGTAGAGACCAAAGGCACCACTCCTTCCTCGACCTTCACACTACTAGCCCTACAAACACGCTTTGTTTAACATATAAAACCACACACACTCACACACACACACGTGTCATCATTGCACATATACACACACACACGCTCACGCAGACCTCCGCACACGCACATATCCACACTTACAAGCACATACCTCATCCTCTACCATTCTCCTTTCTTTGACAGAACTACTCTTCTCTCTTTCAAAACACCTTTCTTCACTCCTTTCCTTCCGTTCTTTCAAAATGTGACCTCATGTGTAGCGTTGGCGATTGTTTCCTCTATCTTCCCTTCTCTGGATCTTTCCTTCTCCTATGTTTCCGACGAAGAGCTCCGCTCGAAACGTTAAACCCTCCTTCTTTCCTTCTTTCCTGAACGTCCAATAATACTATATTTGTTCCACGTCCTCGCGTTGTTGTTTTTTTTTGTTCTTTCTTGTTTGGATTAACTTTATATATATATACACCACCGTAAAGAAGCCTGTAAAGCGCTTATATATATATATATATATATATATATATACACACATATAAATATATATGTATATATATACACATATATGTGTGCGTTTGTGTGTTTATCTTTATAAATATATGTAGTTACATCTATATGAACCTATATATGCGTCTATATATATGTATTATATATATATACATACACATATATACATATATGTATATATGTATATATATATATAATATATATATATATTATATATATATATACTTATACAATATATATACATACTTATATTTAATTATAATACAAAACATTTATCTGGCACTAGCAATGAATAGCGTGAAATACAGAGGTTTAATTTATGCTAATGAAAGTTCCTAAACCCATATATGTACATGGATAGCATATCAAATTTTAAAATCTGTAAACATTTTGTTAAAATTGAAACGCTACATTGTACACCTATATCTTTCTAACTTCATCCATTAAATAGCTCGATACGGTTTATTACTATCGAACACAATGAATACCGTTTCTATATTTATCAATTAATTTTATTGTTGTATTGTTTAGTTCTATTGTTTAATGGGACATTTTTTTTTATCGCACATCATACCGTTACTTTATTGACGTAGTAAACTTCATTATATTCAGTGAATGCTTTGGAAGTTTCTAATAGATAACATCCTCTCCAAGGTATTCGTTTTCTATTAGATTTTCAATCATTTTTATCTTTTGATTGAACTGATTCACTGTTAAGCTGTCTTACATTTTCTGAACGTTATTATATATTTGAATTTATGTATCTATGCACACGCACGCGCACGTACACACGAATATATATGTGTGTATGTAGGTTATATATATATATATATATGTATGTAATATATATATATATATGTATGTAATATATATATGTATGTTATATATATATATATATATGTATATATATATGTATGTATGTATATATATATATAATGTATATATATATATGTATATGTATACGTATATATATATATATATATATATATATATATATAATGTATGTATATATATGTATTATATATATAATATATATATATATATATATATATATATAAGTATATACGTATACACAAACATGTATGTACAGAAATATACACAATATACATACACACATATATATATATATTTGTGCATATGCGTGTGTGTATACGTTTAATTATACACTTATGTGTGTGTGTCTGTGTATGTGTGTGTGAGTGCGTGTATATATATGTGTGTGTATGTATGTATATGAATATATATATATCCTTATATATATATGCAATTATATAGTGTGTGTACACACATATATATATATACATATATGCATACACACAGACGCTCACACAGACGTATTTCTACACCGAGCTAGACAGAGACCTATAGCTTGTATAGACTTACTCTTCTAATTTTTATATTATCCTACCCCGACGCCAGAACGTTTATTCGTTCGTATGTGGCAATGTTAAAAAATAAAAATTACACATCATATAAAGAAACGTACTCATGCTACCAATGGAATAGCTTTCCTTTATTCCCCATTTTACTGAATAATACTTAGCAAGTAATCGAAGATCTGCTTCAGTTGAAAAAAAATGATAACCAAACAAAATGCATATTATGTAGGAAAAATAAATGGCTATCTTATAATCCAAAGTGAATCTCCCATTGTTCTGCTTATATAATCTAAATACCATTAGGCAAGAATCGGAATTATACTTGTTACATTTGTATTTATTTCCTTCTCGGTTCTCTATAAAACGTTTGCTCCAGACATCGGAAATATTACGCGTATAAAATAATAGGTTGATATTTTATAGAAACGGGCTACTTTTTTTCTGTGTTCTAATAACATTGAAACTCGTGAAAATTTAGATAGTTTCCTAAGAAATACTTTATTTCTTTTTATTTTTATTATGGGGAGGAATAATATCTTATAAAAATATTTTATTTACTGGTCGGTCTATATATCAGAACACACTGAGAATTGTAGTCGGCAGAACTTACATTATATACTAAAACTTAGTCTAAAATCTTATTTGAAACCTATCTCTCCAGTAGGCTGAAAACTGTTATTCGAATAATTAAGGAATATCTCAAATATTTAATATAATGAATTGAAAACCTTAAAGGTGTGATATTATCATTTTTTAGTATATATTTTCCTTTTCCTGGTGTTTAGACTCTACAAACAACAAACTAGATTAAGTCAACACGTAAATGCCTCACATATATAAATCATATATATATATATATATCATTTGAACGACATCGATTAACTAAGATTAACTTATCATCGAGATATCTAGATATCTGTCTTTTGCTGCTTTCTTTATATTCACAATCAATGCAACTGTACTTGATCACTTCTAAGTCTCCCTGCCAATGAAAGAAATATCATTTAACGATCAGCTTCAAAAAGAAAGCCCACACATATTTACCTCTTTATTCTTTTCCAAATCTGTTAGATAAGAGTAATTGGCTTATAAATACGTGTACATACAAATTTATATGTATATATATATATTATATATATATATATATATATATATATATATATACTATATATATATATAGGCACAAGTACACACACATTTGTATTAGTACGAGTGCATCTATGTCAACAAATGTGAGTACATATACTTACCTGTGTAAAGGCGATAGAGTGACAGAAAAAGCGAATGGAAGATTGTCCTCTCGGGAAACTCAGAATTGGTAAGCTATCAGACTTGGACGTTTTGCAACTTTATTTGAGATTCTGTGTTCTGAAGGCAAGGCAAAAGTATCCACCTTCCAAGGCATGTGTCCTCTTGCCTTTCTATGAATCAACATCTGTCATGAAATGATACACATAAATTTCATTATTGTGGAATAATGATATAGAATATCAATAATATTCAAATCTGCACGGCAAATATGTTACATCTCCAGTCATATTAGTGTTCGATTGCAAAGACATATAATATATTTCCTTTGACGTATCCAGTGCTATAGCAATGGTAATTTTTGTGTTGCTTAACGAGGCAAAGATATTTCTGATTCGAAACATATTCTGAATGTCTCTCTCTCCTTCTCTCTCTCTCCTTCTCTCTCTCCTCCTTCTCTTTCTCTTCTCTCTCTCCTTCTCTTTCTCTCTCTCTCTCTACTCCTTCTCTTCTCTCTCTCTCTCTCTCTCTATCTCTCTATATATATATATCTATATATATATATATATATAAATGTATTATATATATATATATATTTGTATATGTATGTATGTACTTGCATAGCAAGTGATTTGATCTGAGCGTCGGATATTAAAACACCTGACCATCATATTGATGGATATCAATATTTGGCCATTCTTGTGGTTTATCAACATCAGGTTCTTGTATTAAATCGGAGGCTAACTGAATCGCCAATCTATGAGTAAAGCGAAATTGTATAAAACACATTTGCTGGTACGCCACGACAATGCATATGTAAGATTTGGTGGGAATTACCCCGCCTTTCTATGATTTTCAGGAGTTTTATCATCCGACGCTTGAAAGGAGTAAATCCCATTGGTCTAATGCAGCTTGGGGGCTAGCTGTCACAGAAAGCATACTGAGTGTGTGCCATCAAAAATGTCTAGAACACCAGCCATACCACTGCCCCTATATATATATATATATATATATAGATATATATATATATATATATATATATATATATATATATATATATATATGATATATATATATATGAACAATTCCGTGATAGAAACACCAACGAAAAAGGAGCCCACATGGTAAGAGATAAATATTTTTTATTTAAAGGGACCCATGCATGTCTTTAAGTGCTACTATTAGTTTCATGTGTTCATCATATTCATATCCATCAGGTACAACCCACATATCATAACGAACTAAAAAAAAATTGAATAAGAAGGGCGATAAAGCTGAGAAAGCTGCATATAGAAAACGCCGAAGTTTAAAATAAAAAACGGAAAAATAAAATATAAAAAAGTAAAAGGTTTATCCTCCTTACACCTTAAATTACAAGCTGGAATGATAACAAGTTAATCAGGTATAGGCGGAATTTTCCAATTCTTCAAAATATATGTATATGTATGTTTGTAACTACTTGAAATTTCAGATTTAAAGTTCGGCAGAGAATTTGGGATCTTAGATCTCAAAGGATCTGAGCTCTTTCAGTTAAATATAGTCTACATTTATTTGATCTATCAACGTAAGGTGTGGGTGTTTCTCAGTTATTTTGCACATATATGGCTAGCCAATTTAGTAGCTTTGATTTTGTCCTAATTTCGGAAAAAGGCTATCTAATTGATATTGCGATTTTTAAATTCTCGTTCACATAAACCAGTATAGCTCTTTTTACCTGTTGTATTATCATTTAGCGTTACAGTAACTTCGGCCTCATATACGACAGATTTAATCATATAGAGTTGTTAAAGTCGACAGGATCCTGGGTCGCGATAGTTACAACTGGACTTAGGCTCTTAGATTTCGTGTAATGATATTCTTCATATAGAAGCAGTTATATGTAATTATCATATAGCAGCAGCTATATGATAATTTCAAAGAACACCTGTGAAATATATTCCTGTATATGTGAGATGCTGCAAAGTTTTTGCCTAGGGGAGACAAGAATTTTTACCTATGTTGGGTTTATATTAAGGGAAGAGGAAGGGGTGAGCCAATATATACATATACATACAGACACACACATATATATACATACGCACGTCCAGAACAATCTTACGCACTAATACTCTCTCATACACACACACACACACACACACACCCTTATACATACTAATACATACACCAACCCTATACATACACACATCCAGACCCCTCCCACGCACTTTTAGCTGTCTCTCAACCCCTTTATCAACCTATTATCTCCCCTTATTTCGCTCTCACGTCTCATGTTTGATCTTGACCTATGGCCGAAATCAGATCGCCATGTTGATTCGTTAGCTACTGCACGCATTATTTTTCTCTCCTTCTTTCTGTGTTTTTCTCTCTCTGTGTATCTTTCTGTTGAAGAGCGTAGGCTCGAAACGTTAAAGACTTGTTTTATGTATTTCCTGAGCGCCATACTAATACAATTGTTCGTTGTTTTCCACCTGCCTTCGTCTTTTGTTTATTTTCATAAAGCTTCCCGTTATATATATATATACATACATATATACATACATATCAGACATGCATATATATATATATGTATCTATATATATATATATATTATGTATGTATATGTATGTTTTACATACATGTATATATACATGTATGTTTTTTACGTTTTATATGCATAATTCTCACCAAGCTAATTTTGAGGTTTCAAGGAACAATATTCTGTTACGTACCAGAATTTAGTTTACAAAATTTTAACTTCATTTCTAACACTCTTCATTTCCAGGTGTTCTCATTCATTCGGAAAGTTATATCTTTCTGAAATTAAATTCTTACCTATTTTGCAATAGAATTTCAATCGTGTGTCTCATTTCTAATTTTTCGCACGTCTCTCGAAATACAAACCACCATGTAACTCTTTCTCCGAAAATTCTTCGCCTCCATTGCCCATGTAGCAAATTCAAATTTGTTTGCGTGGCATTCTTTAGACACTTTTTGCAAGTTTAGTAACCTTATGCATAAAATTTGGTTCCATATTTTCCCCACTCAACATAACTTGCAATATAATATTATATATTCAACGACCCCGATGTGATCGATCTTTTCATAACCTTGTTTCCACTTTTGAAAAGGTGCAGAATTATATATATATCCATATAATCTTTTGATATACAGCTGTTGCATTGCCAATTCTATGACACTTCACAAACACGGTTCTTCAAGAATTCTCTTCTCACAGAGCTCATCTAAAATTCATTACCAGTTGTATTATCTTAGTGGTTTAAACTTTTATAAATCTGAGCCCCTATTCCTGTAATGCATTACTTGTCATCGCTCAAATTCGGTCCTTATATTCAGTAAAAACCATATAACCATATAACACAGGGGTATGCTCTATAATCACAAATATATACTTCATATTTCAGTTTTAAAGATCGCACTGTTTCTCAAATCTATTATTTTGTTATATGTTACTTATTTATTTTTTCCCCCATTTTCTTCCATTTCTGACAAGGCTTTTAATGGTTTTAAACATAAGGAAAAAAGCCTGTACCGTTTACACTTACATAAAATTAACATGCAGCATTTTCCTTTCCCCATTTCCTTTCACAATAAATATTCTACATTAAAATACTTTCCTTCATCGAACGTCCTTATATCTGTTATATTGTTTATATCGTTTACTCCGCATTCACATTTGTGTTAAGGAAAGCTTAAATAAAGAGCGTTTAATAAACCTTGAACTTCGTACTTTCTCTAGAGACATAAATACCAGTAATTTACAGGAACAAATGCTGTGAATTAATAGCCTATATCAAGTGATGCTTATGTGTACACAGAACCGTTTAACATAACACAAATCCATACCAATGTAATCTTTTAGCACGAGAGAAATACATTCCCATAGTTCGGTGAATGTAAATGTTCGTGTGATCCATGAGTTTCAATTATGTTTAATGCAATATAATTATTACATTATAATTGGATGTTCATAATACTTTCCATATCACTTATTTTTACAATAAAATGATCCTCACTATGCTAAATGTTTCCTATTTACATCAATTGATAATAATCTATTATCAACATTCCAGAAGCAAACGTAATCACTAAGATGAACACTCTGAAAGTGATCGTATTCGTGAATATTACCCATTCAAGCTATAAATCATATCTAAGCACGCACGGTAATATATTATTTAGCATTCGATGCGAGAAGATAATTCCAATGTAAACTGCAATATGCAGGAAGGGATATTGTTCATAACATTTATAAGCTATTCATAGGTAGCTTAATATTATATGCTTTTTTTATATCTTTATATTCTGTTTTCAACATTTGTAAATATATAAACTATTTTCTGTAGATGAAAATTCAACAAGTAACCACTATCTAAAAGAATACTTAGTGAGACATTACTTATTGTAACTGTCGGCCTAAATGGATTTAGCGGACTCAAGAGTCTACTGAAGACTGGATAGTATCGCTGTTATACGTGATAATTCCTTGTACATACTCTTCTAGTTGTTATATGTAATATTTTATTCCAGAAACTAAGAGTAAAAAAAAATTTCACTATACATCGATTCGATTTTCTTCAATAGACAACATGTACCGAAATGCCATAATATAGGAGAGTTTTATCAATAGCAATAGTTTGCAATTTCAGCGATAATTGTTACATATTTAAGCATTAAAACTCTCATTGTCTGTGATGTTGTTGGGTTGTTTTCTAATCTGTAAATTGATGTCGCTTAATTAGAAGCATTTATATTTCTTTATAAATATTTCGATTTATAAATAGGACCTATCAATTTTATCTTTGTTCGTTAAGTACTATAGGAAATGTACTATGTATGAAACTGAAATGCAATCATCCAATCACCTAGTCTGAAGGAAAAATCAGATTTATCTTGAAATACATCATATATAGAAAACAGAATATAGAAGCAGATAAGCAGGGAAATGTAAACAAACATAGCAGAAATATCCTAAACTTGTAGTTGTTGTTGATGATGATGATGATGATGATGATGATGATGATGATGATGTTTCCGTTGTTGTGACCAAAATATCAATTACCAGTGATTATAAAAGCATCTAGTTAGTACAACATATGCGTTACAAATTTTGCACCATATTTTGTGATTTGTTAGAGATACATTTGATATAAATAGTAGCAGGAAGTTATACCCAGTAGTCTCAAAATAGATCAAAGGTATATTTGATATATATGATATATATGTGATTAGATATATCGATGATATATTTCATCACATGTTAGGGCTGTAACATTAATAGTCTTTCATTTTTGTAGTACAACGTTAAATGTGCAATCTAAAATTGTTCATCTCTAGATTGGAAATGAATGGCGAATGAATGCATATAAATTTTTTCAGTTCCACTGCGTGGGACGGGCAGCAGATA
>NC_043004.1:16129659-16184659 GCF_006345805.1 Octopus sinensis
CACACACACACACACACACATATATATATATGTATATATATATATATATATATATATATACATATATATATGTGTGTGTGTAGAGATAGATAGATAGAGATGTAAAAATGTAAGATCCAAGGATCGATGTGTAGGAAGAAAGTGAGCTTCAACCAATCTGTTGAAAGTATAAGAAAAGAACTTTCTGGAACTATAGTGGTTCATTGAGGCGGAAGGTTTTGGGACTTTTTCTTTATCGAAGTACAATAAGCTGAAAAAAAATAGTAACATTTCACGGTACTGGCTAAGGTTGGCAGGTATGCGAATAAAAATCCAAGAGTTAAGGAACAGAGTTAATAAATCCGGGCCATATATGTTTCATAGTGAGCGGAACCTCATCTGTGGTAAATATCCAAGCTAAATATATACTGCATGTTACGTTTCGAGCCAAAGATATCTTGATTAAATGAAGTTTACATTGCCGTTAAGAAGTCCGTGTTAACACACGGTTGATTGAATCACAATGCCCTGATCGAATCTTCCTTGTATTAAAACACACACAGATACATAAACAGACACAAACACACACACACATACACAGAAGCTCTTCGGTATATCGAGCGGGCCTTTGGTAAGGGTTTTGTTGACATCAGAACTGTTATATGTATATATTGCAATTAATAAGAGGAATGACCACTAAAGTGGATTCGGTGATTTGACGTCTATCTCTAGCGTATAGGTATTCACTTTAGTTGTCATTCCTCTTATTAATTGTAATATAATTTTTAAATCTTCGAATTTTGTTTATTTTTTCGAATATGCCAAACCACTAGTTTTAAATTGATGTTATATCATTGATATCAATTTCTACCCTTATTATTTTAGTATATATATATATGTGTGTGTGTGTGTGTGTGTGTGTGTGTGTGTGTGTGTGTGTGTGTGTGTGTGTGTGTGTGTGTGTTGTGTGTGTGTGTGTCTGTGTGTGCGTGTGTGTGTGTGTGTGTGCGTGCGTGTATGCAGAATTGGAAATCAGAACATTAAGAGGGACTTAACGTTAAGGATTCTGCCAGTTCGGCGTCTTCAACTTTGAAAATCCAAAATATTAAAATCAAATATACATGTACCAAATATAAACATGAACATAAGTTTCGTGACAATTCCTGTTAGCCGGATACATATGTAAATTATAGTAATTTTTGTTATCAAAAGCTGATCTACGCTAATTATTTTATACGACGCATATATTTTTAGTGTCGATTGTAATGAAGTAAACTGAATTAAATGCTAAATTCCCAATAGTAATAGTAATAGAAAAAGTAAATCTTAACATGAAAAAATTAGTCTTTATGTTTATTGCTTACCACCTTTGACTCATAGGTATATAAACACATACACATGCACAATCCGAAAAAGAAATATACGCACGCACATTATCAGTATATACACACGCACACATATATATGCGTCTGTGTGAGTGAGTGTGTGTGTGTGTGTGTCTGTGTGTGTCTGTGTAGTCGCTCCCGAGTGGTCCAGGCAACACATAACCCAATGCTGGTTTTGCGTGGAGGATCCGTGGGTGATAAAATCATTAAAACCACCGACTCAGCTTGGCGAGTAGGATGATTTAAGGACATACATCCTGCGAGAAAAAACAGAACCCGTCAATTGGCAGATTGACTCAGGAATTTCAAATTCTATCCAATTACATGATATATCTATGTATATATATATATATATATATATATATATATATATATATGAAACATACGTAGTGTTTTTACTTTTTATATTATATATTTATCATTCATTTTATACTTTTTGAGATCTAGTTATAAGTTATAAATTTTTAAAAAATCATATATATATATATTATTTGTTATTCTTGTATTGTTTTATGTCTATCACATAAAGATGGAATATACGAAAATTTATTATTAATCGCGACAATTGTTTCGACACATCTAGCAATGATCCCTCATGGGTGGGACACTCAACAACTGGTTCAGGAGCATTCGGTGGTGCAGATGTATTTCGTCGGGTGATAAATAAATACAACTCGTTAAAATAACTGTTCCGCAATGTAACTTACCGTTTTGTGAAAAGGAAAGCAACCAAACGGAGGAAATATCTTCGTTTATATAGAAGGTCAAAAACCAAATCACAGACGGCAAAAAGAGAACCGAACATGCAATCCAGCGAGAAATATATCTATTTATCACGCGACGATATATATATACATATATATATATATATATATATATATATATATATATATATATGAAACGTACGTAGTGTTATTACTTTTTATATTATATATTTATCATTCATTTCATACTTTTTGAGATCTAGGTATTAATTATATATTTAAATATATATATACTCTTACTCTTTTACTCTTTTACTTGTTTCAGTCATTTGACTGCGGCCATGCTGGAGCACCGCCTTTAGTCGAGCAAATCGACCCCGGGACTTTCTAAGCCCAGTACTTATTCTATCAGTCTCTTTTGCCGAACCGCTAGATGACGGGGACGTAAACACACCAGCATCGGTTGTCAAGCAATGCTAGAGGGACAAACACAGACACACAAACATATACATACACATAAATATATATATATACATATATACGACAGGCCTCTTTCAGTTTCCGTCTGCCAATTCCACTCACAAGGCTTTGGTCGGCCCGAGGCTATAGCAGAAGACACTTGCCCAAGATGTCACGCAGTGGGACTGAACCCAGAACCATGTGGCTGGTTAGCAAGCTACTTACCACACAGCCACTCCTGCGCATATATATATAATGAACCAGATGTTGAGTATCTGAACCAGATGTTGAGCATGTGGAATCGATGCCAGATGTGTCGAAGCAATTGTTGTGATTAATAATGAATTCCCGTGTATTCCATCTTCCGTCTTTCATTTGTCATATATATATATATATATATATTCCTGAACCAGTGTCCCACAGCCGGACGCAGTTTAAATTAATATCATGCAATCGAAAGATAATAGTCGCTTCTCTTGGCCACAATGTTCTAGGCGTTCTCATACCGACATAATGAATCGGAACAGGTACCGTAAAGCATTCCAGTCGGTGCTCAAACAATTCAGCCTACCTACGTTCCTGGGCCGATATTTTGCTTATTAAACCCTTAAAGGCATTTTGACCACGTTGATATCTAATAACAGAGCAAACATAACTGGTAGGCGTACTGCAATGCATTCAATCTTCTGTGCTATCCATTCTGTCAGTTTCGCCGCCTTCAATTATGTGAACATCGTTTGAATATATATATATTCACTTACAATTGTTTTTTTTTATGCTGTGTACGTAAAATATTCTATTTTCATTGCTCTAACTCGAAACTTACTTAACTTTAATGCTTTTATATAATTTGGAAGATGTTTTTTTTTTCGCTACAGTATTAATAAATTTCTTTGAAACATTTTTCAAAAATATGTTGAAATCACACAATATGGATGTTCATATCCCACCATAAATTTTATGCCACTCATACATCACATGTGATAGATATATATGTTATAGCTTGCAGCTTGACTATGAAAGTAGTCATGGAAAATTACTTTTGTGCGTGATGTTTTCATAGAATTGGAAAGATTGCTTAACAGATTCTTCAATATTGTCTTGTGATTCAAACACATATTGAGTTTTTGTATTATTCAGTTGTTCTGCTAATGTTATAAAGTAGCTGCATTAAAATGAGCACTGTATGATTTGCATGATATACAGACAATTTAATTTTGCAGTATTAAATACGGATGGGATAAAGAGAATCGATAGGAAATTGAATAAGAATTATTGATTTAATGACTTCAGAATCTTTCATAAATTAACTTGATTGTGCAGACCGTAAAATCTTTACGCGATGCCGTTTCCACTACATTCTGCAGGTTTTAGTGCCACCAAAATTGACCACTTCATACGAAATGGAGATGCTGAAACAATTCATGTATCGAAAACATCAACTTCTTTATAAGCAACTAAAACACTGTGTTATATACGAATGGTTTGTTAATATTTAGTTTTTATTTTTACTTATTTGATTAATCGACGACGGGTTATTCAAGAGCAGCTGTATATTTATAGCCATATTAAATTTTTACACGGTTAGTTGAACGCTTTGTGCTGACATAGAGGATATGAATCTATCATAATTTTCGGAATTTAAATGCAGCTTGTTTGCGAGTTAATTGTGGAAAATAATTTGCAGATTCCATTGCTTTTCGAGAGAACAGATGATACACTATCGCTTTACGGAAAACATACTTAGAGAAATAGTTATAAGGTAAACCAATCATGATCCGTAAGTCATATGATGAAAAACATCGAAACGAGAATTATATATGTATTGGGTTGGCAACTAAGTTTCCGCCGTTTTTTTTAATTTTGGAATTTATTGCGTTTTTAAATTTTGGAATCTATTTTTTAATCATTTTGGAATCTATTTTATTCATTTATTTTATTTTTTGCTTTTTCTAGTTAATTTTAGTTAATGTTTGTTTATTTTCAGATCATTAAAATGGAATGTCAAGTTAAGAAAAACGAGCATTTTCGACACCTCCTTCTTTTTGCTTTTAATCAAGGTTCTAAGGCCGCAAAAGCTGCTCGTGACATTTGTGCTGTGTATGGAGAGGCTGCCATAGCTGAAAGAACCGCTCGTGATTGGTATGCAACTTTAAAAAATGGAAATTTCGACCTCAAAGACGCACTTCTTTCTGGCCGTCCATTTGAGTTCGATGAAGAGCGATTAAACCAACTTTTGCATGAAAATGCTCGTCAAACGACAGGGGAAGGGCACAGAAAATGGAATGCTTCTACACTGCTATAGAGAAGCATCTTCACTCAATAAGAAAGTTTCAGAAGTATGCAGCATGCCGTTCGCATGCTTTAAGTGACAACAGCAAAAATCAACAAACCAAATCTCCGCTGGTTTACTTGCGCGTCGCCGCTCAACTCATGCACACAAGCAACGATTTCTTCACCGAATCATAATTGGCGACGAAAAATAGTGCCTGTACATCAATATTAAGCAGCGTAAAGAATGGCTTAGCCCAGGTAAACAAGCGACACCACGTGTGAATCAAGATCTTCATCCGCATAATACGTTGTTGTGCGTATGGTGGGACTGGGAAGGGATTATCCATTACGAATTGCTTGAACGGAACCAAACGGTCAACGCAGAACTCTATGTTCAACAGATGGAACGACTCAACACGGCTATTCAAGATAAAAGACCCAATCGTCAGCATGGATTTCTTCTGCTGCACAACGCTCGCCCTCATATCGCCAATATGACTAAGAAAGCCATTCAAACGCATGGCTGGGAAGTGCTGCCGCACCCGCCGTACTCTCCTGATTTGGCAACAACGGATTTCCACCTCTTTCGATCTCTTTCAAATGCCATACACGGAGTTTCGTTCAATACTTATGAAGAATTGAGAGCTTGGTTGGATCATCTTTTCGAGATGAAATCGGGGGATTTCTAGCAACGAGGTATTGAAAATATTGTTGAACGCTGGGAAGAGGTGGTACACAACAAGGGTGAATACATTATTGATTAATTAGTTATTTTTTTTATTAAACCTTTAAAAATTTAAAATTTAAAAACGGCGGTAACTTAGTTGCCAACCTAATATAATTTTATACTGAGATACAACGTATGTCAAACCACACAGTCAAAGAGTCCGTTCGCAATTCGGGATGGTAACCTATCCATTGAAGAAGATTTAGATGTGATACCTATCAAATTAAGCGACCACTTATAGTGTTCGCTGTATATATTACAAATAGTTATTTGATGAATTTAAGCAAAAATACAGCACTATGTATTTAGTTCACGTCTTGGCCGAATCGGCGCTTCTATATGCCACACATTTGCATCAATAATATCGTTCAATATGATAGTCTTTGTGTTTCCCACATTTGTATCTCCCTACTCCATTTTGTCTTTGTTGAAGTGTCCATCACGACGAGTACGTGCATGTTTACATGATATTTTATTCAGAGACAGTTTATGTAAAACTATGCAGTCAAATAGCCCATCGTCATTCGGGATGGTAACTTGTGCTCATATACCACTCTACTATATCACCTACAGCACGCAAAAACCTTAAGAAAGCATAACTGCTAACGATTGTACATTCGAATGCCTGTATATTCGACCGTAAAAACAAACCTTTCCATTTCTACTCTATTTGAACCACTACACCCGGCAGTTGAAATACTGGATAATTCATGACAGTTCCTTTATGATTAATTTTGGCCAAGGCAAGCCTTTACCAGTTTTAGTGAAGTTATAATATTATTTAAAAGCAGCTAATTCATTAAATCGCTAGCGTAACTGCTCTGTAATCAAACTCAGTTTGTGTATGCAAAAGACGTCAGTATTCAGTATTATGCAATAATGTATTGATATTTGAAAGTTTTACTTTCCAAATTTAATGCGCTCTAACTAATAACAAAAAGGAAATACTTTTCAAATTGAAAATCAGAACTGAATTTCATAGTGATAACATTAATAATTAAATTCATATTAATGTAGATAAGTGAAACACGAAATTCAGTATCAACTTCAAAGAAAAAAAAAAAGAGAGAAATTTTCTTAAATTATTTCTGTGAAAATATGTTTACTAATGTTACTAACGCAACTATAATTTCTTAGCATATTTTTTTCTCCTATTGTGTATAGAAACACGATACCGTTTCTTACTGAAAATTTAATAAATATTTCTTATTATTCATCTACTTATTTTCAGAAAGTAAAAGTGAAAATTGCAGAGAAAATAAGAGAAAGCTAGAAACTATTCAAATGAGTGGTTGTGTATGTGAAAAATTTGTTTCTTTCGGTATAATACAGGTGCAATATTAGCAATAAAGACCTAAGGCAATGGCGTATAACATCAGATTATAGCAAGTAAATTTAGATTTTATAACCGCAATGTTATGTTGTATATGATATTGGATGAAAAGCATACCTGTTCAATTTGTACCAAAATTAATTCGATTTATATAAATTTGCATAATTTAAATTAAGGACACGTATGGAGCATCTAAATATCTAAGAAATATGTACAATATACATTTCTTTAAAGTAAAGATTACATTATATCCATATATATATATAGGCGCAGCCGTGGCTGTAAATCCATGGTTACAGGTTCAGGTCCACTGCGTAACAAATTGAGCCATTTGCTATTTGGAATAAATTTTGCTGATGAAAACTGTAAGAAGCCCATCGTTTATATGTGTGTGTGCGTGGGTATATACGACTGTATGCGTGTGTGGGTGAGAGTGTCTGTATGTGTGAGCGTGTATGTATATATATATATGACCGTGCGTGCATGTGTAGGTGTTTGTGGGTATATGTCTGTGTGTGTGTGTGCGTGTGTGTGTCTGACACCACAACAGCTTCACAACTGGCTTTTAATTGTTTACATCTCCATAAACTAGTGTTGGGGCACAAGAGATCGATAGAGCAAGTTCATGGATCAAAAATTCTAAGCCTTGCACACACGCATACACACACACATACATACACACACACTTTTTCACAAGTTTATATACATACGTATATATCATACATACACAGAGAGAGAGAGAGAGAGAGAGATAGAAAGATAGATAGATAGATAGATAGACAGATAGATAGATAGATAGATAGATAGATAGATAGATAGACAGACAGACGATAGATAGATAGATAGATAGACAGATAGATAGATAGATAGATAGATAGATAGATAGATAGATAGATAGATAGATAGATAGATAGATAGATAGATAGATAGGCAGGCGCAGCCGTGGTTGCATTGTAAGAAGTTTAACTCCATTTATTAATTTATGTTTATTATACAAAATACATGTACCCGGAGTTACGCCCTTTTTACTTGTGTGATTTTTTGTGAACCTGATAACTATCTATTTTTGTCCGTGTTAATTGTAAACAAGGGAAAAATACACACATGTATTTATATATATATATATATATATATATATATATGTATATGTATATGTATATATGTGTGTGTGTGTGTGTGTGTGTGTGTGTGTGTGTGTGTGTGTGTGTGTATTATATGAAATTTTGAGTTTAGTTCACGGACCTCCGGTACTATCTTTGCGGACCACCAGGGGTCCACAGACCCCGGGCTCAGAACCACTGAACTATATCATAAACTATAACCGATATCGTGCAGGTGACATACTCTCACTGTTATTGGTCAACTCATTTTTTATTTCTCAGCTTCGTTATTGATTTATCAATGTTTTATTCTAGGAAGGGAAATATAGGAAATTTATTTAGTTTCTGTTATCGTTTTTCTTAAATTCTTATTCGTATCATTATAGGTAAGAAATTCAAGAGCTTATTGTGTACACAAATTATATTTCAGTTTTTTCTCTATAACTATTGACAAGCTGTTTCTGTATCGTCTAAGCCGTTAGCATAAGGTAAAAAAAAGCAGTCAATAAACAGCTGCCTTATCTTACATTTTAACCAGGAGGACAGGTTTAGCAGGAGAGAAAAAAGGGGAAAGAAAATATGGTTCTCATACATAGAGAGTTTGAAACATTTTCGACTGTACTCAGTTAATTTTATTTCGCTTTTCCCTTAACCAAAGCGAACGCACTTAAAGCAAATTCTAAATCAAGTGTGCTATGGGAATTTCCTAACTTTAGTCTGCATTTTAAATTTCAAGCATACTTCTGGTGTGTGTGTGTGTGTGTGTGTGTCCGTATGTGCGTGCGTTTGCATGTGTGTGTCTGTGTCTGTGTGTATGTGTGTGTGTGTCTGTGTGTATGTGTGTGTGTGTGTCTGTGTGTATGTGTGTGTGTGTCTGTGTGTATGTGTGTGTGTGTGAGGTGTACATCCTGAATTCATGATTTGTCCAATCGAATATACGTAGATGCGTACTGTTGAAAGTTCATTCCAATTTCTAATATTAGTATCTACTCCAAAGTAATAAATATATAGACAGGTTATAATTTAAATGTCATGCTGGCGTTTCAAACTTTTAATTCGGTTAAGTAAAGGTAGGTATAAATCTCGAGAAAATAGCTACCTATTTCCTAACTTATTACATCTCACCACTAATTCTGACAAGCCGCTTGTATTGAATAAACTTATTGAATTTCTGTCTGTGATTTATATTGTGGGATGTACGCAGCGGCTGATAGCCAAATAACGTCTTAGTGGTGGCTTAGACACTGAGGAATTATGATAATGACATTAACAACATCTATTGATACCAATTTCTTTTGAGATTTCCATAAAGCACAGCGTAACTAGAATCATTTTAGTTCTTTCGAAGAATTGTTCTTTGATAAGAATGAATCACCAAAAGGGTCAATGGAAATTATTGAAAATTGCAAGAACACGGTGATTTAAAGAAGTTAATGTCCAGAAAATAATCACTTAAGACACAATGGTATATTTGTAAAATGCTTGACAGCTGCGTCTACCTGTATTTATAAGACTTTTAAGCAATTGCTGAACGGAAATTTCAGATCGGCTATGAATTGGAAAAGGACATAAATAGAATTCTTGAAATTTAATGAAAAGTTCTAAGTTTTACCAGATAATATGGTTAGCAGTGCTATACGAATTATCTGAACAAATATCGGAAAATATTTAGGTAAGGAATGCATTGCATTACTTCATTTGCTTTGCTTCTGTTCAATAATGCTTATCTTTAGAACGTTAAAATATAGTGTGCAGTTGCTAATAACAGCCAATGATGTAACACATGTACTTCAGCAAGAAAAATACATTTAAAGTAGCGAATTATAACACACTGCAGTTCTCTGTTACTACTACAATCAATCGCCCATTCAAATGTATAATACTGGACTGATGTGGACAATTTAACAAAAATAAACCATGGTAAGCTTCAGCAAACGTTTTAGAGATTAGGATGCATTATCATTAAATAACATTAATTTCAGCAAATTGTAAGCCACTGAATTACAGACTAAAGCGTGAATTCTGTTCAATAAGAACATTTTGCATTCAAATTTTTCATAGCATTAACGTTTTTTATCTTATTTTATTATAGATTTTTCTTAGTTTGAGGCATTTTTTAAAGAACAATTGCTTCATTTGCAATGGTGTTATGCATTTTTACAGTCGGCTCTGATCATAGAATTGTGATATGAACGTTTAAGCTGAAGTTGGGAATACATACGGATTTAGGTAAAAATAGACAAATTATGATTTGAAGACACAACTAATGCAGCTCTGAGAAATACATATACAGTAATATTAGATGTTTCAGATGAAGTCATATTTATCAACTTCATTTGCAGTAACATTGTAAATGCATAAGGAATTGTGGAATAGCAAATATTTCAAAAGTAGTAGCAATCTATCCTCAGTAAGGCAAGGTATGGATGAAGCATCTCAAGCTACTTATAAAGTAGATAAAGTCAGGAGACATAACAAACAACAATGGATATTTGGTTGAAAAATAGACAATTTCCAACTTAAAGAAAGGAGAACTTTGATATTATATACAGCCCCGTAGCAGTAGTTTACCACTTATTACCTCTCCCTTCAGGAAGACTGATGTTATCGCAAACATTTGAAATACTAATGTGCATTGGAAGTTTCAAATATCTGGACATAAAATTTATAAACATAAATGATATCATCTGTAGACTTCAGTAAAAACTTTGATTAAGTTCGCCGAGTCAAAATGATACACACTCTGAATGTGCATAGAATCTAGGGCACTGTTGTAGATGCAAGGAACATTCTCTATAAAGACAGCGCCGTTCACATTACATAATATTATGACAATGCAGACCGCTCTGATGTCTTGACAGATATACTAAAAGCTGATTTTCTGAACCATTTCTTTTCTTGCATAGCCTTGGAGATTTCAATACGAATTGCAACATCAAATGTAGGAGAATCGCATTTCCATATAGCTCCTTGAAAACTCAGTCGGCATTCTACAACTATTGCTTGGTCTTACTTTTTCACCCGATTTTTGTCGGTGTTTTTACATACAATCAGTTGGTAGGTCCGTTTCCTGTAAGGGTGGGGCATCATATAAGTCAAAGGAACACCTGATATTCGAGGCTTGTTTTGAATTTTTATAAGTGAACAATACATCCTTGTATGGAATACTGTTGTCATATCTGGGCAGATGCATCAGCACGCCACTTAGATACCCACGACCAGGTCGAGAAGAAAGTCTCTAATTTGATTTGTCCCTCTCTCGCTTCAACTCTGCACCCCTTGTCACATAGGCCTGACGTCGTTGTACAGGATGTGTCCAGATGAACTTCCTTAGTTCCTGATCACGTTCTTCCATCTCAACTCACTTGAAAATCACAGCACCTTCATTTAAATTCTGTTGTGCTTCCATAAATCACGAACTCGCGAACTTCCAGGCTTTCGAACTCTCTTCTTTCCTATTATTTTATTCCTTCTTATGACGGGAATTCTTTCAAGTCTAAAGTAATTTCATTCCTTTCGCCTTAAATTCTCCTTCTTCTTAGTTACATTACGTGGTTTATCGCCTTGTTTGGGGATTTCTGAAAAAATGCTTCTGATATTGATTATGCAGACGTTATACCTTTTTATTTCTAATATCATCAGAGAAGATCAACGAAATAAGGAAGCTGCAAAACAGACTGAAAAGCACGTCAATGATGAGGAAAAAATGAAGTAAGAACCGAAATTGCATGGTCGCCGATGAAGATAATATCTGCAAAAGAAGAAAGAACTCTATATAATAACATCCAAATATAGATTTTTACAGTTGTTATAAAAAGCATATTGATAAAGGTATTTGAATGCTAGACATTCACAAAATATTGGCTAGGAAGGTAGCTAGAACATGTACAAAGAATTTGCGGTGCGTGAAGAAGGTTCAATGCGTTTTATGGGGGCAACGCCTACTGAAATATGTATTTTATAGAAAATGTATGGTATTCTTAACAGGGGCCATCATACAAATTAAATTTGTGGAGGTGCTGTTGGCGAATAACTTATGAAATTGAATAATATAAACCATGTAGCTAAAAAGAAGCATCACTTGTCGAATTAATTGGAGCTGTTGCTAGGGGACACGAGACATGAAAAGAAAATTGATGCAGAGATGACGGAGGACGGAAATGTGGATGCGGCAAGCGAATCAAGTGCGAATGCGTTAAAATGGTATCATTGTACAAAAATAAATGAATACATCTTTGGTTCCCGATGAAGAAGATTGTCAGTTCCAATTCAGTGTTCTTATTTTCTTGAACACAATATCATGAATTGGGATATCTTATTGGTTGAGTTTTCAATGGTTTTAGGTGTCTGAAAAAGCGACATGGACGTCAGTAAGCAGAATAATAGGAGAGCGGATTATCTAAGGAAGATAGTATGTAAAAGGATATACATGAATTTAAATGTATGTGTGTATATGAGTATGCATACGCACATGCATATATACACGCATATATGAGTATGTATATGCACATACATATAAGTATTTGTATGTGTCTATGAATGGGTTTTCTGCGCATAATTTAGTTATTGTTTTAAAATTTCATGTTATAATCATATTTCCAGCGTTTAATAAATAGAACATATTTGTGGTGCATTTTTAGATTTATTTATTCGGTATGTTAGGCTTTCACTAATTCCACTGTTGTTTCTTTATAAATAATCTCTATTCAAATTTTGCAGAATGAAAGAAATATGATTCTATGACAATAGGAAACGTATTGTGTATATTATATATATATATGTATATATATATATATATATTCTGTTGCCTCTTCTTTTAAATCGTGTAAAACATGATTAGTTCAAATCTTTGTGTTCTCGAATATTACGTAAGCGCTACTCAGATTAACTATATGTTACGTTTATAAAAGAATTCCAATACTACTCATCATATCTGTCATGTTGACGTCTTAATTTTAACATTTATTTCCAAATCTCTTGTTTGAATGGTGCGAAGCCCACCATTTTCTTTCATATTTATGAAAGAAAAAAATTAAAGAAGAGAGTTTGAAATAATATTTTCAAAATTTATTCAATTACATTGCATTTAATGCTTGTCAAGATATGATCCTTTCAAAGCGTTAAAACACGCGAAAGAATTTATCGTTTCTTTTCAAATTTCATTTAGGAATTGAGTAAAAATTTGGCGCTTATATCAGTTCTTTCAATCCTTTCTAAATATCAGTTGAATATTAGAATTATCATGCAAAATATTTATTATTAAGAAATCAAAAATAGTGATGTATATTCACAAAATGTTGTTGAGTGTAATGAGAAAACATAAAGCAATTATAAACAGTATAAGTCAATCGATTTGCAAGTCAATACAAATTCATGAAATCGATGATGTACAACCGTGCACACATAAGTACACAGCGATAATTGTGTGTGCCGAGTGAAAATATACACACACACATACATATACATACATAAATATATGTATATATACATAAATATATATATGTATATATACATAAAATATATATGTTTATATGTATATATATATATATATACACCTATATGTGTATGTATTTATATATATACACATATATATACATATATATACATGTACATATATATACATATATACGTACATATATATATATATATATATATATATATATATATATATATACATATATATATATATATATATATATATATGTGTGTGTGTGTGTGTGTGTGTGTGTGTGTGTGTGTGTGTGTGTGTGTGTGTGTGTGTGTGTCAACATGTATGTATATACATATATTAAGGTTGTGAAGTTTCCCCGTATCGAAGTACGATAAGCTGAAAAAAGTAAATTTTGTAGTTCACCACTCTTCGGTAGCCGGACGTAAAGAGGTAAATAAGTTCCCACTTCAATTCGTAGACTAAGGTGGTAAGTGATAATGTAAGTGATAATGAGCCTTTAGCCTCTTTTGCCAGCGACACGGGAAACACGTCAGATGCTGGCTGATCGACAAGGCGGAAGAGTCATAGAACAATAGCTTAAATCTTATTGTGGTCAAGTGGAAAATCTGTACCATCAGACAACGGCTGGTGGTCGACAAGCGCGTGAGCTGCTCCTGCGGTGCCGCTTCATCATCAAACATGCTCGTTGCACTCTTGTACGTCGTTTGGTACGGAGCGTGAGGGATCAGAGAGGCAGTCGAAGACACCAGCAGATCTACAATAAATACCGCAAAGTGACGCTGTCAACTCAATGCATATTATACAAATTACAGGGTTTGGAAAAAAAATGGAGACGGCTCGTTAAATTGCAGTTTTATTATTTAATACGAAATTGGTCCTCTTTGACGTAAAGCACAAATACGTGGGTAATTTTGATGATTTCTCTAAAAAATATACGTTAACTGTTTTGGCGATGATGGCAGAGGTAAATGAATTCCGATTTGCTCCTACAAAATACTCAATAATTTTTCGACTATATTGAAATTCGATGGTTATGAAGGATAATCTAATTATCTGAATTCCTTTAGTGCACTTCGTACTAACTTTGAGTTACATTAACTGTGTGGATCTTCACAGTGGAATTTGAAAAGAATCCATAAAATGCGATATCATCAGAGAACAATTTTTGTACCATACGTTGGACAAGATCAATGAAAATACATAGACAACTCTTGGCGTTATCTCTGCCGTTAAGAATGACTAAAAGCCCATGAGAATTCTGTAATATAGCTGCCCAGATCATCATAGAGTCACCTCCATTGCGCACGTTCATCGGAGAGAATGACATACTTCTATTGAGCAATTATCAAATACTGAGAGCCTAAAACAATATTTCTGCTTACTAATGTTGCTTGGAAATAGGAGAGTTTTTGCAATTTCGGTACTTCCATGGTATCTAGTTTTTGCAATCTAGAGCGAACGGTTTTAGCTGGCACAAACATAGCAAGTAGATGGTTTACTGCTGCCATCGCTTTTGCAACAGTAGTTCAACAACTTTTAGACAATGTGTTGCATGGTTCAATATTCCCATTCTATAAGCTTTTGAATCATGCTTGCCAGAGCTGGTGTCGACTTCGTTTTCTAATGCCACCATACTTTTAGAATATGAAAAACTAAACAATCCTGCAGTTTCTGTGTCTGCAGCAACTACCATTCTCCAGTAATGTCTCCTATTTAAAACTCACTTGGTGCAACAGTATAGCTAATTTAAGTATAAATATATATGCAAAGTAAATGAAATAATACAAAGGAGTATATCATGACGCATGAATAAAAATATACAGACTTGATTTATATTCAGGTTCGATTTTAACATAGTGCCAATAGAAAAATATAATACTGAAAAAGTAATGTTTTCGATATTTTGCCCAGTTAGTATAGATTTCACTTGATCCCCTACGTTAGTATTATTATTATTATTATTATTATTATTATTATTATTATTATTATTATTATTATTATTATTATTATTACAGATTGTTTATTTCCAGTTTAGATCTTACCATTAAACATTGCCCATGTTTAACTAATTATGGAGAACACTAACCAATTGCTTCTTCTAAAGATTCTGCCTTTCATTTGACGTTAAAGAGGTTATAAGCTTACTTAATACAATTCAACGTAAATTAGAAAGGCAACAAGAAGCGTTGCTCGCCAAACAATTATCCGCTGTTTACTATAAGGACATGATTTATATGTGTATTTGTGTGAATGTGAGTGAGTTTGTGTCCGTTAATCTGTTCCAATCTGTGTGACTTGATTTGCATGAAGTTTTGAGATACTTTGATACAAGATTTTAACGACCAAATCAAATTCAAATGTAGCTTCAAATATCTCATAATATGAAGAATAAAACCTAATCGTCACGAAAAAAAAAACGTTGACAGAACAATTTACGGGAAGCAGATCACGCACCCATCTTTCATCGGACGGTTGTGATGCCACTATATCATAATCAGGTGACGATTTAAATTAGAAGCCATAGCTATCTGTGCAAGCTTGAAAATGAGGAAATCTCTTTCTGTTCATTTACAGTAATGGTGAATTACGAATATATATGTTTGCTTTTATAGTATTGCTCTTTAAAAGTTGCTGAAATTTAAATGAAACTAAATAATAGCTCATCTTCTATAACAATATCTCTTTTACTCTTTTACTTGTTTCAGTCCTTTGACTGTGGCCATGCTAGAGTACCGCCGTTAGTCGAGCAAATCGCCCCCAGGACTTATGTGCCTAGTACTTATGTGTGTGCCTAGTACTTATTCTCTCGGTCTCTTAAGCCGAACCGCTAGGTTACAGGGACGTAAACATACCAGCGTCGGTTGTCAAACGATGTTGGCGAGGGGCAAACACACACACACACACACACACACACACACACACACACACACACACACATATATATATATATATATATATATATATATATATGCATATATATACGACGGGTTTTTTTCAGTTTCTGTTTACTAGATCCACTCACAATGCTTTGGTCAGCCCAAGGTGCCACGCAATGAGACTGAACTCAGAAGCATGTGGTGGATAAGCAAGCTACTTACCACATAGCCATTCCTGCGCCTATGAACCATTATCTATTTCCATTTATCAGCTTCTTAAAGTGTCATATATGTGTGTGGGTGTGTGTGTGTTTGTGTGTGGGTGTATGCGTGTTCGTGTCTAAGAGAGAGAATAATTGTGTGTGCAGGTGTTTAGGTTATTGTGGGTGTATGACTATGCATGCATTTATATATCTGGAGATGAGGTTGCAACTTGAAGATAAGATTTTAATGTGATTTCCCTGAATTACCATCACCTCCACATCCTTTTTCCATAGAAGCACTTCATACTTTGCGAGTTCCTCCAACTATACACCCATCTACCTTTCTATCTTACATATAAATACGGCACGCTAAACGACCTCGTTAGTTGTATCAAAGGAGCAATGAAGCTAACGGTGTGAACTCTCTCTTCAATTGTATTCATTATACGCAATCGTTGCGCCCAAAAAATTACGGCCATACGCAGGGAAGCTTTTAATTCTTCTCTCCGTCATAAAATATTCCTTAACATATGGAATCACTCCACAGTGTGTCCCATTCGAAAGAATGCCAACACTTATGACCCAGCCAAGCATCGTTCTATTTCATTTACGTCATTTTTCCTTTGTGTGTGTGTGTTTCTATGTTAATGATTACAGCCATTAACAATGACGTTTTTCAACAGCTCGAATTTCTCTCAGTCGTTCCGTTTCTCATTCTTTCATCTTTTACACAAACCCTACCGACATGGCTTACATAGAGGTACATACTCTAAGACTAACATGCAAATGTAACCACGCCTATGTGACACGCCAATTTCGCTCAGGAGAGAGTTTAGCGAAGGCAGCATTCTAGCACAAGAAGTAAACATTGGTTCCCACTGCGCGTTACCTACGAATCTATCAAAGTTCTGCGTACTATTTCTCATTTCTTAGATCAGTAGTTTCCTACCAGATTGACCATCAATGAATATTTTAACGGACCACCTTATCTGCCATTTTGACTCAAATTGAGTGTCATCCATTCTCTCCTATAAAAGAATGAGTTCCTGAATGCTGATTCATATAATGCCTACTCCTATGCAAATTATTTCTAACTTTCATTATTAATGAACGTTCCCCAACCATGCTTTGATTCTTACAATCAGAGGCTACATACAAACCAGTATAAGTTCTGTGAATAGATACATTGGGAGTATCACTCTTTTGGGGCCAAACCCTTAAAAATCTTCAAATTTTAATATCAACAAAAATATGGTATCAGATCTTTCTCAACAAAGCAACTTTCAGCTGGACTCTGACCATTGCAATTACCAAGGGTTCCTCCTGGCCGACCGCATCCCTAACATAAACAGAACTGCATCCTCAAGACTGGACCTTCCTTTAAGGATCATTAAGATATGCAATCTCCAAAAGTTGATGACACCCAACAAAGCACAAATGAGGTCCAGTATTGCGTATTGTTCTCAAGTCTGGGACGGAGTCAAACATGCGTAGAAAGGCATGGTTGACTTGATTGAGGGAATTCACTTTGAATTACTAACAGGCACGGTCTACTCTCTGAACAATAGACCTGTGTTTCAAATATCTACCTTATCTTCTAACACTCCCACTACCTTTCACCCCCACTAACCATCATATAGTCCTCTCAAACAGCTCGCTGCTCGTGTCTTCTCTGTCGGTGTTGAATTGCAACAATTGAAAGAGAACATTGACGACATAAAACTCAACGGTTGCCGATAACATCCGAAGAGTATGGTTTCTGCTCCTTCCCCCAAACTTTGGATGTTTATTCGTCTGAGTTTGTATGTGGGCGTGTCAATACATATGTGTGTGTGTATATTGTAATGTGTGTGCGTACGTGTGAGTGCGTGTGTCTATGCATATGTGTGTATGTATGTGTGTGTGTATGTCAACGCATACCCAGCATTATAATATAGTTCCACGAATCTAAGTTTGTATAATTTCAAATCTATAAGAACCGAGTTTAGAAAAAGGTTTTGAAAACGAGAACACGTAATTTACTATAAATAACCATTTTCTAAATTTGACAGTAATCTTCTACCAACCGAATTCTACAAATAGATGATTACTTATTCATTGAACCAAGAGAGTGGATTGACAGAGCGGGGACAGAATGCTTGGCAGCATTTGTTTCGGTCTCTACACACTGTTCTACGGCTCTCTCAAGTTGATACGTACGTTTAAATTTTTCTGGGTCGGTAAAATTAAGTACCAGTTAAGTACCGTTACCGATTTGATCAAATATCAAGCCTCATAAAATCATGTATCGTTGTGTCTATGCCAAAAATCGATATTCAATGACCACTAAAGTCATAACTAACGAAGCTCTATCGCTTTCGATTTAAATATTTACAACTATAACCCCAGCAAACATTGTCGTTTACACTGCAAATGATTTAAGATTAAATTGTATAAAAGGATTATTTCATTTACATTGGTTTAGGACACCAGTTCTTCTTACGTTGCAGAATGAGGTTAATTCTTTTACTTCTCATTGAATTTCCATTGTACATTCAATTACGTTTGCGATTATATCCATAATGAATTATTAATCCCTGACTTAAAACACCAATTGTATGTGTGGCGGCTTCGATCCCCCCCCCACACACACACACAAAAAAAAACAGCTATAATGTTCAAGGAAAGTTACCGTTTCCTTTAAGTCTCTTTTATCGATATTAATTGATCTTCAGTTTATAAATTAAATCACTATTTCTTTTTTTATCGACACTAATAGCAACACTAATTAAATCTGTACGTTCATTAATATTTCTACTTTAAGCAAACAAAAAGAAAAAGCGGGACGCCACAACGGTGTTAATGTGTTAGAAACCTGACACATGTACAACAATTGAACAAGTTTAAGTGCTTCTTGGTGAAAGGAATCGACAATTTGAAAAAGAATTCCGACTTTAAATTACGTACTTAATGGAAAATTATTTCAGTTTAAACTTCGGGGTGTTAATTAAAATTGTAAATTATGAAATAACTGCGTCGCATATGGTAGATTGTGTGTGATTAAATAGAAATGAGAAGAAAACTATTCGATTCTTAGAAGAAATAGCTTTCAATTTTTATATGCGTAACGACACTGGAATCAATATTACAAAGGATATGGAGAATGAATGTTTATCAAGAAATTGTGTCATTAAATCAAACGTTTTCTATTCTTTGTGTCTGTACATACATGTGTGCGTACATACATGTCTGTGTATTTGCATGTATGTATGCACATACATACAAAACATATACATGCATATATATATCTATATATATATATATATATATATATATATATATATATATATATATATATATATATAGGAAAACTTGAAAGAGGAGACAAACGCTCAATCTTATAAATTGTACACTCGTACAAACACACGCACACATGCACACATAAATTTCTCCAACAACCCCCAACGAGCTCTTCATTTTACGACTCTATATCAACAATTCCAGATGCTCATTTTAAAATTCACAATTATAGATACATAATACTCATGTATCATATTCAATAAATTTACATTTACAGAACATAATACGCTCACGCGCACACACACACACACAAATATGTTATGTGTCTGTGTGTGCGTATATGTGTATGTATATATATATGAATACATATGTATTTTTATACAACTAACAGCATATGAATATTTACATATATATATATATATATATATATATATATATATATAGGGAGAGAGAGAGAGAGAGACGTTTATTTACTATTATAAAGTTTCGTAACGTGTGTCCGACCAGCGTTAGGGAACTTTTCAACGCAGTTGAAAAAGAAAATACTTACGTATTCAATTAATGCTGAATTTACATCTCTCTCTCCTTCCTTCTGTCCCTCACTTTCTCCCTCTTTCTCTGTCTTCACTATCTCTCTCTCTCTCTCTCTCTTCTCCCTCTCTATCTGTGTATATATACACAATTTCCTTTTTAGATTTGTAGTGAAGAATTGTAAAACATTTAACAATATCTTCCATCTTAGGTTCCTGTAATGGCGTACAGACGAAACGTCATCACATAAAGTCGTAAACAAAAGAGACGTTTACACAGACCACACCAAGGGAGATAATCTGCACATGTATTTACATATATATGATTGGATGATACATTATCTCCGATTCTTGACTCAAAATCTGAAACTTGATCCCTATTTGGTAAATCGACCTGAATTCTATGAAGAAATATAACGCAAGAGAACAAACATATATGCATGCACACATAACAACAAACGTGCTGAAAATATTCGTGCATAGGTGTATTTTGGTAGATAAAAGCATCCCCGTTACATATTTAAAAGTAAAACATTGTATGTTGTTGAACACTACAGAATAGCTTCTAATATAAAATAATAAATGCGTCCTTTTAAATCTTAGCCAGGCTCATGGGCCCGGTTTCCCGGTTTCAATGGCGTATGTGTGCTCCCTAGCTGGACGGGACTCCAGTCCATCGCAGTGTTACTCATTTTTTCCAGCTGAGTGGACTGGAGTAACGTGAAATGAAGTGTCTTGCTCAAGAATACCACGCGTCACCCGATCCAGGAATCGAAACCACAATCTTGCGATCATGATGCTGACACCCTAACCACTAAGCCACGGACCTCCACATTTTCTAATATAGATGGTGAGAATTAAGGCAGCGCGTTGGCAGACCTGTTACCACATTTGAAAAAATGCTTAGTAACACTTCTCCCGACTCTACTTTCTGAGTTCAATGGTATGAGGGTCAACTGTGCGTTTCATCCTTTCGAAATCGATAAAATAAGTAATCGATTTATCCCCTTCCCCGAAACTGTTGGCTTCTGCCAAAATTTGAAACCAAAGTAAGTGATAAGATTAATAACATTTTAATGATTTAATGAAAGTACTGAAGCTTGTTCATATAAAATTATTTTAAGATCTAGTGCGGTGGTTTGAATTCCACCAATCTTTCATTATCGAATTATAAAATACACTAAAAAATTACAAAAAACATGGAGGTAAAATAGGTGAAAATAAAGAACGCTATAATTTAACTGTCTGTTTCTGCGATTCATAAATACAGGCAACGGTTATAACAGTTGTTGATTAAATCCAATACAACCCTAACTATGTAAGTGGTACAACGCTACAGAAATAAATCAATGTTATGTAAATTCTTTTTCATCGCTTGTATTATAAGCAAATTTATTCTTCTATGGTCTGTCTTTGTGAGAGTTTTCCCCACAATACTTGGCAAAATACCTTCATTGATAATATAAATATTTCATGCAAACGACGACACAAAACACTGGGCGATTAAAAATTTACAGCATTTGTCAGCCGCAATTGATCAGATGACATGTGGTTTACAGATTAAAGCAAAATTATTCAAAGCAGTGTAGTTTTTAACGAAATAAGACGGTTGAATAAAACATACGAGATTTTTTATAACATTTTGAAGTCTTTTATGGAGATAATGTGTGATATACACACAAACATACATACATGCATATATACACATATATATATAGCTAGATAGATACATATATATATATATATATATATATATATATAATTAAAATGAGGGTGTCTAAAAGACACCAACATGCCGAAATAGCAGTCGAAACTCTGACTATAAAACCACGTATATATATATATAATATATATATAATATATATAATATATATATATATATATATATATACACCAACAAAAAGAGACAGACATACATATACATACTTTTGATTTCGCGCATACGCATTGTTTGTTTTTCATTTTCTCGAGTACACAATATGGTAGGGTCAGTTGGGAACTGTTTGTGAGAAAAACAGCACCATGACGCAATTCACGCTGCCAGAAATTTGGAAACGACATTTGCACCGGAATCTCCAATACGAACATCTCAGAGTGATTGGGTTCAGAGCCATTTGGTAGACGGAAACTGAAAAAAGCCCGTTCGTATATGTATATATACATATATATATATATATATATATATATATATATTATATATATATATATAATATATATATATATATATATGTATTTGTGTGTCTGTGTTTGTCACTCCACCATCGCTTGACAACCGATGCTGGTGAGAATAGCACTAAGCTTATAAAGAATAAGTCCTGGAGTCGATTAGTTCAAGTAAAGGCGGTGATTCAGCATGGCCGCAGGCAAATGACTGTACTAAGTGAATAAAAGAATAAAAGAATATATACATATATATATATATATATATATATATATATATATATATATATATATATATTAGCCTTGAAATACAGTTTTAAGTATCTGCACTAATGTCCTTATAACCTTACCTAGACTGGACTTCCACTCTCACTCTACTGAAACTTTAACGATTGACCCTAACCCCCATACAATACAGACATATCTATATCGTTACCTTTATTTTTGTTTATTTCTTTATTATCTTATTCTTTACCTTGTTATCTTTATCTTTTTTTTTATTTTATTCCCTCTATTCTCTCCCGTACACACTCACTCAGAAAACTCATTTAGGATATATCACTCATTACCTCATCCTTTATTTCATTTTTTATCTCCTCCTTAGTGAAGGAGTAGGTATTGATTTCAGTTGCGCTTGATTGTTTGTTTGACCGTGGACAAGATATCTTAAGAACCGCTGGATGGATTCGGACGAAACTTTCAGTTATGTTAGGCCTTGTGACTGGCACGAAGTGATTAGACTTGGGGATTTATCCGAAACCGGACAAGGATTCTGGATTACTTTTCCAGATTTTTTTTACTTAGTTTTTGAGAGCGGTCGGGCTTCATTTTTATTATTGTCGTTTGTGAGAGCAGTCGATTATCTCATTTTAAAAATCATCTCCGGTTAATGATTGCGAGGGCGTTGGTGTTGCCTTGGCAGAGGTTTCTGCTCTTTGAGTGCTCTTGTTTTCATTATAACCATTTTTATTTATATTTTTATTATTTTTTATATCTATTTAATTCTTATTTTTTCCCTTTTACCACTGTAAATGTAATTATTTTCCCTTTTACCACTGTAAATGTAATTATTTTCCCTTTTACCACTGTAAATGTAAAATTGTGCAATCCCTTCTCCGATCTCTCTTTCTCTCTTTCTCCTCTCTCTTACACTCTCTCACTCTCTCTCTCTCTCTCTCTCTCTCTCTCTCTTACACGCTCTCACAAAACCCATTTATGTCCATCCTAACTTCTCGCTCTATATACACAATGACAATATGAATACATCATTCAGAACACTATCAAAATATTGCCTGTATTTACCAGGGATTTTAACTAAAAACCTGTACCTCCATGGAAGTACCGACCGACATCCATATCCTCTTGAAAAAGATGCGTTGTGAACATTATTCTCCTGCTTGTATTCTTGTAACTGCCTTTACTCTTTATTCTTCTATTTTACTACTTTATTCTTCAATTTTATTCCTCATAAACTGTGAATTTTATTCCTTGTAAACTGAACAATTTTCCCCATCTAAAATATTCAAACCTATCTCTGATGACGGAATACCTAATGCAAAATGACTTGACATACTCGTTCTGCCTTGGTTTTGTTTTTTCCTCTAATATAATATATACATGCTATAACGGAACCTTATCATGGATCCCTAGATCTAGCCTTAGGTGTGATCTTGGAACTTAATCGTGGACCAACTATAGAATTTACCAGTGTAACTATTCGTTTAGATCTAAATCCTTCATTTTCCATATATATATATTATATATATATATATATATATATATATATGTATGTATACCTAAATGTATGTGCTAAACATGCCCGCATACATACACACATACATATAATAGACTTTTCAATTATATTGAAGATAGAAAGAAAATGCATGGAATTCCTTCAACATTAGGTAAATGAAGAGCATATACGTTTCTAGACTAGAGTGGTAGGGTCTGCATATTAGCAAATTATAATTGCTGAGTATCCTCATCTGAGAGACCTAAGGAGTTTACGGTGCATCAACTCACGACACACTTCTTATCAGTTAAAATGTAGGGCAAAGAGAGTAGCGGCAGAAATTTCACTAATCTATGTACGAGGCAGTATAAAGCCTGATAATATTTTTAACGGTCTCTGTAATCGAATGAGAACAGAGCTCAACAGAAGGCGTAACTAAAAATAAACTCGTATCCATATATTCTTATTTACATTACGTATATACCTCATCAAAATATGAGATATAGTATATAATAAGGTTGTAATATATTCAAAAGATCTTTATATTCAAGAAGAATTGATAAATGAGTGGCTGTGTGGTAAGTAGCTCGCTTACCAACCACATGGTTCCGGGTTCATTCCGACTGCGTGGCACCTTGGCAAATGTCTTCTACTATAACCTCGGGGCGATCAAAACCTTGTGAGTGGATTTGGTAGACGGAAACTGAAAGAAGCCCGTTGTATATATGTATATATGTCTGTGTTTGTGTGTGTGTGTGTGTGTCTGTGTTTCTCTCCCTCAACGTCGCTTCACAACAGATGGTGGTGTGTTTACGTCCCCGTAACTTAGCGGTTCGGCAAAAAAACCGATAGAATAAGTACAAGGCTCACAAAGAAAAAAAGGCGGTGCTCCATCATGGCCGAAGTCAAAATGACTGAAACAAGTAAAATATTAAAAGAGTAAAAGAGAATATTTGTTGAGAAATGAAATAGGAATTCGGCCAAGAATTATAAGACAGCAAGTAGCAAATACCACAAAATACTCATCAGGGAAATCTAATTTGTGTGTGAATTAACACAAAGAACTCTGGAGACTTAAAGGTTTGACGCAGATAAAATTGCAGTAGATTACAAGGAAAGGTCTGTCTAATTAACATTCCTCGCTTATATACCATGGTAATTATTTATTACAGAAGATAGTACTGACAAAACTACGTAAAGAATTACCATCACACATTAAATAATACGTCAGCGGATAAGAATTAAGTGATATGTAAGGACTAAAATTTCACTTACCAGACAGAAATCAGACACGGATCATATTAGTATGAAATAAGCAAAGTGCATGCTGCATCATTCGTCTAAGACACAAATGTATGCCAACCTAGATCTAGATTTATGAAGATATAAGGAAACCAATGAGGTCTTTAAGATGGATTCGCAACATACAAGTAGACTTAATCTGTCTTCTTTCAACCATAGAACTGCGGCAATGGCAGGACACTACCTTGATGGATTAATCAAACAAATCGACAATTGCTTATTTTTTAAAGAGCCTAATATTGATTATATAGGAGCCCTTGCCGAACCATTAAGTTACGGACAGGTACACAGAGCAACACCAGTTTTCAAACAGTAATGGATTATATAAAAAGGACACACACATTCGTAATTTATTTATGTATGTATATATATATATATATATATATATATATATATGCATATATATGTATATATGTACATACACTATATATATATATATATATATATATATATATATTAGATATATAATATATATATATATTATATAATATATATATATATATATATAATATATATATATATACGTGCATGTATATATAGTTCAAATTTATAGAATAACAAAGACGAAGACATGTTGTGTAGGATCAACATGTAGGTGTAATAGTCTGGCCTTCGGGAAAAATTGAAAAGTCTACGCTCTTCAACAGAATGGAATAATAGGAAATAAGGAGAGAGAGAGAATGAAAACAACGTTGTGAGTTCGGTTTCCGACATGGGAAATATACGTATATACAACACATGTATATAGTTAGCTAGTTTGATAGATAAACAGACAGACAGACAGACGAAAAAAAATGAAAGGGGCTGAGTGAATTAAAAGAGAAGGGAATGTGAGCATGAATATAAGGCCAGGAATTGTGAGAGAGGGGAAACGAAACAACGAAGAGTGAAATGAACGAAGTGTGAAGGGGCTGATAGAAAGAAAGAAGAAGGAAGGAAAGAATAAATGGCGGTGCCCCAGGATGGCCACAGCTCATGAGCTGAAACTAGAATCAATCAATCAATCAATAGAATAGAAAGAATAATAGTCATACACAATTTATATATATATATATATATATATATATAAAAATTAATAATAAAAAAAATATATGCATATATACATACATATATGTACGTACCTACCTCTACGTGTATATATACATGCATATATGGGTACAGGACACCCAAAAAAAACTTCGAACACAATGAGAAACGAAAACATAAACACAAAACCGAGGAAATGGACATTTTTTTTAAAACAACGAAAAAATAGAGTACAGGACATACAAAACAAGGAAAATTCCCCTTCTTCAGTCGCCTTAATTTCATCTACTCCACGTTTCGAAGGTCAAGGCGATACATGACTTCAATGAAATTTTCCTTCCCGCGAAAATCAAATTAAATAAAATTTGAGATTTTTTGCGGAGGGGAAAAAATAGTAACGAAAACAGGACAGTAACGACAGTACAAAATATAAACAGTAAAAACAGGACAGTGAAAATAACAGTAACACAAACAAGAAGGGCTGTTAAGCAAAACGAGATAAAATTTTTTTACCAACGCTATTGTTTGAGACAGCAAGGAGCAACAGATTGACCGTCTCTACTTGGAGGAAGTCAGGAGAAGAAAGACAGAGATAGCCATCTCATCACGTGACCGCGACGGGAGGGAGGAGGAGAAGTGAGAGAAAGGGAGATAAAAAAGGGGAATGGTTGTAGAGAAAAGAATGAAGAATGAGAGAGAGAGAGGGAGAGACAGTAAGGTAGAAAAAAAGGAAAGCCAAAAGAATGAAGGCTGAGAAAGGGAGGGGGAGAGAGAAAGGTTAAGAGTGCGCATCGTTATCAATATTAAGAACAATCTTAGTTAGAAATGGATGCGTGCGTTCCGTCATATGATAAATTAATAAATAAATAAAACATATGCATATATACATACATAGATGTGCGTACCTATCTCTACATGTATATATACATGCATATATGGGTACAGGACACCAAAAGAACGTCGAACACAATGAGAAACGAAAACATAAACACAAAACCAAGGAAATGGACATTTTTTAAAAAACAACGAAAAATAGAGTACATATATATATATATATATATATACGTACATATAGGAGACGAAAGTGTACATACGCCGCTATATTTTTATATATAAAAAAACAAAAATGGGACAAGAAAGCAAAACACCCAGACAGTTAGGTGATACACAAGAGGGACAACAAAACATAGACAGACGATGCCTGAAACGATAAACGCATGAAACACTATGCATAAACATTTGACATGTTTCTAAACTGCTGCTGTTAAAATTTGAAGTCATTTGAACAAGAACTGGCAGACATGTTAGATTGCGAAATGATATCGAATTTTTTTTAACATCCTGTATTATATATATATATACTATATATATAATATATATATATAATATATATATATATATATATATATTATATAGCCGGTCTTCTTTCCCGTTTCGTTTACGAAATGCACTGACAAAGCGTAGATAAGTTCGGAGCTACAGAAGACATGGTTCACCACAGATGCCACACAGTGGAACTGGACCAGAAACAGTGTGGTTGTAATGCGAGCTTCTTACAGCACAGTCGTGCCTCGTCATCAGTTAGATGGAAGCAGTGAGTTCTGCTAATGTATCAAAATATTAGCGTCGTTATCCCAGTTTTAAGCACCTTTTCAATTAGGCGACGCTTGGCTACCATACATATAAAGAGCATTTGATTCTGTTCGTTGTTTACTCATATTTCATCGATTATATGCCATGCTATCTATTAATCAAGAAAAATTTCAATTACAGAAGCTATATACATAATTAGCATCACTTATTAGGAAGCACCAACCCGGATAACTATTCCGAATGTTACATACGAACAAAAGATATATTGATGCATATACAATAATAAATTTAGACTTTTGGCACAATTCAGCAACTTCAGAAAGTGTTAGATCGATACTTATTTTATCGACCCTGAAAGGCAAAGTCAACCTCACCATACTTTGAACTCAGATAGGGAAGACGGTAGAAATACCTATTTCTTTACTACCCACAAGGGGCTAAACACAGCGGGGACGAACAAGGATAGACAAACGGATTAAGTCGATTACATCGACTCCAGTGCATAACTGGTACTTATTTAATCGACCCCGAAAGGATGAAAGGCAAAGTCGACCTCGGCAGAATTTGAACTCAGAACGTAGCGGCAGACGAAATACCTATTTCTTTACTACCCACAAGGGGCTAAACACAGGGAAGACAATCAAGGACAGACAAACGGATTAAGTCGATTATATCGACTCCAGTGCGTAACTGGTACTTATTTAATCGACCCCGAAAGGATGAGAGGCAAAGTAGACCTCAGCGGAATTTGAACTCAGAACTTAGCGGCAAACGAAATTCCGCTAAGCATTTCGCCCGGCGTGCTAACATTTCTATGAGCTCGCCGCCTTCCCAAATGTAATAATTAAATGCTTTACACAAAGGGCACATCGCCCAAAATAGCATTGCAGCGTTAACTTGTGTTACATGCGAAGACATATAATATATTTTTTTTTAAATTCAATTACTGTAGTTTCAGCTCAGAGCTACGGCTACACTGTTATTACTGAGAGCCTCCTCCGATGTGTGGAACTTGGGGAAGAATGGTGTTTGATGTAGCTACCCTCATGTACACCTCCTGCCGTGGGGTAGGTTCATATGGGACTCTCGACAGTAAGCGGTCCAATTTGTAAAACGCTTTCGCAAAACCAAGGCATATTACGTCCATATTTGAGTTGTTGAGTAACTGCCTCAGCACCCAGTCATAATGTTGCAGCACCTACCTAGTCGGAAGCCATGCTGGGTATCACTCAGCAAGTAATTTTCTTCAAGGAATGCTATTAGTTTCCCTCTGACTACCCGTTCCATGACTTTCCTGATGTGTGAAGTCAGAGAGATAGACCTATAACTTTTGGAATCGGCTCTGCTTCCCCCTTTAAGGATTGGGCATATTAGTCCCTCCTTCAGCTTGCTTGGCAGTCTGCTATTTGAAAGAATGCTCTGACAGAGAATCTGGAGAGGCTTTGCCAGGGCACACTTATACGATTTGAGGAGGATTGCTGGGAAACCATCAGGACCAGCAGTTGAGTTTACGTCCACCTCATCAATGGCTAGTAGCGTATCTTCTTCGCTAATGTCAATGTATTCCATCGTAATTGCCTCACTGGTTGTAGGCGAATCGGCAAAGAAGTCCACTGGTTCGTTCATTTGTCTGTGTTCCAATGGGGTGGTAAAGACACTTTTGAACAGGTCATTCAGTACCTCACTGATCCTGGTTGAACTGTCTGTGAAGGAGCCATCCTTTTCGAACAGGGGTCCTATCTTTCAGCGTACTGAGGCCGATTCTTTCGCTTAATGAAAGAAGGCCTTTGGGTTTGACTTAATGTTTTATATATATATATATATATATATATAGTAAATCCTAAAAAAGAAGAACAAACATAAAAAAATCAACAACGCGAGGACATGGTACATGTAATGTATTAGCAGACGTCCAGGAAAGGAAAGAAAGACGGTTTAGCGTTTCGAGCAAAGCTCTTCTTCAGAAATAGAGTAAAGTCCAAAAGAATGGAAGACAGAGGAGGAAAATTGCCAACGATTCACATCTGGTTACATTTTTATATATATTTCATTCACTTAACGATAAAAGAGTCTGTAGCAATCCAAGTTCCAACATATATATACTGTTTTTTAGTCATTTTACTGAGGCCATGCGGGAGCACTGCCTTTAGTCGAAGAAATCGACCCAAGGACCTATTCTTTGTAAGCCTAGTACTTATTTTATCAGTGCCTTTTGCCGAACCGCTAAGTTACGGGGGCGTAATCACACCAGCATCGGTTGTCAAGTGATGGTCGGGGAGACAGATACAGGCACAAAAACATATACATACATACATACCTATATACATATATATATATATATATATATATATATATATATATATATATTATATATTATAATATTTATATTTATATTTATATTTATATTTATATTTATATATTACGGAGATGTACTTGCATAGCAAGTGACCTGATCTGAGATCATGTGCTGGAACGTAAGCAACTGAAGCGTGGAGGTGTTATAAGCTATTTAAGAAACACACAAAAACTGTTAGATTCACTTCAACAGTGTGTGTTTCTTAAATGGCTTATAAACACCTTCCACGCTACAATTGTTATATATATATATATATCATATTGGGGGCCTAGTCGTACTTTTCTGAGCGTTGGCGACACAATGACAAACCCCGAGTAACACGTTACTAAATCAGCTGAATGATCTCCTTACATACATACGCTTATAATCTCGGAAGAGATATGTGGTTTGGAAATTGTTGTTTGTGTGTTTGTGTTTGTAAGTGTTTATTATCACCAACAACGGCACGACTTGTTCATTTCAGACAATCAGCCAATTCATAAAACTAACATGTTTATAAATCTTGCTGACAAATCCAAAACTTCTATCTTTTACTTGTATCAGTCATTAGACGACGGTCATTCAGGGACACTGTTTAAGAAAGATTTAGTTGAAGAAATCAATACCAATATTCATGCTTTACTTCTGGTGTTCATTCTAAATAACGGGGACGTAAACGAACCGATATTGTTGCCAAGTAATGGTACTGTCAATGACAAATACAACGATACACATGCATACATGTATACATATACAAATATACATACACATACGCAATATATATATATATATATATATATATATATATATATATATATATATTATATATATATATATATATATGTGAAACAATGTGGAAAAATAGTACTCAAATACCGGAAGTCCGTAATATGCTTTATTAATAGGAGTGGCTGTGTGGTAAGTAGCTTGTTTACCAACCACATGGTTCTGGGTTCAGTCCCACTGCGTGGCACCTTGGGCAGGTGTCTTCTACTATAGCCTCGGGCCGACCAAAGCCTTGTGAGTGGATTTGGTAGACGGAAACTGAAAGAAGCATGTCGTATATGTGTATATATATGCGTGTATGTGTTTGTGTGTCTGTGTTTGCCCCCCTAGCATTGCTTGACAACCGATACTGGTGTGTTTATGTCCCCGTTACTTAGCGGTTCGGCAAAAGAGACCGATAAAATAAGTACTGGGCTTACAAAAGAATAAGTCCCGGGGTCGAGTTGCTCGATTAAAGGCGGTGCTCCAGCATGGCCGCAGTCAAATGACTGAAACAAGTAAAAGAGTAAAAGAGTAAAAGAGTATATACGACTGTTCCAACAGTTTTTGTCTACTAAAATCTACTCCCAACCGTATTAGTGGTCATTGCTTGGGTTATAGTAAAAGTTACTAAAGATGCTGTGCAGTGGTACTGAACACAACCTATGCTGCTGAAAAGCAAGCTTCTTAACCATTCACCTTTGAGTATACCTATTTAAAAAAAATATATCCTACTTTCAATACCTCTACACTTTTCAATTCGTAAATCGCATAACCGACGCCTTTCTCTCCGCGAATATTTTAACAAAGAGATTTCGTGAACTTTCAAGAACAAATGATGTTCAACGTGTTCTGAAACAGTAATACAACAGTAATACATTTTATATAATGCAAGTCGTTCAATAGCAAAGGTGAAATAAGATTTAATATTTGTAAATCTCCATCATTAAATTTCTTGCAAGTTATAGATTAACAACTTATTGGCGAAACATAATGAAGTGGAAACAATAGAATGCGCACCTGTTCGTCAACAATTGATATTTTATGTAAGGAAGTGCTATTATTATTATTATTATTATTAGTAGTAGTAGTAGTGTAGTAGTAGTATAGTAGTAGTAGTAGTAGTAGTAGTAGTAGTAGATCATTATTCTCACGATCGTCAGCACATTCTCATTTAAAGGATTTATAGCTATCAAAAGATGAATTGAAAGTCGCGTGATATTTGATTAGTGAAGTTAGTGAAATGATTTTCTCAATTGAATGTGATAAAACTTTCGTATTAAAGGCCGGAGGAAGACATCGTAATGTACTAAGCATGCAATAACGCTAATGCGTTATGCTTCAGTCCAGCTCCAGAATACTCACAGATCAAAAGCTTGTCTCGTTAGCAAGTTCGCCAGGGGAGATGAATTATAAGTTAGAAGTCAAATTTAATGTTAGACAATTATGTACAATAGTTATATAACGAAAATATGGGTAGGCAATTCTGCAGATATTGACTTCGTTTATTACATTATAAAGAACAAAATCTAATTGGGGGAATAAAGTACTTTGATATATTTCCAAGAATGATATATGTGGTGAAATAGTTTCGAACTTACCTTCATGGCTAACAGTTTTACTACGTGTGTCTGGCTATAAATTTATACCTTAATCATAGTCTGTCGGTGTGTATGCATATACTATAGGCATAGAGACATAGAGATAGAAAAGCAGAGAAAGACAGAGAGGGAGAAAAATTGAGAGAGATAGAGCGAAGGAGAAATATGGCAAAACATAGATAGATAGATAGATAGATAGAAATAGATATGTATACATATGTATATACATATATATATATATATATATATATATATAATATATATATATATTATATACACATACTTACATACATGAACATATGCATATGTATATATATATATATGTGTGTGTGTATGCATATGTTCATGTATGTAAGTATGTATATATATATATATATATATATAATATATATATATATATATATATATATATACATATGCATAAATATATGTATGCATATAAATATGAAAAATTATCAAAAATCACATTATAGGCAAGGACAATGTACTTAAGATTTTCATTGGAAAATGAAACAGCCGTTACGCCTGTGATTTCCAGTAACAACTTGACATGCAAAAATGTAAGATACACACACAAACACACGCACAACATATAATATATATATTATATATATATATATATATATATATATATATATATTGAGAGAGAGAGAGAGAGAGAGTGAGATAGATAGATAGATAGATAGATAGATAGATAGATAGATAGATAGATAGATAGATAGATAGATAGATAGATAGATAGATAGATAGATAGATAGATAGATAACTTTACTTTTTCAAAGAAATTAGATTCCTTTAATTCAATTAACTGTTATATGAAAGTATGAGAATCTTCAGACTAGTTTGAAAATTCTAGATTAATGTGAAATAGTTAAAGAAGCAACATTAAACTTATTAACAATCTTTAAAATCCTAGTGAGTGTCTTTACCCAAACATGAATATATTATACATACACACAAACACATATACACATATATGTAATATTATATGTGTAGACATATATAACTATTTAAGGTATAAATAATATGCAAATATCCATACATTATACATACACACTCACACACATATAAATATATATGTATGTGTGTATAGATATGTATATATAAATACATATATGTGTATGTGTGTATGTGTGTGTGGTGTATGTGTGTGTGTCTATTCGTGTATTTATAAATGTATGCATGTATATATATAATAAAAAAAAACACTTCTGTCAGTTCTGTTAGAAGTCTTTTTCATATTAAAGAAAAAACAATTGTGTTTTAGCTAATAGGCAATTTAATGGAAATGCTAGAGAGAATTAATAGAATTAATGGCCAGAAATATGACAGAATCGAATACAAAACAGGTCTTAATGAGCTCATAGTGCTAATAATAATCAATATTGATAAACATTCTACTGCATTGAAAAAATTAATGAGTCATAACTTTTTTGTAGAACAGCACTACGCTGCGGGGGTGGGGTACAGGAAAATACGCGCCTAAGAATAGAAGTTTAGCATGTACGGTATAATGCATTATCATTTTCTTTTCAAAATTTTTAGCCGACTTATGAGGATGGGTACTTCAAGTTATTCAAGTACTTCCAAACCAAGTGGGGGTCAATACTGTTGAGAAGTAGATTCAACGTTCCCTTCTTTATAATCGGGAAAGTTGCCGAGAATTTTGAATTACTGTGTAGATTCGACAAAATATTGTTTTTCGAATTTTGCCGAATGGCCAACAACTTTTTAGGGGAGGGGAATTTAACTTCATCCACCCCAGTTTTAAAGTGTGATACTTTTATAATCCACCCCGAAACGATGAAAGACAATGTTGACCTCGGCAAAATTTGATCTCAGAACGTAAAGATGGATGAAATGCCGCTAAGCATTTCTCTCGGCGTGATAACGATTCTGCCTTAGATTCCACAAAATATTAGTCTCAAATTCTGGCGCAAGGACCGCAATTTTGAGGGAGGGGTAAATTAAATATATCAACAGCAGTGTTCAACTTGTACTTATTTTAACGAGCCCGAAAGAATGAAAAGTAAAGTTAACCGCGGGAGAATTTGAACTCAGAACGTAAAGACGGACGAAAAGTCGCTAATCATTTTGCCCGACGTGCTAACGACTCTCCCAGCTCACCGCCTTATATTCAACAAAATATTCGTTTCAAATTTTGGCACAAAGCCAGCAATTTCGCGGAAGGGACTAATCGATTACATCAACCACAGAGTTCAACTGGTACTTATTTTATCGACTCCGAAAGGATGAAATGCAAAGTCAACCTCAGCAGAATTTGAACTCAGAATGTAAAGACGGACGAAATGCCGCTAATCTTTTTTCCCGGCATGCTTATGATTCTGCCAGTTTGTCGACAAAATATTAATATCGGTTTTGTTTAAGAAAAGCGTTTGTGATACATGTCTAACAAGTGAAACATTTTTTAAAAATCAAAAGATGTGCGTACTAAATTAATTGATAAACTGTAATTGCAATTGTGCTGTTCAATGAATTTTAATTGGGGATATCAAGGAAGTAGTCCGAGTGTTTGTACGGAAATTGCATGACTTTCTATGCAAGGTGTTCTTGTACTGGGTTGTCCGGAAAATTCGTACCGATTTATAGTAGCTTACCTTTCGACATATTTTAGAACATGGTTGAGTCCATAAAATAGGATTTGACTACTCCATTTAGAGCACAGTTTAAGCTATCTATTTGTGGAAAGAGGTTTATGTTCTTATAACCTGTGTTAATTCTGTAACCTTTTAAAATGGAAGATAAGAAAGTTCATTTTCGGCACTTGATGCTTTGGGAACCTGACAAAATTGCTGCAGCTCGGCTGGGATGTATTACTTCACCCTCCATCTTCACCAGATATTGCTTCTTCGGATTTCCACTTATTCAGGTCTCTGCAGAATAGTCTTAATGGTAAAAAGTTCAATTCCTTGGATGACGTAAAAAGATACCTTGATGAATTCTTTGCTATGAACCCACCTCACTTCTGGGAAGATGGTATTTTCAAGTTAAAGGAAAGATGGAGACGCATTGTGCAACAAAATGGTTCATATTTGGTTGATTAAACATGCAATGGCAAGTATTTATTGACCTTTTTCTTTCCTTTAAAAATCGGCATGAACTTTCCGGACAACCCAATAGAGTGTAGATTTTGATATATCTGATATATGCATATATAGCTATCGAACTAGTGACTGGCCTTCATTGGAATAAACGGAAATGTATTTGTGTGTGGAACCAAATGGAAACCATCTGTGTACATTTAAATAGAATTTTTTTTAAATATAAATTTGAATATATCAGAGATTATTTAAAACAAAATGAATGAATGGTCTTGCACCTACCTAGCAAAACAGGGACCAGTTTTAGTCTGTACTGACTTCTGTAGGCTACTGTATGTAAGACTTAAGGATTCCAATCGGTTAGAGCAATTTTTTAAAAATATTATATTGATATTGCAGGAAAGTAGAAATAAATGCAATGAAATCTCCAGGGTTAAAACAAAAAGCTAAAATAAAGTCATAATATTTTCAGAAATAAGTTGGGAAATTGTTGATAATTGCTGATAATAATATCATTATTATTATTTTATTTTCTCATTGTTTGAGGAATACATTGAATGCTCCCTATTTTGAAGCGGGATTAGAAATCTCCTCGTGAATATGCATATAAATAAGTGCTCAAAATCAACAAGTAGGATAACCTCGAATGTTAATATCCAAGAGTAAAGAAAAGAAAATGTTCAATAGAATATCTACACTCAGGGTAACATGAACGTTCAGCTTTAACAAATAAGTTTACAATCAAGGTAAAGTACAGAGTGATTAGATGTTATATGAAAATATTGTAACCATATTTAGAGATCGTAGTAACACTATTTAGTGAAGTATTCCTAACTGCATCATGACAAGTAATTTATCAATGGCATTATAAAAACAGTTGCCTGTCACTGCAGTTGTTCCCATTGATAAACACAGTACTTAAGTTCCATAGGGTAATTAATTCAATAGCACGGCCGCTGTAATTTCTAAGGTTTTCAGTTATCTTCTCCACATCATTATAGGTATTTAATATCTTTATGTCGATAATTAATACATTGTTGTCAAATTCTCCCATGAAGATTGATGTCAGGCATTTAGCCGCGTCATCGATATCCATATATAATTCTAGTTGATATGTTACAGACAAATGACCAACGAAAATCTGTTTGTTTTCGTCCTACTTTCGCTTGAATCCGCTCAAATGCGAATCTATAATTACATAGAATGACAAGAGAACGCAAGAAACTGCACAGCTCAGATAAAATATTAACTATTTCTCGTTATTATTTTGTTTGTTAGTGATTAATTGTTTCAGCAATTCAAATATTTGAGGATGGATTTAGCCGCGATATCCATATCAACAAATATTTTTGCGCATGCGTTTTAGGCAAACTAATAACGACAATGGATTGGAATACTCGGCAGGGCATCAGCCAAAATGCCTCGCAGTATATTTTCCAGCAGTATATGTTCAGAGTTCAAACCCTACTGACATCGAAGATATTATGAAGTATTAGTCACAGATTGGAATCGATATTAACAGCCAAAGCCTTTCCTTCTTTAATTCGGTCTGTGCGATCTTCACGGATGATAGTGAATTTTTTTTTTTTTTCACCCCGGCATTCATGTGAGTACTGTTTATGTGTGGATTCTGTATGGATAAAGAAAGGGATCAGTGTACCGTTTCGGTAAGTCAATTCTCTGTGTACGGGATCTTCTATTTCAAGTCAGTCAGTAATGAGTTCATGCCACGTACATTTAGCAGGAATGTCGATGCAAGAGCAGTTTGTTGCTTGTATTTTTCTGAGTGCCTAGTCTTATGCGTTATGTTGCTCAGACGTAGCAGTGAGGGTAGGTTGTGTATGGAGCTCTGTGTGTGGAGTGATGTTCTAGTTGATGGTGGGTGTGTGTTTCTTGTGTTTTCCATATATGGCTGCTGATAGCTCTTTGGATCTCTCGACTTAGGTCGGTCTTCATATTTTCTCGCTAGGTTAGTAAAAAGAGCCACCTATTTGGTTTGCCACTTGGATAGATGATGCATTGTTCATGTTTATGATATTTGGTGTTATGGTTTTACCACAGTTCTGTCTTCATTGTTTGGTTTTAGGAGGTGGACTGTGGTTGTATTTTTGTTTTTTTTGTTATTATTGCACTCATCTGTGGCTGTTTATTTTTAGTTTTCATTTGTCTTGTGCCCTTCACATAGTGGAAATTGCATTCTAGGTTCAGGCACATCCTGAGTGACAGAGAATTTTAGCACAGTTTATTATGGAAGAAGGTTCACCCGTTGTGCATCCATTTTGTGGATCAGGGCTACGGACTTTATATTTAGGTCAGTATTACGAGTGAAGGTGAGGACAGTTTTTCCTGTTATACCATATGGACAGCTGCCTTAACAAGTCTACGGCATAAGGTATGATGGAAGAAAGGGCAGCGTTACTTGCTGCGGCCAAATCTACAGTTACCTTGAGAATGGTAACGACAGGATTTTTGACGTGGGCATAGAAAAAGTTTTGGATCTTTTCATTTTGATGGACGGAATTTTCTAGTTAACTAAACAATTTGAAACTTCGTATACTGGTAGAATGTGCCAAAAGAAAACATTATTGTAAACAAAATTGAAAACAAATTTGTAAGTTTAACGTAGTTTAATTCTTTGAATTTTAACCAATGAAATACAGCATTTGAGCTCAAATCATTTGCTGCGTCTAAAAACTCACACACACACGTCTTATTCATCCTTCTCTCTTCTGTCTTCTGTCTTCTGCATGTGCTAGAAATAACAGTTATATCTCTTAAATCGATGAATTTCGTCGCCCAATAAAAATATTAACGATATTTTTTCAATATTTACTTTATTTTTGTTTTTTACCGAAAAGGCTTCGCCCATGGTTTTCAAGGGCCAGAAACAATAATATGCCTAAATCGGTCTAGAGTAGGATATGAGGGTACGCGTGGAGTGTGGGTCGTATTGTAAAAATTTGCGAAATATTTTTTCATAAAAGGATACCCCAGCTTGTCGGAGGCTGTGATATAAATTGGGAAAAAAATCCTCGACACCAGTGCGTAATTGGTACTTAATTTATCGACCCCGAAACGATGAAACATTGACCGCCCGCCTTCTGGTTTATTTACCTTTTGTGTAAATTTGTTGCAGCAAGGGCAAAACACAGAGGGGACAAAGCATGAGAGACAAAAGTATTAAGTCGATTCTATCGACACCAGTGCGAACACACGAACGTGTATGTATGCTTGCGTGCGTATGTATGTGTATGTATATCTCCGTTTGTATGTGTGTGTACGCTTATATATTAATTACTATGTGCTTGTGCAAATGTATATGCATGTGTTTGAAAGAGAGAGAGAGAGAGAGATAGTGACAGAGAGAGTGTGTGTGTGTGTGGGTGTGTGTGTGTGTGGGTGTGTGTGTGTGTGGGTGGGTGTGTGTGTGGGTGTGTGTGTGTGTGGGTGTGTGTGTGTGTGGGTGTGTGTGTGCAAGTGTACGTGTGTATGTATCTCAATATATGTGTGTGTGTGTGTATGCGGCGTGCGTCTGCTATGTTTCTTTATCAAGAATTATACTACGTTAAACTTACAAATTACAATTTTGTTTTCAATTTTGTTTACAATAATGTTTTCTTTTGACACATTCTACCAGTATACGAAGTTTCAAATTTTTTAGTTAACTAGAAAATTCCGTCCATCAAAAGGAAAAGATCCAAAGTTTTTCTATATTGGCAAGCTCATATTGTAGTAGCAGTAGAAAACTATTGTTATTGTTAAAGCGGTAGTGAATCCTTGCTTGCAACAGCAGAGCTGGGTAGAATTATTTCAGATGGTGATACCAAAGATGATGATTCCAATTCAGTAGCAGTAGCCGTCTGTTGCTGCTGCGTTAGTGAATCCTGGCAGGCCAGAGAAGACTATTGTTATTGTTAAAGCGGTAGTGAATCCTTGCTTGCAACAGCAGAGCTGGGTAGAATTATTTCAGATGGTGATACCAAAGATGAGATTCCAATTCAGTAGCAGTAGCCGTCTGTTGCTGCTGCGTTAGTGAATCCTGGCAGGCCAGAGTAGTATTAGGTGGAATTAGGTCAGATAGCGATACCACAAGGAATGTTGTTTGCTGCTACCTAACGGGTCGGCGAGGTGACCCCTGACCTGTTTGCATTGGGTCAGTTGGTGCACAACATCCATTGACAGTATAGCCTCTATTACCATGTGCGTGTGTACGACATGAAATGGTCTTGTAATTCCTTTTATTTTGATCTCGATTTGTTTTATCGATCTGTAAAAGGACTATGATGCTAAATTTACCGAACGATTTTATGGTGATTTAACGAACGCATTAGTTTTTAAACTATCGTTATGATGAGCGTACCAAGTCTTTATCAGTGCACTAATTTCGTTTTCTACCCGGTGGCGTTTTAGAATATTATTAGCCATATTCAGTGGATTGAACAATGCTATACACTGTACGTTAGATATCTCTGATTTGCGGTATGATTGTGAAAGGTATGCCTTGTCACGACGAAAGCACGGCTATATATATTCATTAAATTGTTTCAATCATTTGATTGCGGCCATACTGGAGCACCGCCTTTAATCGAACAAATCGACCGCAGGACTTATTCTATCGGTTTATTTTGCCGAGTTGCGGGGACGTAAACACACCAACATCGGTTGTCAAGAGATGATGGTGGGACAAACACAGACACACAAACATGTACATATATATATACGACGGGCTTCTTTCAGATTCCGTCAACCAAATCCACTCACAAGGCTTTGGTCGGCCCGGGGCTATAGTAGAAGACACTTGCCCAAGGTGTCACGCATTAGGACTGAACACGGGACCATGTGCTTTGTTAGCAAGCTACTTATCACAAACCCACTCCTGCACCTATGTATATATATATATATATATATATATATATATAATATATATATATATATAATATATAAAGGGATGGTATTATTAAAATGCCATCACGTGTGGCAAACGAGTTTATCATCCGTACAGGCAAATTAATAATATATATATATACAAATAAGATATTGGCTGTGTGGTAAGTAGCTTGCTAACCAACCTCATGGTTCCGGGTTCAGTCCCACTGCGTGGCATCTTGGGAAAGTGTATTCTGCTATAGCCCCGGGCCGACCAATGCCTTGTGAGTGGATTTGGTAGACGCAAACTGAAAGAAGCCTGTCGTATATATGTATACATATATACATGTATGTGTGTGTATGTGTTTGTGTGTATGTGTTTGTGTGTCTGTGTTTGTCTCCCTAGCATTGCTTGACAACCGATGCTGGTGTGTTTACGTCCCCGTCACTTAGCGGTTCGGCAAAAGAGACCGATAGAATAAGTACTGGGCTTACAAAGAATAAGTCCCGGGGTCGATTTGCTCGACTGAAGGCGGTGCTCCAGCATGGCCGCAGTCAAATGACTGAAACAAGTAAAATAGTAAAAGAGTAAAAGATATATATATATATATTAATAAAACAAATGTTTCTGTAACAACCAACGCGAAACCAAAACTAGTCTACTGGTCCCGTTGCTCGAAGGTGGTAAGGGTTCCCTCTCCTGCTCATAATTTATGGGATGTAGCTGTGCATCGCTAACCAGCTAGTGATGTCCTCTTCGGGTTAAAAAATCGCAGTAGAGTCCGTTCGAACGGACAGCCACGAATATTACTAATGCATATGTAATAAATCGAGTAGACATGTCGTAAAACAAAATAGACAATATTCCATCTTTGGAAAGGATATGTCACCATTTTCACAAGCTTCAGCATCTTCGTTAGGGGAGGACATTGCAAACATGAAAGAGCTTTTTTTAAAAAAATGAATTGAGATACTTAATCTGCTCAAAAGACTACAGAAATAGCTCATGAAATAGCTTGTGAAATAGCTCATGGTCGCACAAATAGACTTGTGATTATATAATTTTCAGACTGAGTGCCGATGGGAAGTGACCATGCTAACATTGTAATGTTAACCCAACGTATCACATACAGGTTTAACACTCACAAACATACACGAAATGCATCTTCCCAAAAGTGTCCACGATTTCACCAACATTCCAAAACGTACATTAAAGCAAAATAATTGCTCAGAATGCATAATTTCACGTACAAACTGCAACACAAAACCAAAATCTACCTTCTAATCAAATGATATCGATTCACAACAATACAATTCTAACCACCATTACAGCGACAGGAACGTGAATAATTAAACTTTATTGTTTAATAGTATTCATTGATAAATGTGTAGTGTATTAGGGAAAAACTGCCTTATGAATATAGCGGCTGTAGCTGGCGAAATAATATAAACATCAAAAGATAAACACTTTCAAAAAGGAAGGCACCTAACAATTATTATTAATACTATTATTATACGCTGTATGAATGCACTTTAGTTCGAAATAGCAATAACACACATTCCAACCAATTATAAACCATATTCTCTTTAGAATGAATAAATACGTACATAAATTACATATTTTCTTGCAAATAACATACCGACATCTACATCAATTATTAATTTTACGAAATACCAATGTACATTGCGAAAAATTGCTCAAAAACGTACTGCCATAAATGCTATCGTTATTACATATTCTATCAAATGTTTAGTGAAGAATATGCATCACGCTCACAAACATTGTTTCTTTCGTTATGGAATATTCTGTACTACACAAGAGGAAAAAGAATCGATTCACAAATTACCGTTGCTAAACATAACAGTTTATAACGAAAATTAGAGCCCAAACTAAGCTGTGGTGTAATAAACTAAATAGGACTGGATAACACTGAAAATGATACTTCGATACGTTTAAACCACTACGAACACAGCAGCAGTCACGAACAAAAACGTATGTAATAGTCCAGTATAAGGATGACTGTGACACTAAAGATTCAGTAAACACACACACACACACACACAAACACACATACACACACACACACACACACCACACACACACACAAACACACATACACACATACACACACACACACACACACACATATATATGGAGGCGCAATCGCCCAGTGGTTAGGGCAGCGAACTCGCGGTCGTAGGATCCCGGTTTCGATTCCCAGACCGGGCGTTGTGAGTGTTTATTGAGCGAAAACACCTAAAGCTCCACGAGGCTCCGGCAGGGGGTGGTGGCGATCCCTGCTGTACTCTTTCGCCACAACTTTCTCTCACTCTTTCTTCTGTGGCCTGCTCGCTTAGCCAGCGGGGTGGCGTCATTTGAAGGCTAAAACAATGCGAAGCGCATTGTGACCAGCGATGTGTTGCAACATCTGATAGCCTGGTCGGTCATGGTGATCACGGTGATATATATAATTAAATTATATATATATAATTAAATTGTAAGACTAAGGCTACAAGAAGTAGTTCCCCATTGTGGCTATAAATGTCTCGATATATATCAAGAAGAGAGAGGAACGCATGTACAGACCGGCAAAGTAAGCTTGATAAAAAATACAATAACTAAATATCACGTCACGTAAAAACAATACATAGAATACACACACACAACACACACACACACACGCACACACACACACACACACACACACACATATAAATATGCGCGTGTGTGTGTGCGTGTGTGTATGTACAAGTGTGTATACGTTCCTGGGTATCCTGTACCCATACATGGATGTATATAAAAATAAGTGTATGTACATATATATGTGGATGTATGCATATAAATTTATATATTATTTATATTATTGTATGATTGAACGTCACGCATCCATTTCCAAGTAAGTTCTATCTTAATAGTTCCGTTGCGACGTGTCCTATCTCTTTCTGTTTCTTTTCCTCCCTGCTTTCGCTTCTTTTCTTAAATGGAACAAATATAGTATTATTGGACGCTCAGGAAAGAAGGAAAGAAGGAAGGTTTAACTTTCGAGCGGAGCTCTTCGGCGGAAACATAGGAGAAGGAAAAATCCAGAGAAGGGAAAACAGAGGAAAAAAGTCGCCAACGGTACACACGTGACCACATATATATATATTTACAGAGGGAGTCAGGGAGGAGGGAGAGAGAAAGATTCATTGATCAAACAGCTAACCAAGCAATCAATTAGTTTAATTGTTTAAACTAGCGAAAAAAAGTGAATTTGAACCAGTGAATGTGCCTCTTATTATCAGCATAATGACCATCCGAAGATACAGTATTTCTGTCGACGCAAGATTTCCCAACAAGAAGTTTTCAAGCTAAATAAATAATATGTCATTTATTTGATAGTCTTCCTTAGTAATTATCCTCGCCTCACATTTCCCAATTTCGTAGAGGCTTTTCTCTTTATTAAATATAAATATATACAAATTATATAAGAGGCCCTCTAACTTTTCTATATTATTAAAATTTCATGAACGCAATTAGTTTGCAAGTCTCTCTGCCTGAACTGCTGAGACACCGAGTCTGAGATTCTACTTATTTGCTTTTCAATTACAAACTAGTTAAGTTTTCTTTATTAAAATATTATTAGAAAAATTAATTCCTAACTGATTACTGTGTGTTTTGACGAGGCGTCACACAATGTATTAGTAGGTAATATTCTGCCGTATCAGCGACAAACTTGCTTACGTGACACTATTTTTCGTTGAAGTAGACAATATGAAAAGAGTGTCAATAAGGAAAAGGTTGTACATATAGACACACAGGCACGCACACAATCACATACGTATATTTCTGTAAGCATGTATGTATGCATATATATATGTATACATAGATGGAAATAGGCTACGATCCTGAGGTTGTGAGCTCGAATCCCGGACCGGGCTGCGTGTTGTGGTCTTGAGCAAGACACTTTATTTCACGTTGCTCCAGTTCACTCAGCTGTAGAAATGAGTTGCGACGTCACAGGTGCCAAGATGTATCGGCCCTTGCCTTTCCCTTGGACATATCGGTGACGTGGAGAGGGGAGGCCGGTATGCGAGGGCGACTGCTGGTCTTCCATGAAACAACCTTGCCCAGACTTGTGCCTCAGAGAGTAACTCTCTAGGTGCAAACCCATGGTCAGTGTCTGACCGAAGGGGGTCACTACCACTACATGTATATATGTATATGTATATATATATGTATATATATATATATATATATATATATATATATATATATATATATATATATATACCGGAGTAAACACAAATGTGAAACAAGGTGGAAAAAGAGTACTCAAATACCAGTGGTATAGTAATATGCTTATTTTAAGCAGCAGAAAATTCAACAAAATCTGTTACTCTGAGTTTCTCGTTGCCGTTCATCAACAGTTTTTTGCTAAATGGAACCGATATATCAATTCAATCTAGATTCTTACAAACGCTACACCCTTTAAAAAGAAATGGACTTGTTTGATTGGCCCTTAAAAAAATGGTCAATCTTCGAGCGATAAACAAAAAGGTCAAAATATATGATATTATATATAAAAACTTATAAAAATTATAAAATCCGAGGAAAAACCTTACCATTGAATAAAATACATATTGATGTTAATGAAGAAATAAAAATTAATGCATAGAAATTAAACCTGTTATAAATATTACACTGCAATACATATTTATATTAAAATGTACATATATATATCAACTACACAAAGGATGCGTGCAAACGCCATACATATACAGACGTATATAAATCTAAATATATACATAAATGCATGCGTACATATATTCACGCAAACCATCTCGCACGCAAGTTAAAACATCTATGTAGCGATTCTCATATGCTGATATGGGGGAACGAAAGAGAAGAAGAGAGAGAAAAAGGAACGAAGGAGGGGTGGGAAAAAAACGAAATAAGAAAAAATATGTATACAAGCTGTGTAACGGCATTATTGACATATATGGAGACAATATACAGATACACAATTTCGAATGGATACAATACATACAGTCGTGTATATGTGTGCTTAAGCACAAACATACGTTCACTTAACATACACAGATACGCATGCTTACAAATATATCCATGGCTATACACATACTTATATAAAAAATTCTAATTTTGACAACATTGCTTTTTTTAAAAAAACATTGCTTTAAAAAAAAAAAAATGGTGCACTATAAAAATATATACGAAAGACATAAATAAAATATAACACCCTATTTTGATCATTTATAAATAATCAAGGTAATCCTATACTACAATAACATGAATAACCAAAGCCGAAGGTGTTTCCTAATGCATATGTTAAAACATAAGATTTGCTATACGGATTAAAATCCGTATAGTTTGAAACAAAACAAAATCCATCGTAGCGCTCACAGTTCAAGAGTCAAAATCAAATTTCAAAATCAAAAATACAAAATATATATTCTATCCATATGGTATATTTATATCGACATTTTAAATTAGCCGCGTGCCTACATAAGTCATTAGCTCACTTCTTTGATTCAAGAATTATTGTCTTTGAATAAGATGTACAATTTTCTGTAATAGGCAAAGTTTGCACTTGAAATTATTTTTGTATGCTCCATGCCTGTATGGTGCCGCCCTGTCCAGAATTCTCCATGTCACGTTGAAAGGTGGGGTTTCCTTTCTTTAGTTCCCAGACATATTTTGCTAGGCTGGTCCTCTTCCTATTCTCTGGGTATTTAAATGAATTTTTATGAGAATAATAATCTTGTTTTAAATGAATTTTCTGAAGCCCCTGTGTATGTCTTGTATCCCGATGAGCCTTCCACTTGCACCTTGGCTCTATAAACTACTCTTTCACTAGACATTTCCCTTCTAACGGACAGGAGCTTTCGTTTTTGAAATTGCATTTCTTAATGGGCTCGGCACCATGTCTAATCTCAATTAGCTTCCTATTATGTTGGCTAATGTAAGAGGCGAAATTTCTGCAACAAGAATAGCTAACCTTCATGGTTCTTCTATTAAATATCCTATAGAATTTATGACCCTGCTTAAAATACTTGGAGACTAATCTCAAAAATTCCTTACCTATATTAGTCTTTACGGCCAAATTGAAAGCCGGGTTGAACCACAAAACTTTCCTGGTCCTAGTTCTTCGTGCAGTATTATTATCAGCATTAAGCTGGTTGTACTGGATCTTCTCAGAGAATCCAAGTGGAAGGCTCATCGGGATACAAGACATACACAGGGGCTTCAGAAAATTCATTTAAAACAAGATTTTATTCTCATAAAAATTCATTTAAATACCCAGAGAATAGGAAGAGGACCAGCCTAGCAAAATATGTCTGGGAACTAAAAGAAAAGGAAACCCCACCTTTCAACGTGACATGGAGCATTCTGGACAGGGCGGCACCATACAGGCATGGAGCATACAAAAATAATTTCAAGTGCAAACCTTGCCTATTAGAGAAAATGTACATCTTATTCAAAGACAATAATTCTTTGAATCAAAGAAGTGAGCTAATGAACTTATGTAGGCACGCGGCTAAATTTAAAATGTCGAATATGAATATACCATATGGATAGAATATATATTTTGTATTTTTGATTTTTGAAATTTTGATTTTGACTCTTGAACTGTGAGCGCTACGATGGATTTTGTTTTTGTTTCAAACTATACGGATTTTAATCCGTATAGCAAAGTCTTATGTTTCTACATATGCATTAGGAAACACCTTCGGCTTTGTTTATTTCATGTTATTGTATTGTATAGGATTACCTTGATTATTTATAAATGATCAAAATAGGGTGTTATATTTTATTTTATATGTCTTTCGTATATATTTTTATTAGTGCACCCATTTTTTTTCTTTTTAAAGCAATGTTTTTTTAAAAAAAAGCAATGTTGTCAAAAATTAGAATTTTTTTTATATAAGTATGTGTATAGCCATGGATATATATTTGTAAGCATGCGTATCTGTGTATGTGTAAGTGAACGTATGTTTGTGCTTAAGCACACATACACGACTGTATGTATATGTATCCATTCGAACTTGTGTATCTGTATACTTGTCTCCATATATGTCAATAATGCCGTTACACAGCTTGTATATATAATTTTTTCTTATTTCGTTTTTTTCTCCACCCCTCCTTCGTTCCTTTTTCTCTCCCTTCCTTTCTTTCGTTCCCCCCCTTACTCAGTATATGAGAATCGCTACATAGATGTTTTTAACTTGCGTGCGAGATGGTTTGCGTGAATATATGTACGCATGCATTTATGTATATATTTAGATTTATATTTATACGTCTGTATATGTATGGCGTTTGCACGCATCCTTCTGTGTATGTTGATATATATATGTACATTTTAATATAAATATGTATTGCAGTGTAATATTTATAACAGGTTTAATTTCTATGCATTAATTTATACTTTCTTCACTAACGTCAATATATATTTTATTCAATGTAAGGTTTTTTTCCCCGGATTTTTATAATTTTTATAAGTTTTTATATATATATACATATATTTTTGACCTTTTTGTTTATCGCTCGAAGATTGACCGTTTTTTTCTAAAGGGCCAATCAAACAAGTCCATTTCTTTTTAAAGGTGTAGCGTTTGTAAGAGTCTAGATTGAATTGATATATCGGTTCCATTCTAGCAAAACTGTCTGATGACGGCAACGAGAAACTCAGAGTAACAGATTTTGTTGAACTTTCTGCTGCTTAAAATAAAGTATATATATATATATATATATATATATATATATATATATATATATATATTATATATATATATCTATATATATATATATATAATATATATATATATATATATATAATTGAGCTGACACATACACACACATATGAAAATGCCGTACAATGAAAATGAAAATTCAACACCGCATTTTGGATTTATACGTATGTATATATATATATATATATATATATATTATATATATATATAATCAAATAAGCAACAGTTTATGAAGAGGTGATGCAGTACAACCGTTTCAAGCGGCTCCATTTAATTGAACAATGCAATCATTACATCAAGTGCATCAAAATGAGCGCTGATATGTGATATACTTGAACCTGGATGAGGGCAATTAATTACCCCCTAGTATTATATATAATAAAATCATGGGATATTGAGTATTGCATATGTTATAAGCTATATGTTATGGTATGTGGTATGCTACATGTAGTTGCTATCCTATGAATAATCTTGCCTAGTTAGTCTGACTTCATCATGTTTTTGGTGATTAAACTATTTGTTCCTTTCTATGATGTTCTACCCAGCTAATTATATTATGTATTTTGTAATGGCTTTCATGTAAGTAAGCCTCCCAATTATATACACCTGTGAAATCATAAAATCATGTATGTAATAGCAAATAGTAAAGGTATCTTTATAACTTATTAAATACCTCTTCAGTCTGAATAACGCCTGCTGCTCTCACTTCTACCATCCTTATTGCTTCTTCTGTGAGGTTATCTTTATCACTCCCCTACCTCAAATTTTAATGCTCTGTCTCTTTAGAATGTATGTTATATATATTTACTTACTATTCTCTATAATTTCTTATCATTTTGCTTTCTTATTTTGATATATTTATCCCTTATACGTTTTTACACTTCTTAAATAGATATATAAACTCTAAGTTACTTAAGTCTATCAGAGTTGATTATAACATATCCATAATAAAGTATAAATAGTTGTGTATATTTGCATGTGTGCGCATAGATTAATATATATCCTTCTGTATAATCTTATGTATCTGGTTTATTTTTTTTATTCTTAGCTAATAATTAATATATAGATAGCATGATTTATCGCCCCAGTATTACATAAAAAATACCCAGAACAGTATTTATAGAAACCACCTAACAAGTAAATAATTAACTACGTGAATGAATATTAAGCTAATTCTATGTAATCTTCCGCTTCGAATGTTGAAACTTGTTATATATACATATGTTATCTATTTTGGTTATAATATCATTTTTAATTATCTTAAATATTATCTTTATACAACATTACAACATTGTTTATATACAATCACCCATAGTACCCCATGATAATTTCCTCTGTATTAACATCATAGGTTTAGATAGCGTCTTGCTCCTTGAACTGGTAATTAACATCTTGATTTGTGGTCTTCCTCTACCCAGCCTCTTTTATAGACGGTTATTTATACTATCCTAGAAATCTTGACAATATTTATGACGATACCCAGCTAGGTGCTGTCAACTCACTCCTGACCTCCATTCTAAACAGACTGTTCTCTAGTCTTAGATTTGGTAGTTGATAAAAAGACTAATAAATTAAACAGGAACCACAATCCTTTACATGCTATGACCCCAACAAACTTCCTACAATTCTAAGAAGTATAGTATATTCTTAGCTACTGGCAACATGGACTCTTTCCGTCTTCTTACTCTATTATTGCATTGGAGCAAAATTATATTAATGTGTCCAACTGATTTAAAATTCTATGTATTTATTTATGCAGCTGAGGATAGCCCTGCATTTAAATTGATGTAATGATTGCATTGTTCAATTAAATGGAGCCTCTTGAAACAGTCGTACTGCATCACCTCTTGATATCCTGTTGCGTATTTTGATTTTATTCACCTTACTTTGAGTTGTACGGATAATACCGCACTGATTTGGTGCTTCAACTTAAGTAACTAATTATTTCTTTACACACACAAACACACACACACACACGCACACACGCACACACACACACACACATATATATATATATATATATATATATATTATATAGCTTCCTGATGATTTCTTTTGAATGAAACAGTTCTAGTCCTGTAGAAGCTCCTTCTATAAATTAAATTAATTTACTCTGCTATGTATTGAGTACCTTATTTACTGTGGTTAGCCCCGACTCAACCCGGGACCTACATATATATATATATATATATCCACCAGTATGCTCCCCACAACATGCATCATTAACATCCACATCCTTTGATGTCTAGTTATCTATTTAACTGATCTGTTCATTTTAAGTTTTCGCGCAGAATAATGTCGATGTGTGGTTAAATACACCATCTTCCAACGGACGAATTTTGGTAATAATGTTTCTGCATGCCGTGGCAGACACACTTCCAGCATACGAATGGATGGCTTATTTCCTTTCATTTTTCTTTATTTTTTGCCTATCTTTACTCCAATCATTCCGTGCACACATATTTAATACATAATATATATATAGGTGTAGGAATATGTACGTATTATTTATATTAATATTTGATTGAACGCCACACATCCATTTCCAAGTAAGTTTATCTTAATCTTTTTCTTGCGATTCGTCTTTATACTGTTTTCTCCTCCATCGCTTCCCCTCTACTTTGCTCTAATTCCCTTTCTCTCGCCTTCACCGTTTTATATCTGTCTCTCCTCCTCTTTCTTATTTTATTTCTCTGTCGTTGCTCACACGTGACCGTCGTCCATTTTTCTTCTCTTCACGTTTTTATCAATCGTTTCTTTCAGGGCTGTCCAAAGGACTGAATGTATCTATCTCACTCTTCTATATTTTCTCTTGTCACAGAAAATACGTTCAATACTTGAAATGAGGAGTAGATAGACAGCCGACAACTGATGAAGAGTCGTTCTTTGTGTTATATGTCATCTTTTCCATCTATTTCTCTCGTTGTTTGCGTATTAAACTCCTGTGCCCATACATGCATATGTGTAAATATCATATAAAATATTATATATATGCACGTTAAATGCAACCTATGCGGGATGCTGTATGTAGGACAGACGGGACGCCGGTTGTCCGACCGTTTCACTGAACGGCCATTCCCTAGATGACATCTCAGTGTTTGGTCTCGCCCCCCACAATGGTCGCCCACTTTCCAGGCTCCACTTGGAGCAACGCTACATCTTCACCCTACAAACTACCACCCGACACGGACTTAACACAGCCCCCTCCTCTTGAGATCCGCTTCTTTTTTTTTTTTCCCCGGATACACCACCCACACACACACACCCACCTACCTCCCACACGCCTGTTCACACACATACATACGTAGACCCATCTACGTACATACATTCACACATTTATTCACCACACTTATAGACATACATGCACACACTAACATACAAACCAACATGCACATACACACACACATACATACATACACACACACATACATACTTACAACACACAACACACCAGACATATATACACACCATACATAACACACATACATACGCACATACACACACACACACTCATACACACACACACCGCACGTACATACTTCACACACACACACACCCACACATACATGTAGGCACACACACAGACATACACCCATACACTCACACGCATACACACACATACACGTACATATACACGTACATATACACACACACACACCTACATACATACATTACACTTGTACACACACACACTTACATTCATACACACACACACCTACACAGCCATACCCTCACTCAGATACACACACCTACCTACACACACACACAAACACACACAGACACACACACAAACACACACAGACACACAAACACACACAGACACACACCCATACATACATACATCTACACATGCACGCCTACACACATACATACACACATACATAACATACATAAACACACACACATACACATACACACACATACGCACACACACATTTACTTATACACATGCACACACACACATACATACATACACCCGTACACATACACACACACATACCTACATACTCCTATACGCACATACATACACACAGACATACACACATATACACTCACACAAACATACACACACACACTCACCTGCACGCGCACACACATGCATGACAAACACCCATACACTCACACTCACATACGCACACACCAACATAAACACGCACACGCACACACACACCTACACTCCCACACACATACACACACGCACCTACATACACACACGCACGCATACACACGCACACACACGCATACACACATACATTACACACGTACAACACACCCTACATACACATGCATACACCACACACACACACAAACATGCACGGACACACACCCCACATACATACATACACCTATATACACACGCCCACACACCTACATACACACACATATACACAGGCCCACACACCTACATACACACACATACATACACACACATACACGGACACACCACCTACATACATACTTACATACATCACCTATACACACACGCCTACACACCTACATACACACACATGCATACACACACACACATATACGCACATACAATATACCCACACACATGCACACACACACACAACCCACATGCACATGCATGCATGCATGCACACGCGCCACCCTACACGCATACACACACACACGCACGCACACATACATACATACACACACACATACATACACCCATACATGCATCCTACACACACATACATACACATTCACACATACATACACACACACTCACTCACCACACCTGTATGTACGCGCACACACATGCACATACACACACTTCCACACCCCACACGTACATACATACACACTCATACACATACACACACACACACACACGGACATACATCTATGCACACACATATATACACACATACTCACATACATTCATCGGACCACACTGACACCCAGACATACCACAGACACACTCACACATCCACACACATACATACGTACGCGCATACTCGCAGGCGCGCGCGCACACACGCGCTTGCGCCGGTTCGCGCGCGCATACGCGCTGCATGCGCCTCGCTCTTGGGCCCGACGAGACCTCCCGCTCGTTCCTGGGACCGTCGCTGTCGTTGGTTTTCCCACGCCCGTCTCCGCGGGACCACTCTTCCATCTTCCCCTCAGCTGGAGTCCTTTTCCTTAACCCCCCTTTTTTGTTACACACCACGCGCACACATATACACACCCACTCACACACACACATTGCTTAAATAATACATTACTCTTACACACATTCAATCCACTCACCATTAATACTACCACGACACTGGACACACACACACACTACACTCACACACGCTGGCACGCTACATACGCCCCCACCCCTTCCCCTCCCTCCCTTCCTCCTTCCTTCTTTTTCTACTACTGACCACTGTCTGCTATGCCTACCCACTGTCCTCGCCCTACCTCAACGCCTACACACAGACGCACACACTAACACATACATATATTTTTTTGTTTTTTATCTCGCCTCACACACACACACATACACACACGCACACACGCACACACTCACACATAACACACATCTGTTGCGTTACCAACCTTGTCTCCACTCTTTTGGCTTAAAAAACCTACTTTGCTCTTGTTACGTAAATTCCGCCTTTCACCATGTGTAACTCGTAAACACCAGTCGTTTTTTTCTCTATCTCCTGTTTTCCTCTCTCTTCCTTCTTTATGTTTCCGACGAAGAGCTCCGCTCGAAACGTCATACCTCCTGCTTCCATTTCCTGAGCGCCTATTATAATAATACTGTAATTGTTCCATGTTGTTGTTTTTTGTTTTCCCGTTTGGATTAAAATTATATATATATATATATATGTGTGTGTGATATGTATATATATATATATATGTATGTATACATATATATATATATCATTTATATTATATATATATATATATGTCTATATATATTTATGCACATACACACACATACGCTCTCTCTCTCCCTCTCTCACGCACACACACACACACACACACACACACATATATATATAAGAATATTACATTAGGACTAAGCTCCTACGAACGAAACAACCGCAAACAAAAATGATATATTTACAATTGTTTAATAGAGATCGTGTTTTCTTTAATTCGATACGTATTAACAATAAATTGGCAAACCCATACATTTTACTTCTTGCTGTTGTTTCTTCATAGCATTGCCTTCTTATCATGCATAAATAATTACGCTGATCTTCGTCTTCAGATCGGATTATAAATGGTGAAAAACATAAATTCAAAGTGCACATGGGATAAATAACAATACTGAATAGTCGCAATAGATTATGTCCTAAGGAACGAGAATGACATTTTGAAAGATTATTTTCTTGCTACAGCGTAACGTACCAAAGATACAAATCCAAATACATCTCGAGTCAATAACAGGAGTGACTGCCACCACCAATCCATATATTGTGAACATTACCTTGTCTCCAAGTACGACAACATCTCTTGAAATACTAAATTGCTTGGCTGTTACCAAAGTGGCTTGTAA
>NC_043004.1:16189659-16232159 GCF_006345805.1 Octopus sinensis
AATATATATGGCTCGTATACTCGGTTTCAAAATAGGACAAGCAATAAATTGTTGCATTTGACGTTTAGATATCATTGAAGTTTATGTATTGTGATACGAATGAAATTGTATGGTTATGGTCGGAAATGCCAATAAACAGGCATTTGGTCAAACTGATGGGTTTGTTAGCATTTAAAAACTTCAAAAGAGATACCTTCGAATTACAGAGGGAATGTGGAAACGACAGGAAATATATGGCCGAAATTTGAAGAAAATAATTATTCGTTTATGGTGTTTAGCTTAGATCAGTTATTTGGCGTAAGTACTGGTTTCCGTAGCCAAGGAGAAAGCTCTTATAACGAATTACAGAATGCTCTATCAATAAATGGAAGAACGTGTACGGCATTTTAAGCGAAAAATGTATATATGATTATATGGAATAAAAGTTTTGAAAAATAGAAGACTATAGCATTAGAAAGGTCTCTGGTTATTTCATAGAAGGTATAATTTAGAAATATCGGAAAATAACATAAACACTAGCCTACTAATGCAATCTAAAGATACCAGACAACTCTTGGAATTCCAACATACGATCTCTTTATATGAAAGGCGAACGGGATATTGTAGTATTACGGGGAATGGATAACAATAGAAAATTAATGATATTGCAATACCAAATATTGCTGAGACCAAAGTTTTGAGAAATAAAGACGAGAAATTTGAGAATATACACAATTTCAAACATGGTAGTGTCATTACATTATAACGGAAGTGAACAATATATACATGTGTGTGTATGTATGTGAGTGTGCTTGTGTGTATGTGCGCGTGTTTGTGCGCGTATGTCTCTGGGTCTGTGTGCCTATATGCTACTGTATACATGTATGCGTATATGTATATGTGTATATATGTACATATGTGTGTCTGCCGCTGTATGTTGTATCTTCTCTCATAGTGATCGGACAGGTGTAGAATTGATGTAACATGAAACAGTGAATTGGAAAAAAATGTTGCTAGATATCATAGCTAGTGTAGCAATAGTCACACTGGCCAAAATGACAAGAAATGTCCACATGATCTAAAAGTGAAAGTGAAAACCACACACACAGTCTCGCTGCATACTATGACTGAGTTTACTCAAACTCATTGTAAAAGCATGTCTACACACAATAGAACGCAAAAATATAAGCACATATGTATAAACATGAAGTGATAGATAGATAGATAGATAGATAGATAGATAGATAGATAGATAGATAGATAGATAGATAGATAGATAGATAGATAGATAGATAGATAGATAGACATTTCAAATTTCATAGATATAAAGAAATATACGATGGGGTATTCTCAAGTTTTATGGTTAACATTAAAGGCTTGGAGGCCCGACTTTCTGAGTTCTTTTATGGGGCTTACAAAAGTCCTAGTACCGCTGCAATAAGTGTGTGAATCTGAGTGGGGAATACGTTAAATAAAATCGTAATTAACTGATCCCTCGATATTTTTTTTACCCAAGGCCAGGAACTTTTTAATGCCCTCACCTATATATGCGGCCATGCTGAAGCACCGCCTTAAAGTGTTTTAGTCCAAAACTTCTACCCCAGGACTCATTCTTTGTAAGCGTGTTAATTATTCTATCGGCTAGTTTCCAGGGACAGAAACACACCACTATTGGTTATCAAGGGATGGTAGTAGGAGGAGTTTACGAAAAAAAAAAAAAAAAGGACGAAGACAGGTGGTGTACAAAACAAACAGATGTATTAGTATAACGCTCAGGAATAGAAAAAGTCTTTTACGTTTCGAGCCTACGCTCTTCTACAGAAAGGGACACAGGAAAAACAAGGACAGAAACAAGGAGAGAAAAAATAGGACAAGCATAGCTACAAAGACACACGCACACACATAAATATGTATATACATACACAACGGTCTTCTTTCAGTTTACGTATGTCAAATCTAATCACATTGCTTTGGTAGGCCCTAGGCTATAGTAGAAAACACTTGTCCAAGGCGCCATGGAGTGGAACTGAACATAGAACCATGTAGTTGGGAACCAGGCTTCTTACTATACAGACATGCCTATATATATTGTTGAGGTTTAATTGAATCTTAATATTTCGCTCCCTCTACGATATCAGAGACGTCTTTTTGCATTGGCCAAAATATTTCATGGAGATATTTCAAGATTCATCTTCGTTTTTGATCAAAGAACTGTAATTTTCTTCCTAATGTGCAGAGAATTGGATTCTGTGCAGATCTTTGGCTTCTTTTCAGTATTTCCAGCATTGCCCCTTGCAAATCGATACACGCAAAAGCACCCGTATATATTGTTAACGTTCCTCCTCACGTCCTACAGAGCTGCCATCGTGTTCTTAATGCTTCTGCCTCATGTTAAATTGGTTATGTGAGGTTCACCACCACTGTGATGCTTAGCTATCTTCTGTATATAGTAACTATCTCTTTCTCATCATGTAGCACAACTTCAACTCTAACTGTTTCATATACGTTCGGAACCAATCAGATAATTAATGAAATATTCCGAAACCATAACTACGCTGTAAGCGTTATACACAATCCGAAGAATTACTACATTCTTCGGACTGCCAACTAATGATTACATTCTGTTGAAGACAAACTGTCACAAAACAATCAAAAGAATTTCAGAAATAGAACTTGAAACAACAAAACAAATCTCTTTACAAAACAAACTTCTGCTGTACTGAAATACAATTTTTTTTATTTCCTTAATAGTTGTCGTTTACCAATTTTTATGCATTATATTTTATTAAACCGACACGAAACTAGAAGACAATTCCTGGTTTGCTTTGAACCCGTAAACACATGGTTTCGGAAGAAGAAGAAGAAGAAGAAGAAGAAGAAGAAGAAGAAGAAGAAGAAGAAGAAGAAGAAGAAGAAGAAGAAGAAGAAGAAGAAAAAAGGAAGGAAGAAAAGTGCGCTAACAAATCCGCTTTTAAATATTTTAGATATCTATTTCAAACCCTAACCCTAAATGACGCAGAAAATAAGTAAACAAAAATATAAAAAAAGCAACTGTTTTTATTGGGTATAATTATCCATCTGCTGATTTTCTGGTACTGTTATTGATGTATCCCGTATGTTGATGCTTATTTCTTTGTATTTTAAGCCGTTTATACCGTGAAATATTGCACTGATATCTCAAAGTAATTATTTAATTAGAAATCTTTTGAAATTTGTTTTTAAGCAGAATTCTCAAATGGAAAACAAGCATAATATTTCATCAAGAACATTTATAAAGAACAGCTGTAATAAAACCAAAAACATTGAAGTCTGAAACATATTAAATGCATTTTGGTGCAGAGACAACTATCAATTTACATTAATAAATGAATAAATGTTTGATCGTTTCTTCCCTTTCTTCGCTAATTGTATAATCACTAAGAAGAACGCGGAAAACATGATAGAGGATTAGGTAAATAAGACATTGAAAAATGAGCAGAGAATCAAGGAGAATGAAGAAAGATTACTGGGAAAATGCAACACATAACATGAAAAAGATGTTGCCAGCATCATTTTCATCGGATCTGAGTCAGAAGTATGTGATTGTTTTGCTGCAGTACTTTAGTCTACGGGGGATTGTCATGTTAGTCACAGATTATAATCTCTCCAAGGCTAGTAATTAGAGATAACTGAGATAAATTAGTGCTATTATTGTTTAAATTCCATTGCTGAAAGTTAACAGTTTGATGTAAACACCAGGGATGCGGATGATATTGTTTACTGTAATGGTAACAATATCCAAACAGCTGTTACTATTGTGATACTGTGGATGTTTGCGGCGGGGAGAATGAGAATTACTAGCAATTGTCTGTTAGTCATTGCTCAGAATCGACTACTCCCAAGTTGTAAACGTTGACAGAAACGCGTTAGTGTGTAGCACTCATAGACTCTAAACAAAAATGGAGTCACTCTGCTTACTCAGAATCTATGGGTTCAGTCATTTGTTAAGGTTGTTCTACATTAATAGGTATAAATGTAACAATGAGTATGCTTATATGTGTGTATGTGTGTTTACGTGCGGGCGTCTGTCTACCTCGTTCTCTTTGTCAGCCTGTGTTTGCAAATATGTGTGCGTGTGTGTGTGAATAGGCTCAGGAGTGTCTGTGTGGTAAGAAGCTTAGTTCCCAACCACATGGTTCCGGGTTCAGTCCACTGAATGTAATACCGTTAATTATATATTATATATATATATATAATACATGCTTCATCTATAGCAACTAAACCGGATCTTTTCGGTTTGAACGGCAGTTTTTAACATAATTTCTAGGTAACTAAAATATTTTAAACTTCGAATACTGGTAGAATGTGTTTATAAAACATCTTTTTCTCTTGGCTTTATTGAGAAAATTCTATAGTTTGTAAGATATTTGTTGTTTTCTTTTCTTCAATTTCTGCAATTTTAATCAATCAATGACGTGAAATTGAGGTGAAAACATTCTGTGCCGTGTGAATATGTCCCTCGTTTAAGAAACAGATTGAGTTTATTTACATTTGTGAAGAAAAAAATATACCCTTCCCCCCACCCCTGACCCTAACCCTAAAACAGATTGAAATGCAATAGACCGATACTGCGGTCATAATTATGGGTGACAATTTCATGACACCGCTAGAAAAACTGCCGTTCAAACCGAAAAGATCCACTAACCCTAAACAATTCAGTGACAAAAGATGGGCCGAACCACTGGGAAATAAACACGACATCAATATTAACATGCGAACCTGAGTTAGCCAATTGCCCACTCATCACTTGCAGCCAATTTTAATGTAGAGATAATTTTAGTCTTGTATATATATTAACAATTTTGTAAGCAAACCTGTAGGCGGTAACTTACAGAGAAGAATGAAAAAGACTTATGAGTGTCGCACCTCTCCGTAATTTACAGCCTTCGGGTTTATTTACAAATTTATAAATATATATATTAAAATTGGGTGAAATAAATGGGTGGGCAATGTTGCTGTATTGCATGCGTACAGAGCCGTGTAAGCATTGGTGTCATGTTCAATTTCTAGTGGTTTGTGCCATCTTTTTTCAGCAAATTATTTAGGTTTAGTCGCTTTAACTGGAACATATCTAATTATATAAATATATAATTCTAGTTATTACAAAGGACCTATGTATGTCGCTCTGCTCCGTAATTTACCGCCTTCAGCTTAGCTTACAAATTTATATATATATGACTGAAAAAAGTAAAGGAACAAAAGAATATATACAGAGAGAAAGAGAGATTCGCAGACACACACACACACATACATACACACACACACACATATATATATATATATAATTAAGCAAAGTAGCTACTCCTAAAATCTCAAGACGTGATAGAGTAGTAACGTTTACTAAAAAGTAGAGCGAGTTGCCACATCGAAGTGGCAGCTGAATATTACAACTAGTTTAACCCCGAATAGATTCTCCGCCAGCTAGATTCCTGACGGATGCAGAACGTTGCATCGGAAACCAGCCGGCGGAGAAAGTGCCTGGGGTTAAACTAGTAGTAACATTCTCCTGTCACTTTGACGTGGCTACTCGCTCTGCTATATAATTAAGATTCGGTGGAATTAGGTACTTAAATTGAGGCACCAAGCCAGTTCGGTATAACCCTTGCAGTTCGAAGTTAGGTGAACAACATGCAAATAAATAACAAATGCCTTGATACCTGGACATCTGTATTACGTATTTGCATATATATATATAAACATTACTGTCACAACCTGGGACTTAGAAGACTGCTTAAATGAAAGAAAGTATACTACTACCTTAATATTTGATATTCAATATTTCATCTATTCAATAAGACAATTAATACTTCATTTCATCTTACTATATATATTATTTATACTATATATTCTATATTCTACATTAATATTATAAAGAATATAAATAAAACACAAAAAAACAGAGTTGGAATTCCTTTGAATAATATATATATATATATACATTTAAACACATAAGTGGTATCCTTCATAGGATTCCTTTCACGATAGAAGGAACAGCTAAAGTCCAAACCATTATTAGGGTTAAAAACATGAATGGAATGAAAAATTAAAACATTTACCATCTATTTTCTGGACCATGGTTTCTGACTTTTTTTAGAAATAAAATAATTTGCTAGGCGAAGTTTTCATCAACAGGTACGCCCAGATTAAACACATAAGTACGACGCAAATCAAGCATGTGCCATTTGCTTATACATTATATTTTCCAAATCCACCGCGCAAGCGCAGTTTTATTTTACAAGGATTCAGTAACCAAAAATAAGTGAATATATTGCGCCGGCAAATACATTCATCAGACGGATGCATTTAGTGAAATGAGATTCGCAGATGCCTGTGTGAAGATGCCTTTCGCTGAATTTGCCTCTTATAGTGATATTGTAAATTATTTCCCTCAGTAACAGGAGCTTTATTATTATTCACCACTTTTCTCGTTTACAACCAATTGCTCTCCGCCGTGTATTTTTACACAATATAATGTATTAGTATAGGGTAGATAGGAGAAGACAAGCGTCTAGATTTATATTGTTTTCTACTCTAGGCACAAGGCCCGAAATTTTGGGGGAGGTGGGTACGAAACTGGTACTTAATTTTTCGACCCAGAAAGGTTGAAAGACAAAGTCGACCTCGGTAGAATGTAGCGACGGGCCAAATACCTATTTCTTTACTATCCACAAGGGGCTAAACATAGAGGGGATAAACAAGGACAGACATAAGTATTAAGTCGATTACATCGACCCCAGCGCGTAACTGGTACTTAATTTATCGACCCCGAAAGGATGAAAGGCAAAGTCGACCTCGGCGGCATTTGAACTCAGAATGTAACGAGAGACGAAATACCGCAAAGCATTTCGCCCGGCGTGCTAACGTTTCTGCCAGCTCGCCGACTTTGTCTGGATTTATATTGTGGATTTGGGAGGTTGTTGATACATAAAGAAAATATAGATTGAATAATAATCTTCCGATTTACAGTTAAGTTTTGTAGTAATTGTTCATGTTAAGTTGTGATTGGGATTTATCAAGTGATTAGAGTTTAGTCAATAATTAATTAATTTTAGCATGCCTTAATTGCCAATTACAACACCATCTGGATGCGTAGTCGGCAATTACTATGTGATCAATTACTTTTTTCCTGGGGAAATTATTCATATGACAATAAGAGCTTAAGGCATTGAGTTGTAATAAATCGCTTAGTTTACAATTTATACTTCTGTGACAAGCAGAGGCGCTATCTATTTCAGCCATTATGAATAATATGGCTGCAGTTTGAACGAGCCTTTCAAGATACTTATGATACTCTTTATATTAATATATAAAGACTCCAGAGATAGTGTTGATCATATCTCTAGCTGTAAAGGAGCGAGCGGCGGCCATTACATCTAATTCAACATATATTTTACCTTGAATCCTATATGATTCATTAGAATAGTAGCGGCAAAAGGTGTATTTGCTTCATGACAAAGTAAATAACTTGGGCAATTACATGGAAATTACACACTGGGGATTTATCATTATACATCTTTTATAAGGTCCTTCATTTCTACAGTTTTGTACGTTTGCCTACTAAGAACCTTCTATCGAGTGTTTCATACTTTACTCCCTATATATACGCAAACACACACACACACACACACACACACACACACACACACACACGCGCGCGCGCGCGCATACATATACATACACACATGCATGCATGCATACATACATACATACATACATACATACATACATACATACATACATACATACATATATATATATATTATATATTATATATATATATATAAATATATAAATTAGCTGTGAAAGATTTCAGAACATTTATAAATAAAAGATCTTCCAGCTGTTTCCAGAATATTTTATATATCCCTTCATCGGAGACGGTGTGAGAAGATGGTTAAGCAATAGTTATTCTAGATAAGATATGGAATACAGAGTGAAGTGGAGGAATGAAAATAGACGGGAGATATGCAGGGATATTGTATCTTCAGTTCCATAATTTAGGCAGAATTGTATACATATAAGAGTATCTCTCAGCATATCTTTCACAACTCTAAGTATCTTACTCACCTCCTTCACTTTATATCCTATTTCCTCAGCCAAAGCCCCCATCCGTCGTCACATGTGATACCAGATACTTAAGAACACTCAATTCCTCTAACATCTCACCATTTATACATCCTACCAGCCATTCCATCTCATCACCTTACTCTTAGTTACATTCACTTTCAGTTTCCTCCTTTCATACACTCTTCCACACCCTACCACCATCTCCTCAGTTGCTCTTCCGAATCCACCACCAGTGCTGCATATCATCAGCAAACAACAACTGAATCACCTGCCATTTCTCTCCATTTTCTCCCACTATCCACCTACCGAATGTTCTAGCATTTACCTCTCTCAAAACACCGTACATACATAAATTAAACAGCCTTGGAGACATCACAAAACACTGTTTAAACCTTACCTTCACATCAAACTACTCACTTACTTCACCACCCACCCTATCGCACGCCCTACTTTCTATATAAAAAAAACTCTCTACAGCTCTCAACAATCTACCATCTACTCTATATAACCGCAATACCTGCCACATTGCATCTCTATCTACACGGTCATATACATTCTCTAGGTCCATAAAGGTTCAATACACCTCCCTCCTTTTGCCAAAATCTTTCTACATATCTACCTTACTACAAATATTTGATCTGCATAATCCCTTCCACTCCTAAGACTGCACTGCTCCTCCTCAAGTACACTCTCTGTCTGGTTCCTTACAGTTACAATCAAAATTCTCCTATACAATTTACCAACCACACACAACAGACTTATACCCCTAAAATTTCCACACTCACAGTTATTCCCTTGTACAGTGGCACTATACACGCACTGCACCAGTCCTCTTCCAACCATATAGCAAACATCCATAAGCCTCATCAAACATTCAATCACTGTAACTGCTCATTTCTTTAGGCATTCCAGTGTACACCCATCCCTACCTGGCGCCTTACGGTTTGCCAGGTTCCGCAAGGATTTCCTCACCCTCCGCCCTTCCAATTGCACTGTAGTTCCAGTCCCCAAACAGCAGGCATCCTTCTCTCTCCTCCTAAAGCCACTACACTTGCATACCTAACAACCTCCACATTTAACAGCTCATTAAAATACTCTGCATATTTCCTTTGAACATCCTTACTTCCTTTTAACAAATCTCCATTTACAACTTTCACCCATTCTTCCCATCTTCCAACCACCTTTCTTACCCTTTGTACTTCTTTCCTAAACATCATTTTTATTTCTTACAATATTTTCACTCAACTTTTCTCCGAATCTTTTACTCGCCTCCCATTTCGCCACCATCAACACTCTCTTTACACTCATCTTCCCTTCTCTGTAGCGATCATAAACCTCCCCATCTCTTTTCTGCAACAACTCTTCAAAGGCCCTTTTCTTCTCTGCCAACAGATCACTTACCTGCTCATTACACCACTCCCTACCATTCCAACCACTCCTGTGCCACATACCTCAGAGGTACATACCCTTCGGAGCGAAAGGATTAGGAATCCATTCCTCCTAGTTACTTCATATTCCTAAAAAGACAACAAATAAAATCCAAATAAACACACGCACTATATATTTTTCTTTACTCGTGTATTACTGTCCTTATCCTAACCCATGTCCATTGTCCGGAAATGCGAGAGCACAAACGAGCAGGAAAAGTGTTTCTGAAGAGGTCACAGGTGTGTGATGAAAGAATCCTGGACAAGGGACATGAGTTAAATTAAAAACCGTAACAAACGAGTGAAGAACTAATATATAGTGCGTGTGTTTATTTGACCAAAAAATGACCGTCTCAAAATACAATATCACTAGTCAAGAACAAAAGTGAACACATCCCACACAGAGGAAGAAATAAAGATCTTGACGAATTCTGTAACCACATTGAGAACTTTCCCTACCATACTATACATAAACAGAAAGTTAACTCAAATTTTAACACTACACAATGGAAAGAACTGATAGAACTTCAAAATGATGAGGATATAACCATTAAGGAAGCAGACAAGGGAAATGCAGTTGTAATAATGGATACGTCATACTACAGAAATCTTGTAATTCCCTTGCTTGATGACGACCTACATTATGAAAAAATTACCAACTACACCCCACAAAAAATAATGAAAACTCTATCTTCACTAATTAAAACCCATGAAAAGGAACTAACAACCAAAGAGATTGACTTTCTAACAAACTTTAAATGCAAACCTAGCCTTTTCTATGGTCTGCCAAAAATTCATAAAAGTCAAATTATAAATGAAACCATTAAAAAATCACCAAAGTCATACATACACACACCTAACCCGGGGGACCTAAAACTACGACCCATTGTAGCTGGCCCAACCTGTGAAACACACAGACTAAGTCTATTTATGGACATCCTCCTGAAACCCTTCCTTAAACATATCGATAGCCATATCAGAGATGACTTAGATATGTTAAACCACCTTCCAAAAAAACCAAGGGAGAAACAATCCTGGTTTCATTTGATGTAGTTAACTTATATACCAGTATACCTCATAATTATGGACTAGAGGCAATACAGTTCTGGCTGGACCAATTTCTGGAAGAAATACCAAAAAGGATCAGTAAAGAATTCATTACTAAATCAATTGAATTCATCCTACACAATAACCACTTCATGTTTGACAATACATTTTGCCGTCAAAAATCCGGAATTGCTATGGGTACAAGGGCAGCACCAGTCATTGCGAACCTAACAATGGGCTACATGGAAATAATCATTTACCAGGAATCTTTATCAATCTTTGGAAACTCCCTTTCTCAATACATAAAAGAGAATTGGAAACGATTCCTAGACGATTGTTTTATACTCTGGAATGAAAACACAGATAAACTCCTAAAATTTAAAAACCTATTGAACAGCATAAACCCAAATATACAGTTCACAATGGAATACAACCAAAAGGAGCTCCCGTTCTTGGATATACTAATTAAAAAAATTAACCTTAAAATAGAAACAGACATTTTTTACAAAGCCACAGACGCCAAACAATACCTTCTTTTTAATTCATGCCACCCAAGACACACTAAAACAAACATCCCCTTCAACCTTGCAAGAAGGATATGCACAATAGTGTCAGAACAAAATACCAGGAACTTTAGACTGCAAGAACTCAAAAACACCCTAATTGACAGACGTTACCCAACTCAACACATAGAGGATGTGATCAGACGTGCAACAGAAATCAACATAGAAACTTTAAGAAAAGTTCAACACAACAACACACCTTCCCCGAAAATACTACCTTACATATCTACATACAACCCCAGAAACAAAGAAGCCTTCACCATCATCACCCAGAATTTACCAATACTTCATAAGGACCCCAAATTAAAGGAAATTCTAAACATACACCAAATCATTAAAAGCTACAAACAACCCAAATCACTTAAAAAGATTCTCACAAAGGCAAAATTGCCTTCTGAAATTACGGATGCAAAAGTAAAAAAATGTGGTAGATCGAACTGTGCAACATGTCCAAACCTGCTAGAAGGATCAGAATTCCTCTTTAAAGAGGGACAGAAATTCAAGATCAAATCTAACTTTACTTGTGCCTCTGAAAACATAATTTATGTCATAAAATGCTCGGGCTGCCACCAAGACTACGTGGGATCCACGGGACTATCACTCAGACGTAGATGCACACTGCATCGACAACAGATTGCATTCCCAGAATACAGAATGATACCTTTTAGTGAGCACATTGAGAAATGCGCAAAGCAACTACTACCACAATTTTTAATCTTTCCATTTTACCAATGTGCTATCGGATCATCAACACAAATTAGACTAAACAAGGAAACATTCTTCATTGAAAAGTACAAGCCCAGACTTAACCATCCCAACATACTGATACAGAGAAATTCACACCAAGGGAAAGGAAACATTTTTAAGCGATTATCTCCCTTACACCGGAAGAAATCACTCATTGCCTCCCCTTATTTAGAACTCTTTTGAGCATAAACATAACAATAACTCTATTCAACATAAAAGCTAAATGCGAAACCGGTCTTTCTTCAAAACTATGTCATTATAAGAGGAAAAATTTTTTTTTAATATTCTTCAGACATATTGACGCAAATATATATTTTTTAACATTTAAGCCTTCTGTATTTTTTTCACTTTTTACAATTTTCTCTCTCTCTCTCTCTCTCTCTATATATATATATATATATATATATATATATATATATATTATATATATATTAAATTAGAGATAAAACCATTATTAGGCAAATCATACAATCAAAAACTTAAGCCAATACATAAGATTAATTAATTTATATTATTTTAAATATATATCGAAATTATTAAAAAAAGATATTAGTATAACACTACGATCGTTTCATGGCTGTCCAATTTGTAAAAATTCGAGTTACAGTCATTCTTCAGGTGATTGAAATATCAGACTCTATATTCAATAAACCATTAAATATTTATTAAAAATATATTTAGTAATAAAATATTTAGTAATAAAATGAACAACTATATATAATCCAACTATAATTAAAAGCAGAACCTAAATAACTAAAATAAACTAATATAATAAGTACTGCAAATCACCTGGTATATTTATAATACTATTACATAATACTATTACATATATATATATATATATATATATATATATATATATTATATATATATATATATATATATATATATATACAGTATATATATATACACACAAACATAATATGTGTGTGTGTGTACGGGGGTTGGACAAAATAATGGAAACACCTAGCATCATAGGATCATAATTTTGAGATATCTATAAAACCGTCAAATGTTTGTTAAATTTTTTATTTTCTTTGATTTATTATTAGTGTTTCATAATATGTTTTGCTAAAATTGCTATTTCTTTTCAGATATCATCAGAAAACGTAATTGAAATTCATTAAAATGACAAATCTATCAGACTTTCAAAGAGGTCAAATTGTTGGTGCTGGTATGTCAGGCGCTAGCGCGTAACGAAAATAGCCGAAGTGTTTGATGAATCAAGAACTAATGTTTCGAATGTAATGACAGCATTTGAGAAAGAGGGAAGAAATCTCCGGAAGAAAACCCAAACTTTTAGATAGGGACCGTCAGACTCTTCACGATTTGTTAGAAAGGATCAACAAGTACAGCACCGCAAATTACTGCAGAGCTTAATGACCACCTCGAGAACCTAGCTTCCACAAAAACTGCTCTCCGGGAGCTGCACAAAGCCGGATTCTACGAAAGGGCTGCAATCAGAAAACTACTACTTTCAAAAACAAACATTGCAAAGCGTTTAGAGTGAAGTAAATACCTACAGAATTAGTCCCTAGGGCAGTGGAAGAATGTTATGTTCTCAGACGAATCATCCTTTGCCTTATTTCCGACCACCGGCCGAGTATACGTGTGGAGACAATCAAAAGAAGCATTTGACTCAGACTGCCTTCTCCCAACTGTTAAATATGGAGGAGGATCTGTGATGATCTGGGGGACTATATCTTAGAAATCCTCCGGCCCAATGCCCTCCCCCCTTCATGACAGAAGTAACAGTCAAGACTATTTAAGCATTTTATCTGAGCAAATTCATCCTATGCTCGCGGGACTGTTTCCGGAGGGAAACGCAATCTCTCAGGATGATAATGCACCGATTCACACAGCTAAAGTGGTACTGAATGGCATGAGGAAATTTCTAGTGAAGTTGAACATCTTATCTGGCCACCACCGTTCACAGATCTCAATATTATTGAACATTTATGGTGCATTTAAAAAAAAAAACAAGCAATGAGTTGATATCCTCCACCATCATCACTACAAGAACTGGAGATTGTTTTAGCTGAAGAATGGACAAACATTTCTTTGGAAACAATTCAAACTTTGTACGAGTCCTTACCTGGTATAATTCAAGCTTTAATTACAGACAAAGGCGTTCTTATCCCACATTAAAATTAATTTGTTTGAAAATTTAAGGTGTTTCCATTATTTTGCCCAACCCCTGAATATATTGGCTCCTTAGGTCTTGCCAGACGGTCTAAGCAGCAGGGAATGTCTTCAGTACTCATGTTCTTTTTCCTTATGTTTACTAAACAAGTTCTGCTATAAAATCTGCAAGCATGTAAGTTACTGTAAGACTGCGGTAGGTTGACTTTCTCTCTTCGGCTTTCTGCTTCTACGGCCACGATCTTTTCTTCCTCAAGCCGTTCAACTCCCTTATTCACTGAGGTTTTCCATGCCGTTCTCTTCTCAGCCAAACTTTCCCAAGCCTTTACTCTCATGTGGTACTTGGTAAGGCTGCTCTTGCATGTGTCCTCAAATCTCAGGTTTGGTCGTCTTCTGGATCTGCTACCCTGAGCGAACTCGCTTATATTTTTCCATATATGTGCTATATATATATATATTATATATATATATATATATATATATATATATATATATATATATATATATATGCGCGTGTGTGTGTGTGTGTGTGTGTATGTGTGTCTGTGTGTGTCTGTGTGTCTGTCTGTGTCTTGTGTACGTGTGTAATGCGCGCGCGTATGTATGTATGTGTGTATGCATTGAAAAATAAGAATAAAAATATGTTTAGAGAACTTTATCATGGAAAACAGAAAGACAATCAGTATGATTTTTAACTTGGCAGCTACTGATTTCGGTTGTTTAAGCCAATGACTGCATGCTTCAGTAAAATGAGAAAACAACTTAAATATATTAAGTTAAACTTTCACAATATTATTTTTGCAAGTCACATTTTTTGGCATACAAATTACACGGTGCTGTATCTTGTTTCCTCCCAATCAATGCTAGTTCGTAGAGGCAGCCGGTTTCTAAAGGCGACGGTAGCCACTTCTATTAGTGGTAGGAAGAAAAATAGTAGCTGTAGCATAGTTTTGTGATGATTGTTGCCTCCCTCGGTTGATGAAAGTAGTAGCAGTTGGTTTTGCTGGTAGTTGTGGTAAAAGAAGGCTAGTAGTAGTAGTAGTAGTAGTAGCGGCAGCAGTAACACTTAGTGCTCCCTGCTTCTAGTAGCAGTGGTGCTGTCTCGTAGCTGTTTTCCATGTATTGCTTGAGGAATAATTCATGAGCGGTTTTTTTTTTTGTTTTCAAATTTAAAAATACACGCAGAAATAAAACACATTGGCAAAATGTTTTTTGCTATTTAAAAGATCATTTTTTGTTCTATAAGGTATATTTTTGTATATTTTCAGATGATTAAAATGGAATGTCAAGTAGGCAAAACTGAGCATTTTCGACAGCATTTGCTTTTTGCACTTAATCGAGGTATTAAGGCCGCCGAACCTGCTCGTGAGTTCTGTGCTATATATCGAAAAGAAGCAATGCCTCAAAGTACCACCCACCATTGGTTTTCGCGCATCAAAAATGGGAATTTTTACCTCAAGTACAGATCACATTTGAGTTCGATGAAGAGCGGTCGACAAAGTGAGTTCGAAAATCCACGTCAAATGACCAGAGAATTGGTGAAGTAGATGGATTTTGATAAAAAAAAATCTGTGGTGAACCACCATCATCTAATGGGCAAGGCTCAGAAACTCGGCGCTTGGGTGCCACGCACTTTGAGCACAAACAACAAAAATCGACGCTCCACAATCGCCGCCAATTTGCTCGCGTGACATCGCACAACACATTGTCATAAACAACGTTTTCCTTAGCGCACTGTCACTGAGAGGAAATATTGTACCTTTACGTCAAAATGAGGCAGCGAAAAGAATGGCTCAGCCCCGACAAACAAGCGACACCACGAGCAAAACAAGACCTTTATACTCGAAAGTTCATGTTGTGTGTATGGTGGGACTGGGAAAGCATAATTCATTATGAACTGCTTGAGAGCAACCAACCATTAAATGCGGAGCTCTACGTTCAAACACTGCATCGACTCAACGAAGTAATTCAGCAAAAAAGCCCGAATAGGCGAATTGGCGTTCTTCTGTAACAAAACATTGCGCGTTCTCACATCGCCATTACGACCAAATCCGCAATTCTAGTCGAATGGGAAGTATTGCCTCATCGTCCATATTCTTCAGCTACGTGGAATTGAGGGCTTGTTTGCACGAATGCTTTCAGTCAAGACCGGGAGATTTTCGTCGCCGAGACATCGAAAAACTTAATGAACAACAGGAAGAAGTCGTAATCAACAACGGAGAGTATATTATTGATTGATTTGTTGTAAATCTTTTATTTGAAATAAATTTAAGAAAAACGCTCATGAATTATTCCTCAGCCCAATACATTGTAGTTTGTAAAATCTACGACCTACCAGTAATCTTATAGTAGATTCCAATCTACAACACAAGTAAGTAATTGTAATGTTGTCCTCATCATGTGTAGCAGTACTGTCGGCGTTATTTGTTGTTGTCTCCCTTCCTCTGCCGGAGAAAAGCACAAGTGGCTGGGGATTGATAGTGAAAAATGTTTCTTTGTTAGTGTGTTGAGCTGCCATCAAACCTACCAAGGTGAAGAAAATGACAAATTTTGATTCTTTATTTCTTGTACAGGTGTCTAAATGATTATTGGCTCCTATTTTTCTGTATTCCAGTATTTCCTGAATACTAAATTTTTGCGCTCATATCGATTAAGGATGATGTGTAACTCATGGAAAAATAGTGTGTCCCTCCCAGTTTTTAGAGCTTTATGTCACATATGTTTATATCAGATACTATTGTACAAAACCATGTTGCTGGGTTATACCTCCGATTGCACGAACTGAATGAAAAATAATGCTTGTATTTCGAAATATTATAATAAGTCTCCGTTTATATTAGTATTTTGACTTTCGCCAGAAGGATGTCCAAAATTGAGAGTTGCTTAAGGGAGTATATTCCATGGTGAATTGAATATTTTCATTAATTCCATTGAGAAATGCTTCGAACTTTATTAGCTTTTGTATGATTGCATTCCACATATTGAAGCAATCATTACGATGCTTTTTCCAGTTTTGTTGAATGTATTTGAAGAGTTTATATATAATTTATACACACAAACACACACACACACATACACACACACACACACACACACACACACATATAATATATATATATATATATATATATATATATATATATATATTATATATATATATATATATATATACGCGCACACACAAACGCACAAACGCACACACACGCTCACACATATAAGTTGTGTGTGTATCTGCGTGCATAGACGTAACAATGTATACGCTTCCGCTTAATTATTTTACCTTTTACTGGAACTCCGAATATAGTAAGTTACCTAATATGCGTTTATTTCCACACTTGTGTGTCAAGGTAAAACAATGAATTAGATCAATTTGAGTTTGTAAACATCTGAGATACCATTCGTTTCACCTATTTGTGGCATATTTTAGGCCGTCATTTATATATCCTAGCTATTATATATACACCTTTCCATATATGGTTGTGTGTATGTATCTGCTTTTCGCATTGTGAAAGTAGGTCTTTTTGTTTTTGTATATATATATATATATATATAACCTTTTTAAGAAACTATTTCAGCTAAGTATTAAGACAGTTTATGAGAATGTTATTGTTCAATTATAATCTATTTACTGTGCAGTTATGGCTTAAATCAACAATGGTGCGTATCAAACCGTTTTTCTCTGTGACCAGGAAACGTAATGGGAAACGCTAAAAACTAGATTTATTCTTCAAGCTCTTACCCATAGAATTTGTAAACATTAGAAGTTAGATCAGATTTATTTCGTAAAAGGTGGCGTTTTAAAAGATATCATAATTCAGGTACTGGGTACTGCATTCATTGACTTCAATGATTGCCAGAAAACATTACTTTATATATGATCATTAATTTTCATTATAAAAACATTAGATTTTATGCTATGAGAATGAGTTTTAGAAATTAATATTCAAATTAATTCATTCTCGTTTGCAATTGTACTTCCTTCATAAAGTATATTTCCTTTGCCCAAATGTAATTATCATGCGTGATTTTACTTTCAACTGTCGTATTTACGATTGCCAATGGCAATTCTTTTAAAATCACAATTGGCTGCACTCACGAAACTTCTGTATATCATAAAAAGTCAACAATAAGAACATCCAGCAAATACATTTTCTTATGCAGCGTCGTAAATTTCGTTTTCATTTTCTATTATTCACATTTTTAGTGATGTAGACACGCTGAATAGCCCGAGATGTTTCTCTTTGGGGGTACAATCAAACGATATAATAGTTTCGTATCGCAGAGAACATTTTTCGCATTATTATTATTATTATTATTATTATTATATTATTATTATTTATTATTATTATTATTATTATTTTTATTTTTATTGGTTTGTCCGGAAAGTTCGTGCCGATTTTTAAAGGAAAGAAAAAGGTCAATAAATACTTGCCATTACATTTTTAATCAACCAAAATGCGAACCATTTTGCTGCACAATGCGTCTCCGTCTTTCCTTTAGCTTGAAAATATCCTCTTCCCAGAATTGAGGTGGTTTCATGGCAAAGAATTCATCAAGGTATCTTTTTACGTCATCCAAGGAATTGAAATTTTCACCATTAAGACTATTCTGCAGACACCTGAATAAGTGGAAATCCGAAGGAGCAATATCTGGTGAATATGGAGGGTGAGGTAATACATCCCAGCCGAGCTGCAGCAATTTTTGTCTGGTTCCCAAAGCATCAAGTTCCGAAAATGAACTTTCTTATCTTCCAATTTAAAGGGTTACAGAATTAACACAGGTTATATGAACATAAACCTTCTTCCACGAAAAGATCGATTAAACTGTGCTCTAAAGGGTAGTCAAATCCTATTTTACGGACACAACCATGTTTTAAAATAAGTCGAAAGGTAAGCTACTATAAATCGGCATGAACTTTCCGGGCAACCCAACATTATTATTATTATTATTATTATTTATTATTATTATTATTATATTATTATTATTATTATTATTATTATTTTGCACAAAGCGTAGATACTGTGTTTTTAGTCTGTAAGAACATTTATCGTAAATTAGTGAAGTTTTAGTGGTCGTATTAAGTAATATTTTGGAAAACCAGTTTTGAATTACAAATAGCATTGCAACAGGATATTAGTTGAATCTCTACTCTGTTAAACAATTATAGTTTTACTTTCTAATACGTAACGACGTATTGTTTGTTCTACATTTTACAAAGGTAATCGTTAAAGCTCTTCTTCAACTCAGATCAACTCTAATCCAATAGACCCACGATCAAAGATATGCTTGATCATTCCCTCCACTTTTTGTAGACATTGTGTATTTGTAACTATATTATGTATGTTCTTCTGTGAGTGATTTCAGAGTAATTTTATAAGCTAATATTTCTGTCAGGATGAACGGTAGCATACAGGCTTTCCACGTTCATCTGTCAATGCAGTTTCCGATAATGTTCAAAGTAAATCTCAAATTACATATTTTAGTAATTTGAAGACGATTGCTATTGAGTTTATTGTTAATTTAACGTCATATTTTCAACTTCTCCGAGATGATAAGTTTGGGGAATGCGGAGAATGCAGTTTAACTTACTTACATCGCTACAAATTGGTATTTTCATTGCACGAAATTAAAACCATTCCGTTTCCTACAACTGTCTTTTAAAATAATGCTTAAATTACCTTATGTCATATTCACAGTAGTTAATTATGCTTTATGTAAATGTGTAATCGCGTAAAGATACGCTGTTGTGTTCACATATGTAGTCAACTGTCTTTTGAACGTAGGCATCAACAGAGCCACAAAGCAGACATTCTTAACAAAGTAGGCATTGTAGCAAACATTAATGAAGCCATGCCGTACTTTACTGGAACAACATCACCTGGAATAATTGCACATACCAAAATACAGGATAATCCAATTTGAAATGCCTTTCCCACAAGACCTACTCCGTCTGTCTCTGCTGAACTGTGACAAAATAGCAAGCACATCTTCCGTTTTAGTACTGGCAGACTATATCTGCAGTCTAGAAGAAATATGTTTGTCCCTTCTCAAGCCATGCCTGGCTCATGAGGGCCGGTTTCCCGGTTTCCTTGGCGTATAAGTTCCCCGCCTGGACGGGACGCCAGTCCGTCGCATGTGAGCTGCAAGATGCAGGAGGAAAGTGTGAGAGAAAGTTGTGTCGAAAGAGTCAGCAGAAGTTCGCCATTAATTTCTGTCGGAGCTGCGTGGAGCTTAGGATTTTCGCTCATAAACACACACATTACCCGGTTTGAGATTCGAACCCGCGATTCCTCGACTGCTCTACATATTATGTTGCTTTCGAAATACGATGTGTACGAGAATGCAACATATTGCGTGATTATTGTTTAATTCATCCTTTTTATAAGACTCGGTTCAACTCGAACCTCACTGATTCTGTATGACTTTGTTCGTTGCTAAGCATATATTGTTAATCATATATAGCTTTTGTCGGCCTGTGTATTTCGTTAAATGTTACCATGTGGAATTCTACGATCTCTATCATTTTGAATTTCAGTTTTTATTTTGTTTGCTGTTGTTTTAATTTCTTTTTTCTTTTAACTCTTTATTTTTTCTTGACTAGATAATTTTGACCGCCCATTTTGTGTGTGTGTGTGTGTGGTAGGGTGGGGTTCTTTATGACCAAGTAGTTGTTTTTGTTTGTAATTAACCATAGCAGAAGCACGGTTTCTAAACAGAGTGTAATTCACTTTCCATCGACTTCGCATTAAAACCTAGCCACAGAATTCAGCATCCTTATACACTTACTTTTTTAGCGGCTTCTTTACATATAGCTATGTTTTCTTGAACTTAAGACTCATGAACCCTATGTAACACTTTTGGTAATTTATCTATACCATCTTCTATTGCTTTGCTTTCCGCATAAATTTCTCAGTTCTACCTTTATTGACCAATAATTAAACATTCTGCATATTTACGGTTTTACAAAACAAATGTACTTCTGATGTTATGTTGACGTTCATTGACGTCTGTATGCATTATTGATGAAAATATTATTATAAATATGTTATACGCTGTAGGTAAATGAGTTTTGGGAGGTGTAATTTATAGGTACTGACGTTTACCATTCTTAGTTATAAAAATAGAGTTCCATGTGAATCAGTGATCTTATTTTCCTCCAAGATTGTTGAATATTTCAGCAAATGTATTGTGAATTCCTGTTAAGTAATTTAGCTAGAAGTTCTTAACTATTATTTAGTACGTATCTCTTCCTTTCTACATTCGCCCCTCATTGGTTCTTGTTATTTTGACATTCTTACAAGTTAAAACCATATATGTCAATTAGTCTCCTAAAATCATAATTTTATTCTCTTTCTTTTGCTTTTGATTTTCCTGTTTTGATTTTCGTTTTTGATGTGGCCTTTTGGGACTGGCTTGGAAACTCATTTCTATTCAAAAGAGTTCTAACTCTATACAAAACGACGTATTCTTTGTGAGTTAACTATAATTTGTTGTATTATTTCTTAATTTGTTATCTTTTATTCCAGTTGTGCTTTGCCGTCTTATTGTTTCCATTGATGTCGCTCCGTTTGTGATTTAAGCATTAAATGATCTTTTTACTTTCTTTTCCGCCGTTCGCTGTGTATTTATTTTCCATTGTTTACTGAGTTATCCCTTTATGATATGTTTTGATATTGTATAGACTTCCTTTTGTGAACTATTGCAGATACTACATAGATTAAATGATATATTTTGAATATATTGATGCTCACTTCTTTCAACACCTTTAGAATAACATTCTATTCAAAATGCCCTTCACTAGAAATTCGTAGTCTTTGATTGTTCTCATGTTCTCATATTCAGTTTTTGCCGGTATAAATAGTGTTCGGCTTTTGTTGATCAATATTCTTTATCTCTGATCATATTTCTTTTTGTAGCTCTTTGTTATGTCGATTGTTTCTTTCGCTTCCTGTAGGTCACTGTCATTCTCTCTCTCCTTCTCTCTCTCTCTCTCTCTATATATATATATAATATACAAACACATGTATGTATGCATAAGAATATATGTATAATTTTCGGAACGCTAATTGACGCCTGTAATAGTTCATATATATATATATATATATATATATATATATATATATATATATAATATATATATATATGCAAACAATTAGCAACGTCGTTCGAGCCTCGGATATATCGCTTCAAGAACATTTTGCCGTCAGTTCACATTCCACCGTGTTGATAATTTATTCTCTGTTTTATCAGGAATTGATCTATTTCTGTCCCTTTCTATCTGTCTGTCTCTGTCTTTCTGTCTCTCTCTCTCCCCCTCTCTCTCTCTCTTTCAGTTTCTCATTCTTTGTTTGTTACCCTTTTTTCGCTACAAAACCACCTATGTCTTTGTAAAAGGATATGTTTGACGATTTGTATCTCAGCATTGGTTCGAAAATTATAAGTTGCAAGTGCTTTTTACAAAGTTCCAAAGCCCCCAATGGTTGAAATTTTATAGATACCATCTGTGACGTAATGCATCAAGAGGTAGAACTGGTACAGAGCAGATGCATGTAGGTAACTTAGAAGACAATATTCTATTGTAGTGTTTTGTAGAAAAAGAGCCGACTAGTAGAAAAATATATATGAGTCAATGAGGGATCGGGAGGAGGACACCAATGCTTGTTTCAATCAGACCAAGTCAAGCGTCATGAAATTTTAGTGACTAGAATATTAAGAATTCCTAAAAAAGAATTGTAATCTGCGTAATGCGTTGTTGGTGATGCTTTATTCATATACGGAAGCACTGAAAATCCGCAAATATTTTAGGATTTTTTTTTAGCGTTCTTCAAGTTTTTGTGTATTGTGGAATGATGTAAAGGTAAATTTTTTTACTATACCTTATTATTTTTTTCCTCATTAATCGAAAATGTTGATGTTTGAAGGGCCCTGTACAAGTATTGAGTATTCAATAGGTCGCAGCCTATAGACGTGATTCATCTCCAAAGGATTTTGTTGAATCAGTGTGCAGAATGGTAAAGAGGACAGTAAGGTTATTTTACTTATATAACATATTGTACATTTCTGAAGAAAAGCTTCGGCATGATTTAAGAAACTTCGGGGTGCACTTGTGTTGGTGGTGGACCAATCGCGGAGTGTCGATTGGCAAACGTTGAAACGGTATAGTTGTGACGGAATTGTCAATAGTAAATAATGTGAGACTGTTGTAGACTAGGCGAGCATTTTAGCTATTAAGTATCGTTAAATGCTTTGTTGATGTCATTTCCAGCATTATAGATTTCATCAGATTTCCCAGAAGAGAAAATCAGTAGTAAATGTCATTCTTGAGTAAGTCTGATGTAGAACTGGCTTAATAGGTGATATACAAGTCGTCATTAAGGAAAGAGAGAGAGTGAGAGAGAGCAAAGGCGTTGATTAATTATATACAATAGCCTTCTCATTCTTTGAGATGTTGAAAGTTAGAACAATAGACCGATAGATGACACGGAACTGCCTTTTGGGGGAAGCAGAGCTCTGTAGCGTATTCGGAAAATGGAAATAGACATAGATATAATGAAAAGTTATGAAAAGAAGATAATTCAAAGAATGTAAAATGATTTGAGACAAAGCTACAAGGGAATGGGGAAAGAATTATTGACAGTGATATGTTGATTGGAACGTGGTTGGTAGGAAGGGTTGAAAAGTTAGTGAAATGTCCCTCAAAACAGAATCGGAAACATCTAGCAAATTTCTAGAGAATATTAATGCAGGCAGCTTTGGTGTTATGTATCCATGGAGCATCCATGACATTGCTATTCATTTATGTAATTCTCTGCAGCTTTTGTTTCACGATTTCCTTTTTATATTCAAGTACTATTCAATATTCCTACTGTAGAGTGATCTCACCATTTCTATATAATTCCTCTTCAAAGCTGAAATGCATCTGATGCCTCTGTTTTGAGAAACAATATTATCACAAACAAAGAATTCTGGGAAGCTGATATCATTTCAAGCATTTCATTGTATGTCACGTGCATTACATATATGCCTCCTTTCCAAATATAAAATTTAGCTGATACCTCTATGTTAAGGAGTAATATCATTCTTGAACAATGCATCCTAAGCAGTTGTCCTCTCAAGCATTCCTGACATGATGAGTATATTAAATATATACATATGAACATATGAGTGATAAATATAGGCATATGTAGATATTAAATGTTTTTGGCACCATTTAGCGATCAAGTATTCAATATGGGAAGGACGTTCTTATACTGGAATTATTCAGCAACCTTTAATCTCGCTACATATTTTCTCAAACATTTCCATTTTCTCCTGATATTTCCTTACAGGTTTCTGTTGCCTCTTTTTAACTCACATGTTTTAAGATTCGATTAGTTCTACCCTGTTTTCTCGAAATAAATGTATGTTTTATACTTGGGATATTTCATTGGAATAACTTTAACATCTTTTCTCATAATTAAATTCGCTGATAAGTATATTGAAGCTGTTTTAGACTAAAAACTACTCCTTCCATTTCTAAACTATTCTTCTTCAATCTTGAAGTACACTCATTTTTCATTATTGCAATTTCAAACCAACTAGAGAAACTTTACTCAGTCGTACAATCTGTAAGAAATAACAGATAAATCTTCCTGAACCCATGCATAAATGCCTTTAAATAAGAACGACACATTGGAGAATGTAGAGCATGATTTATTATACCTGAAAAGTGTGATGACTACGGTTGGAATATTTTTTGACATGGGACCTATCGATCAAATCTTCTAGGGCAAAAATAATATCAACACAAATTTCCTGCTCAGAATCTTCTCTCGATTGATCTACCGTCTAGTTGTTGCTTCTGTAGATTATATCATCAATGATGGGTTAAACCAGCCTGAGATTCATAACAATGATACATATTAAGGAAGTTTAAGAATAAGCTTAGATAGAAAACATTGCAAGAATAACATCAATTCCCTTTTAAATTAATGACTTAAACGATTTACTCTACGCTTGCTTACTCAAGACTATCGAACATACCATTTTATACCAATACAGAATAAACAGATGTGGAGTTAAATGAAATCATGAAATAAACAGTTCATGGATGTGAATCAGAGATCTTTAACGCATGCGACTGAATATTCTAGACAAATTAAAAAAACAAAATAAACTTGTTTACTACAGGTTAATGTGTTTGTATATAAAGGTACTGAAATGGTAGTATCGTTAGCAAACTGGGCAAAATGCTTATCGGGACTTTATCCGTCTTTACTTTCTGAGTTGAAATTTGGCTTTCATCTATTTAGGGTTGATAACATAAGTACCAGTCGAGCAATAGGTTTGATTTACCCCTCCCCCTAAATTGCTGGCTAAAATTTAAAACCAATATTTGTATCGGTATTCTGTAAAATGGACCTATTGTTTTTGATGCAAAACGTGCAATTCCGAATGATTTTTGTATGATTCTAAGTATGAGAATTGCAATCATAATATATTTTGGTAATACATGTTGGTTGTTCTGTGTATACATTCATCTTAATTTACATGACATTACTATTTTCTGGTTATGAAGTGTTGCGTTTGGACTTCTTGATCTTATTGTAATTTATCACCGTGTCTACAACTGTTGCACTCTAGTTTTGGCTGCCGTTCCCGATGTAAGTGAATTTCCATATTATTGAATTATCATGTAAATTTATTTAAACTTCAAATTTACATTTAAATGTTATTATTGTAACGGAGGTACACTATCATCCTAAAAATAGCCTATTGCTTTTGATTCTAAGTTTTACACGCTTGAAATTAACACTTTTCTTCTTTCATACTTGAAACATGTGACTTCGTCAGCAAATCCGGAGATTGAATATAGCTTCATCTTTCAGTATTATAACGTTTCACCTTGGGTATGTTCGTTTTCCGCTCTATCAGAATATTTCAATAAGTAACAGAATATACTCCGTCAATTTTATTACTATTTGATGGATATTTTAGCCAGAAATCTGGAATGTTAATAAACTCAGGACCAGTTAATGGTATTTTGAAGTAGCTAGTTTACTTTATGGATTTTATGCTTTCTTGATATATTCTGCCATTTAACATTCACTTCTATATTTTATTGTTTGCATTGAATTTCATTGTTTATATATCTAACTATGAAATATATTTGCTAACTTCAATTTTTCTTTTATCTACCTGAATAAAATTGTTTGCTATTAGCTTTGTACTGTTTATTTTGTTCATAAAAGCTTTCACATGTTTTATATTACACAATCCATTGGAATATTGCTACAACAACACTCTTCAACATTCTAAAGTTGAGTGTATTTATTATATATTATTTTCAATGCAAGTGAATATATATTTTCTCTTTGGTTATTTTAAGTTTTAATTTTACTAACTGCTAAATCAATAATATTATTTTCTATTTTGCTGAAAAATATCTTTATACATTATGCGTTCGATTTCTTTCCTTATTTTATCATTATAGCTATTCGTAGGTCTACTCAATCATTATTAATTTTTGCATTTTATCTTTTTATGTTATAGCTCTCACCAAAATATCTGTTTTTCCCCAGTATATTTTCTGTAATGTAACTTTTTTCCTTGTATTTCATCGTATGAACCTTAATTGTTTCCAGTAAATATTCTGTTTTTACAAATAAAGATATGATATTTATACCTTCGTTCGTAGAAGACGTCATTTGTGTTTCATCTTCTTTATTCCTATATCATTTTAAGTCTTTGGTCAGAACGTTTAAAATCTTTTTATTTTGTTTTATTTTTCGTTTAAAGTTTACATATAAGATATGATCGTTAAGCGTCTATACATTTCTGGTCTTTTTACCCTCTTTTTTATCGTTAATACTAATACTAATGGTTATTTGATAGAAACTTTCAATAATATATGTATATTAAATAGATAAGTAATCTCTTCGTTGCATTTCTCATTTTCTGTTCTATTGTCATACATTTTTACAAAGGCTGGGTTATATGATAAGTATAATAATTCTACACTCTAATTCTAACTGACCATAGAAAGTTTGAAATGCTTTGCAATTTGAATGATATACACAACAAATACAACATATACGTACCTTAGCATTTTAGCCGACTAGAATAAATTAAACACCATTGGTTTTCTCGGAAACTTGTTCTTCAAATATATCTGAATTCCACTACTGAAGCAAATCCAATATTAAACAGTTTTCTTTTCAACGTCAGCTGACTTTGATGAGTTACTTTAATCTGGGGTTGGGTATGAGGTACGGCAAATTACTTAATACGATTACACCATTTTAGTGATATTCATTTATTATTTTCTTATTTATATTGTGATTTACAATTTTGTTACAAATTTATGAATGGGATTTAATGTAAATGCAGATCTCTACGTTTTTTAAGTGTCGAATGCAATTCTCTGCGTATTCCTTAGATTGTTTTTAAATTAATTTTCGCCTAGTTTATCAGTTACCTTTTATTATTTCCTGTCGTTGGGTTGTGCCCATGGTGGTATACCACCTTGATAGATTTAGTTGAAGAATCTACCCCCTTTACTTATGTTTAAACCAGGTAAGTCCTGTATACCACTTCAATTCTGGTGGTTTTGTAAGAAACTACATATTGGATCAAGCCTCGACCTCCTTGAGTTCTGGGAAGTTAAAGATGTTTTACCTCTGCCTTTGGGTGGTGCATCTTATTGCAAATCAGCAACTTACAGATTTTGCTGTCAATTTTCTTTATTTCGCTCATATTCCAGTTGAACGCATTGCAACTGTAACTAACAACTAGAACTGCTAAGGAATTTGTCGCTAACACTTTGTTACGTGCATTTAACACGAACATTAGCACTGCTCGAACTCTCCTGTAACTTTCTTCCTGATCTCTTTCATGCTTGCATGCTGAATGCCAGAACCTTCATTTATTCCGAGGTATTTGTAAGTTTGTTCCTGCTCAAGTTCTTTTAAAATTGTGTCAACATCTAACACCACAGAATGTGAGGTCTTCTGCCCCACTTTATTATTTAAGACGTCGCACACTATCAAATATCGTGATGTTGTTGGTAGAAGATATTTTGCCTACTGGGGATTTGCACTGTCTGTCAAGTCACAACAAGGACTTATTATTATTACTACTACTACTACTACTACTAATACTACTACTACCATTAATATTAGTTTCTGTTGTTATTAGTATCATTGTGATTGTTGTTGTTGTTGTTGTTGTTGCTTCTGCTGCTGCTGTTGTTGTTGTTAACAATTATTACCAATGCTCTAGTTTCCGTTCCTGCTGTTGTTCGAGTCCTGTGAACAATTTAGCAAATTATAATAAAAGTTGTTTCCGAATGATACTACATACGGCTAACTTAATAGCTTTTTAGTTATATAATTAGTGGCATACTAATATCGTCTTCAGTGTATTTAGATAGAAACACATTACCATTAAAATAATTATTAGACTCATTATAATCGCCATTAGCCTTTACCCCGGCTCTCCTTATCTTAAGTGGCTATTACGTATTAAAGCAATAAGCAGTAAATTATTCCCTGCCAATACACAAACATGTCTTCAGATTATATACGAGGCTTGGTAATGCATGTGTATACACAGATGATAAATCAGGCCATTAGTTTATCTATATAATTTATTTACTGGCAAACAGTGAAATCTGTCTGTGCCACTGCGAATATGTTAATTAAGATTTTATCAAAATCGAATGATACATTGTACTTGTAGAAGATTATTTATATTTTCGGTTATAGAACTAGCAACAACAATGTGTTCGTTGATTAGCAGGTCGATAAATGAAGAGCCAGTACAAAGACATGTTACAAAATGTGCTGGGGAATAACAAAGAAAATGGTTAAATGATAACAACTAATTCCTGGCCAACTGCATCACAATACCTGCCAATACTATCTGAATCGCAGGTTTTTTGCACCACTTTGTATCGACTAGCGAGAACTGCAGCAGATGTAGATGTTAATTTTCAACACCGTCTCCTGCACGCTGCTGAGTTAGTACAATAGCGCATCTCACTGTCGAAAACCTGCTCTCATCTCACCGGAATTGAATAAATTAACTATCACCATTCCCGAACGACTGATTTGTCTCTTTGTTGTTCCATTGCATTTCTGCTACCAGAGCCAATCACATGCCTTTCAATTCTTTGTGACTTAGTATGTGTACCTTATCTTCATATCGTCAAAAGAGCAAATTATGTTTCTCATTGATAAAATGGCCATACCGGTTGCATATTAGTTCCCAATAGCAAATTTAAATATTCTAGTCAACACCAATATCAATATACCGTTTGTACGCGCCAATCTATAACGTCATCTGCTAGTTCCGTTTTACAGATTACGTATCCTTGAGGTGGCTAGAATTGCTGTACGTGATGGAACTGAATGTTTTACACTATACCACTCATCTGACAGATTTTGCTTACCAAGAACAGTTCCGGATTAATACATTTATTTTAGTGGTAACAGGAGTTGCATACCCACATTGTCATCCCTCCACCACGTTTAATTTGTGATCAAATTCTAAACTAGATGCTACGCGACAAAAGTTTCGTGAAAGCAAATATATCCCAGTAGGATAGTAACTTCCGTTACCCAAAACTGCGACCTTTGTTTCGCTAAATTTCCGCAAGATACTATGTAACAAAGTGCGGCGCACAAAGTTGCCGATACACAATATTCTGACACCCTATTCTCAGGCCTTCATTTCTGACTTGCTTTCTTCTATGCTGAAGACATTCCTATTGCCACTATCGTTAGGAAAACATTATTAACACCAGTTAAAATGTTTCCATTTAGCAAACTCTGTATGTGTGGATATGCTTCCTGTTTTTCTTGGCGCTGTCATACCTGTCACTGGCATTTTTTAAGCAAGTGACATTGTCTCTTAAAATGTCAAAGCAGTTTTCGTTCGAAATGTTTTATCCTATTGTAGAATCTTCTTTGCTTTGGTTTTTGTGTAGTTTTGTTCATTTAAATTTTTTTTTACTATCAAAGTTTGTTCTCTTTATATCTCGTAATCGTTTTGAGCAAATATAAATGTATTATTTTTCTGAAGAAAACTAAGCAGTAAATTGAAATCTGTCATCATTTTAAGTAGATAGTGTAAGATATAGAAATAAACATGCATTTTTTATAACATGAAAATGAAAATATTTTGCAAAGATAGGAGACTCAAGAAAAGAACAGTTGATAAGGTAAGTCACAAGATAAAGAAAATGTGGCAGACAGCAATAATATGAAATAACAAAAATAACACCGGGCAGAATCGTTAGCGCGCTGGGCGAAACGCTTAGACGTATCTCGTCTACCGCTACGGTCTGAGGTCAAATTCTACCGAGGTCGACTTTGCCCTTCAACATTTCGGGATCGATACATTAAGTACCAGTTAAGTACTGTTGTCTATATGATCGATTGTCCCCCTCCTGAGACAAAGCCAGGCCTTGCACCTTTGGTAGAAAGGATGGTTATTATTATTGAGTAAGAGAGCAGTGCATGCCATCAAAGTGACACTGGGATAAAATATTATTATTATTATTATTATTATTATTATTATTATTATTATTATTATTATTATTATTATTATTATCATTATTATTTATTGTCTTTGCACAGCTTCTAACGCTGGAGATGTACTATGGTGTTAGCTGTTCACTAACCAGTGAACTAAGGTAACACCCCTTATTTTTTGAGTACCGTCCGGAATATTCGAGCGGCTCTAAGCAATGATGTTTTCTGCAAGTGTGCCACCCTTATAGCCCCTATTTGTTCCATGTACATCTCAAGAATTTTTGCTCACTGTTCTCAGGGCTCTGACAATTATTGGTACTACTACCACTTTTTTCAGCATCCACAACTGCTTAACCTCCCAGTCTAACCTGTCATGTCTCTCGACTTTTCTTTCTTACTTCTCGCATACCTTGTTGTCATTTAGGCCTGCTATATCTATGATCTAGCACCGTCTGCATTTTTTCTCAATCAACACTATGCCTGGTTTCCCATTCTCTATCTCACGGTCACACTGTGGTAGTTGTGGCTGTGGTGGTGGTAGTGGAGGAGGAGGAGGTGATGGTGGTGGAGGATAGATTTTTTTTATTAAACATCAAGTGTCCACGAAAACATTGGCAATGGCACAGGACGATGCTACGCAGGATTAGATTTTAAAAAAATAAGCATGCAAAAGGGAGGATAACAGTTACAAAGAAACCATAGTACCAAATAAATTTTTCTATTAGGTGCTGACTAAAGACCAAATCATGGAGAACTACGAAACCACGGCTAAAAATAACTTTCTCCCTCATGTCTGCTTACAGTATATAGCCACATGTCAGAGCAGGCAAATGTCACTTTGACCTTTACTACCGTTCGCATCCAACTTTAAAGAGATTTTCAAGGTTGAACACTGTTCACTCTACATTTACAGACCACTGGGTATCGAAAGATCTGTAGAACGACATGCGAATTTTCTACAAACAACATTGTAGAGGTCTGTAACAAATTGATGACTTTCCTGAAGCTACTCGCCTTTTATCTGTCTTTGTTTGACCCAGGATGGCAAGTGTGCCTAAGAAGAGCAGTGGAGAAGCGAGTGTGTCAAGTGACCACACCTGATCACCGTCAGGGAAACACTGAAGATGTAACAGCCGCAGCTCAATCCTGTGCGTCATCAACGACGGATTTCTGCATTAATCTGCTTCTTTGGTCGAATGACTTGACAAGCAGTTTAAGTCGCCATCGTCGTCCAACATTGAAGATAATTTCTCCCTCCTTGCAAACAATCCAGAAATGTCTCCACCAAAAAGTCAAAATACATTTCGAAACCGACAAAGCTCAATGTGTATTTCTTTCCACACTGATGGTATGCCACTTCTAGCTACAAATCGTATCCTTATTTCTTAATACGCATCGTTCCACCAGCCATGCATTCTTTACGTAAATTTACTTTTTTCCCCTTTACTTTGAGGGTAGAAATATTCAAGGTTTATTCTATCAGCGAACACATAGAGCCATTGAATTTTATCTTCATTGTTCCATTCTATTGGATATCACAGTAAATTTAACATTCTTTTTTACTACATTCTTGATAAAACTGACTGTTCCTTCTCTACTTTTTATTTTTGCTGAGGAAATTCCCTTCTATTAATAAATGCACTCATTTATTCACGTTTCACAAATTCGTTATGTGGTATCAGTTAAGAATACGAATGTACCGAGGAAATGCATTTTGCTTGCGGATGTTTGATCATTTCCTTGCCCGTTTTTATTTGATTTCCATGAATATTTTTAAAGTTCTTATCAGGCAGGTCTTACGTCTTATCTTATGCTGACATTTCTGTTCAGTAAATGAAAGTTAAACTAAGTATGCGTTTAATTGCGTTTGATCATGTTCAAAATGATACAATGAAACTTTGGTATAATATGATGTGATAGAAAGTTCTCTGTCCATGGTTATTGAGTCTCATGCAAACACTAGTGACCAATGCGATTAATGACATTCTTCAAGTTGCAAATTTTTAATTCAGAAACCATTATTAAACCTTATCAATGCCCAGTGTTATACACCATTCATTGCATTAGAGGATGGATGGTATCTATGCGTGAGCGATGCGTTTGAAAAATCATCCAGAAAGAAAATTATTCCGAGAGCATTCAATACCCCATTTAGTAAAAGCTGTGCAAAGATTTGTCAGAAATATATATGCTTTCGGTGTAATATAACTATTAACAGAGGTTAAACATTAGTAAGAGCAAAATTCAAGATCACATATTAAATGAACGCTCAAGTAATTATCAATATGAGTTAATTATATGTTTAATATAATACAACGTAAATATGGATAATGCTAAATAGATGTTAGGTTACCGTTGGAGTTGAGATAACAGGGAACAGATAAGAATTGACTTGAAACAGAGACTCAGTCCACATTTTTGTAAAAGTAAGGTCTGTGCTAAAGCACACACGAGTTTGATGCTAATAATGCTTAAAGTGTACCACCAAAATATATGATTCTTTATAGAGAGTGATTTGATAAATACATACTCACCTTATTGAAGAGAAGACGCATATTTGTAATAGTTGTTATATTATTACTTAAACATAGCCTTGCATGTTACTGAAATGATTGCATTTATCTCAGAGGATTGATATTTTAACTCTAGTATTATATCATTTCAGAAAAGGATAACCAATATCAAATGCTACAAGGTATTCAATGACGCAAGTTACTCTGTATGCCATTTTACAATCCTAAAAAGTAATATAGGTAAAAGTATATTGGAAACAAATCCTTTGAAAATCACTTGAAATTACTTTATTCGATTCCTTTTTTTAGGTATAGAATATACTCTGCTGCCTATATTCATGCTTTGTCGGTGATTTGACGTAAGTTGGTAACTAGAAATGATATTATCTACAGAATTTATATAATGTTTCCTGAACAGGTAGTGACATTTGAAGACGGTACGTCAACCGAAACTTTTCTGAAGGCAATGATTTATATTCTCTTTGGCATATGTAACAAAATCCGTATAGCTTGCTGCTATATCTGTGACGTCATACTGAAATTTCGCTATTGTGATAGGCATTAGACTACTTCACAGCCTGCTCCAAAATATGTAAGAAATCCTATTGCGTCTTTTTGAAGATTAATGGAGTCAAGACATGTACTAAAGTTCAACGGAATCGAAAAGAAAGGTAATTCAATGTAGCAATGTTGAATGAAACCGTTGTACTGCGAAATCTAGAATCGAATGTATAAAGCGTGTTTATTTAACCACATTTTGGTAGGTGATTAGTAGATTATATCAAAGCTTACATTCTTGTATGTACATAAGTGTTTGTGTGTGAGTGCGCATTCAGTTCAGTATTTAGCAATAAATTTCAATCTTTTACTATACACTCCCATATGCATCCCTAAAAAAACAAGCAAGCTTCTCCAGCTCTCAATAAACTTTCTACCTTGTTATAAATTTCATTGTAACTTTATATAATTGTATCTAATATCTTCATCAATCTATTCAATTTGATTAGCTAGATTTTCTATAAAACATTGTTGACTGTTTAACTGTTTAGTAAACCGAATGTATTTAGCATTATCCAAACGCTAATGTATAACATTATTTTTCTGATCTCGTACATACATTTTGCAGTAACTACTTCTATAAATCTTCATCCGTCAATTTATGAAGTAAACAATGAAAACTGTGAAACAGTCGAAACTAAAAACAGCAGCTATTACATCAGACCATTTATGATGTAAGGCATTTAGAGAGATTCTTTTTTTTTTTAATTCACGTAGATGGATATTATTTGGACATATCTGTAAAGTATTAAGCATACACCCACAATTATTGTCTCAAAAGGAAATAAAACATTCTACATTAACCACATATTAGAGAAAATGAAATGAATTTCTTTAGTATACTAGGAGATATATTCCGTTTCATTATCACATGATGATATGTTCAGAAATCCTTACGTATGCTTATTCCTTATATTTTATTTTCTTATGCCAACAAAAATTTAGATAAATAAGTCTTGGTAGTATCTTTGATGATATATAAAGAGAAAAAGAAATATCATAGACAGCATGAAATGATTACCTTAACATTACTTCCGCTACTTAACGAAGCAGTGAGGAATTAACTATGTACACGGCGCACTGCTATTATTATTACACGAGACTCAACGTTCGATATCAAAAGCTCAGGGTGGACTATTCCATCGAAACTGCCAATCGCTCACAGTTCTTCATTTTATAACAATGAGTCAGTCCACTTTTAGTCGCTTGGATATGGTTGGAATCCTTCCACATCATCTATTTTTAGAATCAGTCTCCTCTATCATCTTCCCTTTTGAAAATTGAACTCCGCTCCGAGTTTTAATATCTCTCACACTTAGGGGTCAATTCCAGAGTATCCTTTCTTTTCATTTTTCTGTAGTTCCAAATTATTTGGGTCTTTATAGCATTTATTGACTACTCTAATTTGTAGGTACGCGTCAGAGGGATCCGATTTAGAAAATATATTGCCACCATTTAATTTCACAAAAATATACTCCGGAGAAAGTAGCAGATAGTGGCACGTTTGAAGACATTCGTTTAAACCAGTGGAAAAATCAACACACATTTTGATTTTATTATTCTTATACATGTAGTTGACATGTACGAGAAACAGGCAATAATATTCCCTACGTTATAGTGCAGCTAATATTATTTCATGTATATAGTATCATAAAAGTGGCATGTCAACGAACTACGAAAAATATCCGGTAAGCCATTAATCCAAGGTTAATGTCGACTAGTCAATAGGAAAACGTTTAAAACGAAATGTGTCGATTATATCTACAAAATACATTATGAGTGTGTGCTATGCATGTATAAATATGTATTTTACGTGTAGGGGGCTTTTATGTATGAACCTCCGTTCAAAACGTTAAATCCTCCTTCTTTCTTTCCTTTCCTGAGCGTCCAATAACACTATACTTGTTACACGTCCTCGTGTTGTTGTGTTTTCATGTTTGGATTAATTATATATATATATTAAATTAGATAGAGAGATAGACGAAGAAATATATTGATATATAGATAGATGCATGCATACATACGTGCATATATATATATATATACATACGTACATACATGCATACATACATTTGCTTTTATATGCTCGAGAAGCAGGTCCACCCTTTTTCGACGTCTACGAAATTTAAAGCGTTATCAGCACATAACCATCTACTTTAAACTGACACTCAATGAATAGAACACCAACTAAATGTGAAGAACACTACGTCCGTTATATATACATAGAAAGTCATACACAATGCACACAATCACACACACACACACACACACACACACACACACACACGCAAACACACACATATACATGTGAGATTAAGTGTATTCAAATGTTTAATATTGTTTTGTGTGTAATGGAAACTACTGCATTATATATCGATTATTTATATACCTACGCAAATATGTATGTATCAAATAGTCCTTAGCATAGATATATTTGTATGTAGACAAACGTTTACAGCGCGTCATATAATTCCTAGTTATTAATATTGGTGTTTCGTTGCAATTTTGCACTGCGTTAATTAAGCTTATTACTTGCTACGCCAGTAAGAGAATATTAATCAAATTCTACTTTGTGCTTATTGCATTTCAAATTGAAGCGTTATTAAGTAATATTATTACAGGATATTGCAGAAAAATAATGTGCCATGAATGATGTTTCATATGAATATATGTATTTGCATTTAAGCCTACGCAGTAAATTCAACAAGGTAACAACTACTAAATTCGATACTGGTTTCAGTTCTTTGTGGGATATATTGTGCTTTAGTTACTGTTTCCTATGTTTTGAATGTTCAAATATCCATTCCCCTCCAAAGAAATAAGCCACAATATATACATTAATTTTCTTTGAAATTGTTATGTAATATTACGTTAGCTGCAGTTTCAATTGGAAATAATTTGTAATTAATTATGTAACAAAGAGTAAAATATAATCGCGCACATCAATATTTAACACATTCGTGTACACTCTGACTTGGGAAGACCTTTCGATGCAGTAATAGTATCGAGAGAAAATCTTTGTGAAACGTAAAATGCAATGAAACACATTGCAGTATGCATGCCGTCATCGTATTGTAGTTTGTATCCAATTTTGTGCCATTGCATATCGTTAGGTATGAATACCAAAATTGTTTTTTACAGCCGCTTATAAGAACTAAAATGATATCTATTATTAAGTTTAAATATTGGAACGTAATTTACAAGAGGACCATAAGTAGATGATGAGAGAAAGTTTGGTATATGAATCTGTAGGTTTTGTTTATTCGCTCATAGTCTTTTAGTAATGTATAAACGTGTCCACTTTCGATCGTGTACCTCCTTGAAGGCTTCAGTTTTTCAAACATCTCTTTTTTTCATTTCTTTCTCATTCAAAATACAGCGTCTACCGTTTTTAATTAACAACATACTCAATAATCATTTCTTACCCAGCAATGATATCATTTTATATCGCTGTTGCAGTTTCAGTATATTCTTCACTCAACCTACAATTAAGCACTTATTTTCTTTATTTGAACAAGTAACAGATTTGAATTATGAATCTCGTTTTCTGAAATATTAGAAATACACCGATTATGACGGGTGTGCAGAGAGGTTCGTGGTTTTAAGTGTAGCGCGAAAGGCCTAAGTGGAGGCCCAGGCTTTCCAGTTCTTTTTTTTTTTAGAAAAACGGAAGGATGGCTGCAATAAGTTTGTGCATCTGAGAGGGGAATATGTTGAATAAAATCATAATTAACTGATCCTCCTATATTTTCTTTTACCAGGAATGTTTAAGCACCCTCTTGTACACGCACTTAGTTTCATAAGTTCATTACTGTTGTTGTTGCTCTTATTGGTAATATTCTAAATTCTTTACATCTTCTCTTGCTAGAAATTTATTTGTCATCTTCAGAAAGAGACTTTGATTTGAGTGAGTGCTTATTTTTAGCCGCTCTTAAGGGATAACACCATTAAAGCACGCAATTTAGAGAAAGAAAAATATGTATTTTATATATAACTTGGTGATGAATGCACATGAATTGTAGAGGTACAAAATGAATTAAATTATGTGGGAAACCTCGCGTACTTATATTGAGAGGTATTCATGCAGTATGTGTACAGTGCTGGTGATTTCTGTTCCAAATTCCAGATAATCATGATTTCTCTAAAATATTGCACAGAACTAACAAAGCATATTATCTTTCCCTTTACATTACTAAGTCTTTACATCTACTTAGTTTTCGAACACAACCACTAAGTTTTTAGGTGACGGAAATGTCATGAATCTATTTATCTCTCCTATCCATGACGCATATATCGTCTCAGTTTGCTGGAAATATTTTGTCTTTGCTAATTCGGATACCGTAAATCCTCGAATTTAGTCTGCTCTTGAGTATAATACGCAGGGGGTTTTAGGGAGCTGTACCTCTGAAAAACCTAAAGCTTGTGTATAATACGCACCCCTTCTCTAACTTGAGTTAAGGAGGTCTATATAACGTCCTTGGTTTGTAAAAATGTATACAGTAACATCCTTTATTATTATTGTATATATAACATAATGCAAACGTGTAGCTCTTTCGTGTATTTTGTTTGCAAAAAATAAAGAAATAACAATAATAGCGTTTAATAAATGTTGCTTACTGCATGTTATGGATGATTCTTTTATGACTTCATTGCTCTCTGGCTTAGCTCAAGCTATCACAAAATGCGTCTGAATAAACATTGCCGGACAGCAAATAGAGACTCGGACATTGCATAAAAAATAATTTTCATTTTTAACCTCATATATAGTACGAACTATGGATTTTCACCTTTAAATGTTGGGGGAAAATGCTGAATATACTCGAGGATTTACGGTAATTAAAAGTATTAATACATTATCTCCTTCTATACGTTGCTTCAGGCGGTGTTGTTTTGTGATTGTTGATACTGTTTCTTAGAATGTAGGCAGTACGTATGAGAACAATATTTTGTAGTCTTCATACCTTGAGGTCTTCTAGAATTTAGCCATATTGTTTAGGAGCGCCATTGTTATTGTCCTCGAAGCTCCAGTAATCCAGTCACTCTTAGATGGCACATTTGTGCAACCTCAATACCATGTTACTTTTAATTGATTAACTTTTGAACTATTTTTTAGAGAAGTGTTGGAACCCGCAGGATTGACATATCAATGTGTCTATCTACTTTTTCAATGATTTTTACAACACTAATGTATTGACCTCAATTTGAATACTTATCGGTAGTTTTATGTTCTCACCTGTCTTTCTCATATGGGAATCCAAATTCATGACATATGATCCAGTGCAAATACTGACCAAGGCTGTCACGGAGAGTAATATATTCATTTGAGCTTAACACAAAGCATTCAGAGCTCAGGCGCTGAATGTTTTTTTTTTCTTCTACTACAAACACTTTGGTATGATCAGCACCATTTTATGAACGTTCATATTTTCTGATGGGTAGTTTCTGATCCTGAGCTGCCATAATGAAGTTCTCTGTTTCTGATTCAAGTCATGTTGCAAGCAACTACCGATATATCAACACCTGGCTCGTTGACCCTTGTGGGCTAGTTACCAAGTAATACCCAAATTTCCCGTCTATCACATTTGTTATAAATTTCATCTTCATCATCACGACCATCATCATCATTGTTAATTACTATTTATGACTCTTTCATCTCTCAAGAATAAATAGGTTTAATTAATCATTTATTTAATCAATTCTATGATTTAGCATATTCTAATTACATATCCGTTGCACATCTTCAATAATTAATAATTTTTACTCAAGAAATGTTTAACCGTCTCCATGTCAAATATGTCGTCAACCTCATCCGCCCATCACCCACCCAGACTCTACGAATTCCCATCTTATCTATCGTATCCTATTTTTCCCTTCGTAACAGGCAATGTAGCATATATTCGCTTTGTAACCTGTTAGTGTTGCATCCCACATATACCCCTCCTTCCACTTATGAACCCTGCCATAAAACTGTATTATATCTTTTAACGATAGATATATTCCTTTCTGCTAAAGGTACAAAGTACTTAAATTATCGACCCCGAAAGGATGAAAGGCGAAGTTGACCTCGGCGGAATTTGAACTCGAAAAGTAGCAACGGGCGAAATACCGATAAACATTTTGTCCAGGGGGCTAACAATTCTGCCAGCGAGCCGCCTTTAAAGTGAAAAAGACAATTAATCTTTTCTACTTTAGGCACATGGCCCGAAACTTTTGGGGAGGGGGCCAGTACGCAAATGGTACTTAATTTATCGACCCCGAAAGGATGAAAGGTAAAGTCGACCCAGGTAGAATTTGAACTCAGAAAGTAAAGGCAGACGCAATACTTATTTCTTTACTGCCCACAAGGGGATAAACACCGAGAGAACAAACAAGGACAGTCACACGGATTAAGTCGATTATATCGATCCCAGTGCGTAACTGGTATTTAATTTATCAACCCCGAAGGGATGAAAGGCAAATTCGACCTCGGCGGAATTTGAACGTAGCGGCAGACGAAATACCTATTTCTTTATTACCCACAAGGGGCTAAACATAGAGGGGACAAACAAGGACAGACATAGGTATTAAGTCGATTACATCGACCCCAGTGCGTAACTGGTACTTAATTTATCGACCCCGAAAGGATGAAAGGCAAAGTCAACCTCGGCGGAATTTGAACTCACAACGTAACGCAGACGAAATACCGCTAAGCATTTCGCCCGGCATGCTAATGTTTCTGCCAATCGCCGCCTTATAACGATAGATATAATACCATTACTCTGTAAAATATCATTGCCTACATATGTAAATTTTTCTGTCAGTATTATTGTATTCATTCCAACAGTATTTCATGCTGTGGAGGGTATAAAGTTTAAAAGCCAGAGGGTTTATTTTTCTTCACCGAACAGATTTAATTACCACTCATGCATTTGTTAAATATATTCTTAAATATATCTCGTTCTGAACCGTGGCATACTCGCGACTCTTCATTAACCAAGAGGAGATGGATGCTTCAGTAAAGGAGTTCTTCGCCTGGAAGGATAAATACTGGCTTAAGACGGTGCAATACGATTATCTCTACTTTGACTGCTAGGCTGCTTTTGTAAGTTGAAGAATGACGCAAATGAATAAGTTACCATAATATTGCAAAACTTTTGACTCAACACCATATGGACTTACATTTGTTATAGTTATGTGTGTGTGAGGTGAAAAATCATGACATTTGCATCAGTTTCCATACCTTAAAGTATATACAAAGGTTAATTGGCATATTGTAAAGCACAGTAAGCGACAAGACCAGTGACGGCTAGTAGATAAAATTAGTGGGCGTACTGCTTCAGAAAATTTTAAGCCGTTGTTTTAATATTGTGTAAAAGGAAACAAACATATAAAAAAATTATACATAAACTTGATCTGTTCACTGCCGGGTAGTGTGTTTAATTTGTTCATTGAACACTGCCGCGAACTACCCCTTATTTCTAAAATTCCCACCTAAATTCGATAATAAGGTGGGGGGAGGAATCTACCCTATTTTTCAAATCCTGGCAGCAACACTGTAACTGGAAACAGGATAATAATCTAATTCTACATTTTATCACATTCAAGAATATAAACAAGTTTCTAAGTCCAACCTACACGGGATCGAGAAAAAATCACTACCTTCACCAACACACAAGACTCGGCTCTGCATGAACGACAGTGATATCTTTCCCTAACGTGCAGCTTCCTATCTCGGACATATATATATATATATATATATATATATATATATATATTTTATAAGAAATATTGAATTTCTAAATCTCTCGTAGAGACATGTACGGTGGTGGGGCGATAGAATGGTTGTATACTGTCAATCTAACAAGAACGTGACAGTAGGGGGTACACCACCGTTGTATAGCCCTAGGAGGCATCGAACGCCGCCTGACAGCTTCGACACATTTTTTCCCTGTGTCCTATTATACATATACGAAGGGGAGACAAACACCCCCGGCCGTCGGAACTGCATCTAGGGACACCGTGTTTCAGGATCATTGTCCTTCATCGGCCTAGAGTAGCAGACACCGGTCGGCTGGTGATATTTGCCTAGACTTCGTATCTGTATATATGTATCGTATATGTATATAAGGACACAGGGAAAAAATGTGTCGAAGCTGTCAGGGGGCGTTCGATGCCTCCTAGGGCTATACAACAGTGGTGTACCCCCTACTGTCACGTTCTTGTTAGATTGACAGTATACAACCATTCTATATATATTTTATTTTATAGAAAGAGCTTCTACAGGACTAGAACTGTTTCATTCAGATGAAATCTTCAGGAAGCTGGCTGTCAAAATAAGTTCTGGTATTTATGCATTTAGGCAGATTTAATGGAGTAGTGGTGGCAGGGGGGACGTTTTTTGGGTAGGTTGGTATTTAGGAGATAAACAGGGCACAAGCTATTGTTCTTAGGGGAGTGGTCAAAAGGCCAGAGTGTTTTTTTTGAAATGAGAAGAATCAGTGAGAAAATAAATAAATGAATAAATAGAATAAATGAATAGAAACCCCAAGAATAGTATTTCATCAGATATATGGGATGGGATTTTAGGTAAATTAGAAGACAATTGCTTGTTGGTGGTCAAGAAGAGGTAGGCAGTTTGTTATTGTTAGGTGGAGGGAATAAATAGATAAATATACATGAAAAAACATAAAAAAATATAAAATAAATATACATACAAACACACATACATACACATGCGAATATACATGTATATATATATATATAATATATATATATATATATATATATAATATATATATATATATATACTGTTACTGTATATCTCTCGCTCAGTGATTTGAAACAAGTTGAGATTATATATATACGAGATCAGCGATTGTGTGTGGCTTATCTGCCAGTGGAGGGAGCCTTCGTCACTAGCTTGTG